>NC_052357.1:10253113-10414215 GCF_009727055.1 Benincasa hispida
AGCTGACTACGTAATGAAGTGTGATCGGTGCCAACGCATCGATAACATTTCATGGAAACATGCGATGCCGATGAACATCATCTTGGATCTTGAGTTCTTCAACGTATGGGTATCGACTTCATTGGACCATTCCCTCCATCAAATGGTAAAAAATATATTTTGTTAGCCGTCGACTATGTATCCAAGTGGGTAGAGACAGTGGCATGCGCCGCAAGCGATACGGCGGTAGTCTCTCAATTCTTGAAGAAAAACATCTTCACTCGTTTTGGCATTCCACGTGCCATAATAAGTGATGAAGGGTCTCACTTTGTCAATCATACTATCAAGGAGCTACTGCACAAATATGATGTTCTCCACAAAGTGGCCACCGCATACCATCTGCAGACGAATGATCAGGCGGAGGTGTCCAATCGAGAAATCAAGCTGATACTCGAGAAGGTAGTAAGGCCTTCACGAAAAGATTGGTCAACAAAGCTTGACGATGCGTTGTGGGCATACCGGATTACATTTAAAACACCCATAGGTCTGTCCCCATATGTGTTGGTATTTGGTAAGGCATGTCATTTGCCTCTAGAGTTGGAATACAAGGCACTGTGGGCGGTAAAGAAGCTAAACTTTGATTTGAAGAAAGTAGGAGAAGCGAGAAAACTTCAACTAGTCGAGTTGGAGGAATAGAGGATCAATGCCTATGAGAACGCAAAGATTTACAAGGAGCGCACAAAGCGCTGGCATGACAAACACATATGCGGCAAGAACCTCCAAGTCGGCATAAGGTCTTACTATTCAACTCACAACTATGACTCTTCCCTGGAAAATTAAAATAACGTTGGTCCGGACCATTCATAGTTAGAAAGGTATTTTCACATGGCGCGGTTGAATTATCAAATGATGACGGAACCAACATATTCAAAGTTAATGGGTAGAGAGTAAAAGCGTATCACGGAGAAGGCTGGCATCGCCAAGTCGAGTCCGTGGAACTGAGAAACTTTGAATAAAGGAAGAAGTAGGTGGTCCCTACACTATCAGACGATCAAAATTCACAGGGACGCAAGTTTTGGAATCATGGAATCTTCAACTTTTTTCTACTACTCATAATTTTCATTGCACTATATCTTTTTAGTCTTTATCTACAACAAAAAAAAAATGGAGATAGTGGTAAAAGAATTTTGTTTTGTTTAAAATTATTTGACCATCTCACTGTTTTTCTTGCAATGATCGAGGTACAGGATTGCGGAGGTGTTACACGAAGAAGCAACTTATCCTATTCCGTCACTGTAATCCAACGAAGATAGATCGCCGCAAAGAAGGATGCATCAACACACAATGCGGGTGACAACGCAAATTTAGGGGTTGTATTCTTCCTTAACTTTATTTCAAATTTTGCATTATCACATCGCATTTTGATTTTTAAAGGTTTTATCACCGCATCCTCTTTGATTACTGCAATCATTTAACATTGATAAATTTAGTAAGTCACCACATACTGTCTCTTTGCCAATTATGATTTCAATGATGAAACACATGCTTCTATTTTTTTCATATATACTAGAACCAACTTAATCTGAGATAAGTCACCTCATGAAACATTTCTAGAAATTAGAGGTCTGCTAGCTTTCTTTCAAACTCTCTTTACGTAGCTTCCTAAGAACATTGCATGACTTCTTTCAATCTTTTGGCAATGGGGACATTGCCGCATTTTAAATTTGGGGGGAGGTATTTATTTTCGACCTTGCTATTTTTAGCTCTACAAAAAAAATAATAATAATATAAAAAATTGAGAATAACAACTCCACTGTCAACGCAATGAGAAAACCCATGTTAATAAGAGTTAAGTTGTGAATTGCACTTACCCGTAGTTGGATGTCCGCATAACACACGTGGGGGCAAGCCAAAACGAAAGTAAGTCGCCAGGATCAATGCATAAATACAATGACCGCAACTCGGCTGCCAAGAAGGTATGAGTTTAGTCTGAGAAAGAACGCATTCCTCGTAGTTGGATGTCCGCATGACACACGTGGGGGCAAGCCAAAATGAAGGCAAGACACTTGGATCAACGCAAGGTCAGAAAAAAATAATAATGTCAAGAAATATGCAAGGATAAAAATCATTTGACACCCCAATGGAAAAGTTTTCTTTTTGAAATAAATATTCAGCGCATCAGTCGAGAAATTAAAGCCATCCCATTTGTGCAATCATAAGAGAGAAGCCGCCCTTCACCCCGAAGCTCTATAAATACCAAAGGCATCCTTCAGAAAAGGGGTTAACAAGTTCACCTGTTCACTGATTTAGAAGCTTTAGCCGTGTTCATAGTTTTCTTTTATTTTCAAGGCGGAGCACGAAAAGAGTAGAGACGTCGAAAGATCGCTCAGGGCAACTCGAGAGAGAACCCAGAGGCGTAGGAAGCAGAGAGCGGACCGACTCTCGTGAGAGCGAGATTATCATTTGAACAAGAGTAGAAAGACAGTGTAAAAAGTTTGGGAAGCAAGAGATTGTTGCCAGGCTCTTTATTCTCTTCTTGCATTGTTATTTTATACTTCATCTTTATATTTATACAATGGAAGTTCTTATTCCATATCTGTTCACTCTCTTAGCAAGAATGAGTAGCTAAACTTGTCAAATGGGTTGAGAAGAGCTAAGCTAACATGACCTAGGATGTTCATTGCTTGCACTTATCTTGTGTTATGTTGTGCCAAACATCCCTTTAGAGCTACTCGAGAGAGAGTCTAAAGAAAAAACCTAAGACTTGAGAGAGCTAGGTTAGAATCTAGACTCGACAGAGCAAGATTTGAACTGCATAAACAAGAGATAGGGACTTAGAGATAAGCTCTGTTTGCCAACCTGCATCGCATGCATCCTAGAGATAGGAATGATATTATGTGGTCGCCTTATTTTTGTGTGTGTCATTTTGTCATTGAATAAATAAGAATAGAGGCTTATGTGTAGGTCCTATAGTCTTATCTCATATATCGCTGCGTTCTAGCATTAGAAGCTGTAGCATTCGCATCGAGAGATGGTTTACTATTGTATGTGTGTTGCATGATCGTATAGCATGAACGCATCCTAGGAAGTGTTGGCCGATACCCTTCCCAACCCGTTCACCGCATACTCATCGTATTTTCCGTTTTATCAACTCTTTTCGAACTCCATCGCATTTGTTTATTTTCATTACCGCAACAAATAAAACCAACAACTATTTGAGTTACCGATTACTGCAAAGTCTTTTGAAAAATTACCACTGCAACTTGTTTTCCCAAGTCCATGAGTTCAACCCTGGACTTACCAGGAAACTCAGTGGGGTTTACACTTGGATTCCACTAAGAAAACTTGAGTGCTCAACGCATTTTCGTCATCGCATTTCATCCATCATTCCACATCATAAAATAACGCATCATGCATATAATATGTCATTTAGATTTAAAATCCCACCATAGGAAAGCATATTACATGCATAATATTATGTTATAAATTAGTTAATATATAGTATGCATGTTTAGGGTTTCTAAAAATTAATATAAGTGTTATGTTTATTTTGAATGCCTTTGATGTGTGTTATGGATGGATAGCATGTCTATTGTTTTATAAGTTGTTATAAAATTGGATTAAACATTAAAATCTATACAATAATAAATAGCGTGCTTACCGAGGTTAACAACTTGTTTTAATAGTTAAAATAGGTCGTTATCTTATAAAATTTAGTTACAAACTAAGTCGGTTCATAATCCTATCTAAGGCTCGAGGTATTTAAATTGACCGTTTACGTAACACCTGCTACCTGGGGATTATGACCAAAATGTTGAGCGTTGTTAACCAATTTTATGAGCTTGCGTGAGTGGTGTGAGGTTTAAAATTGATATCGTAGATTAATATCCAAATATAAACGTTATACTTGGATTTATCACATAGACTTAGGTTGTTTAAAATTAGCCAAAATATACCTAAGTATAAGAATACCCGAACATTTAAAACACTTCAGTGGGAGATTAACAATATATACAATATATCATTTTGAGCTCTCACGTCCCCAAGAGTTCAAACCGTGTAATCCATGATCGTCTTCATGTCTCTTTTACTGTGATCTCTCTGTTCAAAAAGTGTTTGCATGGTTCAATAACAAGGTAAATGGGGAAAGTCGTTCATAGTAAGTGGGTAAAGGAAATGTGTCAACATATTTTACGATCTCTCCATTAGTTTGAACTGTTAGATTCCTATGTTGCGCTTGTTATCGTTTTTAGGCAGAACTAGCTAGTCGTTAACAGCGACGATCCCTTCAAATGGTTGTAACATAAGATTCGGAATAACTCAAGCTTGAGAAATGAATAGGGTTTTATAGTTTCGTCTTGAACATTATCTTCTAATTCGGGAGCATGTTCTTACTGTTCTATAGAATCTGAAAATGGTGGGTCACACTTACAAGAGTTACTAAATGTGAGTAAAGTTCTTGACTGAAAACGATAACTAAACAAGTATAGGAATAAGAGTTATTCTGGATATATTATTTGGTCAAGATTGTCTTGCTTTAATGAAGAAGTATTTGACTTCCCCTCGGTAGCATCTATTCTAACTTACTAAATTATCGTTGCAAATAAATAAAGAAATATGGGTACTTTATTACTTTTGCTAAAATTGGATTTATATGCTTAAGTTTAATAGTATTTGTTTATTTTTCAACAATGTCGAACTCGATTATACAACTTTTTACTTCTAATAAATTCAATGGAGAAGGGTACTCTAACTGAAAATCGAACATAAACACAACACTAGTGGTTGACGACTTGAAGTTTATTTTAACGGAGGAATGTCCTCCTCTTTCCAATTCAAATGCTAACCAATTTGTTCAAGAAGCCTATGATAGATGGGTTTGGGAAAATGAGAAGGCGAGAAACTATATCTTGGCGAGCATATCTAATGTGCTCAATAAGAAACATGAAGCCATGCCCACTGCCCGGGAAATCATGGCGTTGTTGCAAGAGATGTTCAGACACCTTTCATCTTCTGTACGACATGAGGCTATAAAATATGTTTATACTCACGCATGAAAGATCGGACCAATGTTTGGGAGCATGTCCTGGACATGATGGTCCACTTTAATATTGCGGAAGCTCACGACACTATCATAGATGAGACTAGTCAAGTTAGCATGATCTTGGAGTATTTTTCCAAAGAGCTTCTTGACCTTCCAAACTAATGCAGCAATGAATAAGATTGATTACAACCTGACTATTCTACTGAATGAACTCCAGACTTACCGATAACTTGTAAGAAGTACAAGTTATTATATCTCTTCTTTATAAAAAAAAAATAAGAGAAAGGCATGAAGTTTCAACATTCTTTACCAAAGAATTTATACAAAAAAATGGAGTATGTGATCACACATTCTCAATATCTAACATATCTAAATTTTGGACTGATATTTCTATCTTTGTGCAGAATACCCTTCAACACACCCAGATGAACGCATGATTCCATAACCAAGTACTCACCGACGCGATCAAACAAGAACTGCCAGAAAAGTGGATGATCGCATTCTATAAGTGATGAGGTTTGACATGAGATGGGTGGTGGGAGTCATATCACATATTGTGTTGGTAGCTAGTAAGAGAACTTTGTGAAGATTCAATGCACCCCTGAAACGTTGTAGTGGTGCGACAGGATATGGAATTTAATGTGCCCATTAATGCAATCAAGAGAAAAATAAGATAAACTAAAGAATAAAAGTATCATTGAACGCCTATAAATACCCATGCAATTTTCATGCAAAAAGAACAATAGTGGGAGATGAGAAAATTTTGAGAGGAAACTCTGCTAAAAAACCTTTCCTGTATTTCCATAGAAATTCCCTAGTGAGAGCTAAGGATTCCTGTGAGAGAGGAAGAAGGATACCTCTGTTTAATGTTCTAAGTGAAACAATCATCAAAAGAGCCGTAGGGAGCAAGGAATTGCAGACCACGAGTTGATTCTATACTCTTTTCTTTTCCTTTGTGTATTTGCATTGTACTTTCATTATTGACAAAATCAGACTTTTCAATATGAATACATGTTCATCTTATCTTTTATCCATCTTTTCCATCAATATCATGCGCAACTAAATTGCCAAATGGGTTGAGAAGTGTGCAGCTGACACTACGAAATAACAAGAAGATCAGGCAATCAACTTGTCTTATGCATGCTTATATGACTTGCTTGAATCAATTGAGAGATTGTTCTAAGTAAATTTAATCTAAGTTTGAAAAACCTTAGATTTGGATCTCATAAAATAAGATAATATATTTCTTAGAAATAAGTATATCCTCTACACATTGCACTCATCGCAGGCATCTTAGAAATAAGATAATGTAGCTAGATACACTGAGAAGTGTTGGACGTAACATTGAGTGCATCGCTTGATCGCATAATCCACTTAATTGTTTAGGAAATGTTAGTGATAATCTTCTCGACCATTTCATCATATATCTATCATTAAATTCACACTATTTCATTTAGACATAATTTTCATTGCATAGTACTTAGATTCAAAATAGCTCATTCACTCAACCATCTTGAATATTTTAATTTGCACTATGATCATATCTTTAGTTTCATCGTAGGTTAGCAAGCAATCTCTACGTTCAACCCTAGACTCACCAGGACTCTGGTTAAATTGCACTTGGGTTCGACTAGATAAAACTAAGTGTTAAACCACAATAGTCTTATCAATCTATCGCATGCTACTAATGCATCACTTACCAATCGATGATGAAAATGAAAGAAAGTGAAGCAAACATTGTTTCACAGAAAAAGTTTATGAAGGAATACTCTTCGGAAACGAAACCTTTAGACAAAAAGAAGTCTATCCCTTCCTCTTCTAAGGATAATAATATCCAAATGAAAAGAAAGGGAAAAGAGAAGAAGAAACCTACTGCAAAGAAAAATAAAGCTCCCAAAGGAAAAATGTTTTCATTAAATAGAAGACGGGCATTGAAAATGCAACTACCCAAAATATCTTGTTGAAAAGAGAGTTGAAAAGGAAAATCAAGATAAATTAGATTTACTTGTAATTGAAACATGCTTAGTGAAAATTTCTCACTTAACCTGGATATTAGATTTAGGCGCTGCTAACCATGTTTGCACTTTTCTATAGAAAACTAGTTCTTGGACTCAACTTTCAGAAAATGAAATGACTTTCAAGGTGGGAACATGAGAAGTCATTTCAGCTGAAGTAGTGGGAGACATCAAGGTATACTTCGGAGACTCTTTCATTTTGTTAAAGAATGTATATTATGTACCCAAAACGAAAAGAAACTCGATCTCCGTACCTTGTCTACTAGAAAGTATGTATAAAGTATCTTATTTGTTCATACTTTTCAAGAGGTGTTCATATTTGTTCTGCTAGACTTCAAAATAACTTGTATGTATTAAAATCAACTGAAGCAAAAACCATTTTAAATATAGAGATGTTTAAAATGGCAGAAACTCAAAATGAAAGACAAAAAATTTCTCCTAATGCCTTTCTTTGACACCTCAAATTTGGTTACATAAATCACAACAGGATTGAGAGATTTGTAAAAAATGGTCATCTAAATCCGTTAGAAGATAGTTCTTTATATCCGTATGAATCTTGTCTTGAAGGAAAAATGACTAAAAAATCTTTTATTGGAAAAGGTATTTGTGCCAAAGAACCCCTAGAACTTATACATTCAGGTCATTATGGTCCAATAAATGTTAAAGCTTGAGGTGGATATGAGTATTTCGTTAATTTTGTTGATGATTATTCGAGATACAGCTATATTTACTTAATGAGTCGCAAGTTTGAAACTCTTAAAAAGTTCAACGAATTTAAGACGGAAGTTGAAAACTTATTAGGTAAAAGAATTAAATCACTTCGATCAGATCAAGGTGGTGAGTATATGGATCAGATCAATTCAATCCCAACTCATAGCACCTAGAACACCACAACAAAATGGTGTTGCAGAAAGGAGAAATCGAACCTTGTTAGACATGGTTCGTCCGATGATGAGTTATGCGCAGTTACATTAATCCTTTTGGGGGCATGCAATACAGACTGCTGTATATATTCTGAACATTGTTCCCCTCAAAAAGTGTTTCACAAACACCGTATGAGTTATGGAGAGGACATAAAAATAGTTTACGTCACTTCAGAATTGGGGATTCCTGACACACGTGTTGGTGAAAAACCATAAGAAATTGGAACGACATTCAAAAGTATGCATATTTGTAGGATACCCTAAGGAAACAAAAGTGGATTGTTTTATAGTTCCCAAGAAGATAAAGTATTTGTATCGACAAATGCTACATTCTTGGAAGAAGATCATATTAAGAATCTCCAACCTCGTAGTAAACTAATATTGAATGAAATGACCAGAAATACTATAGAAAAATCAACAAAAGTTGTTGATCAAACTGGTTCATTAACAATAGTTGTTGCCTCATCACATCCTTCTCAAGAGTTGAGAATGCCTCGACGTAGTGGGAGGGTTGTTCATCAGCCTAACCGCTACATGGGTTTAACAGAAACTCAAGATATCATACCTGATGATGACTTAGAGGATCCATTGACCTTTAAACAGACAATGGAAGATGTTGATAGGGAACAACGGATAAAAGCCATGGATGTAGAAATGGAGCCAATGTACTTCAATTCTGTCTGGGAACTTGTAGATCAACCACATCGGGTTAAACCTATAGTTTGCAAATAGATCTACAAGAGAAAGTAAGACCAAACTGGCAAGGTGCAAACCTATAAAGCAAGACTCGTGGAAAAATATTTTACTCAAAGGGAGGGGGTTGACTACGAAGAAACCTTCTCTTCTATTGCCATGATAAAATTAATAAGAATACTTTTATCCATTGTTGCATATTATGACTATGAAATATGGCAAATGGATGTCAAGACAGCTTTCTTGAATGGCCATCTTGATGAAATTATTTTCATGTCTCAACCAGAAGGGTTCATTGAACAGGGTCAAGAACAAAAAGTTTGTAAGCTTAAAATATCCATTTATGGGTTAAACCAAGCTTCTAGATTCTGGAATATAAGATTTAATATTGCGATCAAGTCTTATGGCTTTGAACAAAATGTTGGCGAACCTTGTGTATACAAGAAAATAGTCAACAAAATTGTAGCTTTCCTGGTCCTTTATGTTGATGATATCTTACTCATTGGGAATGAGACAAGTTTCCTTGATAACGTAAAGAGATGGCTAGCATCACAATTCCAAATGAAAGATTTAGGAGATGTTCAATATGTTCTTAGGATCAAAATTTTTCGGAATTGTAAGAACCGAATCCTAGCACTATCTCAAACATCTTATATTGACAAGATGTTGCCAAGGTATAATATGCAAAATTTCAAAAAGGGTATGTTAGCTTTTAGACATGGAATTAATTTATCAAAGGAGTAATGTCCTAAGATGCCTCAAGAAGTTGAGGAAATGATAAGAATTCCATATGCATCGGCAGTTGGGATTCTGATGTACGCTATGTTGTGTACAAGTCCTGACATATGCTTTGCAATTGGAATTGTCGGTAGGATCCGATCCAATCCTGGACACAGTCATTGGACTGCTGTCAAGAACATCCTCAAGTATCTCCAGAGAACGAGAGACTATATGCTCGTGTATGAGCCTAAGGATTTAATCCTTACGGGATACATTGATTCTGATTTTTAGACTGATGTAGTTTCTAGGAAATCTACTTCAAGATCAATTTTCACTCTTAACGGAGGAGCTATAGTGTGGAGAAGCATCAAACAAAGTTGTATAGCTGACTCCACGATGGAAGCAGAATATGTAGCTGCATGTGAAGGGGCTAAAGAAGTAGTGTGGCTGCGCAAGTTCCTGACAGATTTGGAAGTGGTTCCAAATATGCATCTGCCCATTACTCTGTATTGCGACAACAGTAGAGTAGTTGCCAATTCAAAGGAAACAAGAAGTTACAAACGTTGAAAACACATCGAAAGAAAGTACCATCTCATCAGAGAGATAGTACACAGAGGAGATGTGATAGCCACAAAGATAGCCTTAGAAGATAACCTTGTCGATCTGTTTACGAAGGCCCTCTCGGCTAAAGTGTTCGAGGGTCACCTGGTTGGACTAAGAGTACGAGCTTCATAATCTAGGGCAAATAGGAAAATATCAAGGGTATATGGGTGCCGTAGTTTATTGTAATTTTTCTCTATTTTTCTCAACATTATAACATTATATATTTGTATATTTATCTCACTGAAGTATTAGTCTAAGTGGGAGATTGTTGAGAATGTCCTAAAACTCACAGTCGTAAATATTGTTAACATATTCTATTTATCAATAAAAATATTATTTATTGAGTATTTTATTCAATAAATTGTTGTTGATATTGCATTCTGTTATAAAAATCCAATAAACGAATCCACGGCTATAATATGAATACTTTAACTTTATGTGGCGACGTAAAAGATGATCAAGTGTTAGTAAATAGCCAAAATGGTCTATAAGTATATGGATAAGATTAGGTACCTAACCCAGATAACACTATTGGATGTAGCCCATTTTGTATACCGATAAAAATGATGTGATCCCAAAATCATTGATGTGGAGACATATGAGTGGGGGCATCATATGCAATGAGTTTGCATAAGACCAAACCTCGAAATAGTCACCCTTCTTTATAAGGACCGTTTACTGTTAAAACTGACTATTTCAAATTCAATGACCTGGGGTAACTCGATCTTAATCTTGAGCTAAATATGAACTCGTGTTTATTCGGGATTATTCTTTGATCTGTATAGGTGAGAGTAGTCCAATAACGTTGCTCAATAAGCCTCCATTTTGGGGATAAGAGCTGATAAATAGTTAGGAACATAGTTCTGCAAGATGGAACTCACTCTTACTCGATTTAGGGTTAGTAGAGAGTTTGTTTTCTTAAGCGCTGATTCTTGTACTAGAAAAATAGGGCTCTGCTCTCTCACTGTTGAGAGGTTCGTGGTTTATAAGTTGGACTATAAACAATTGTTCAATAGAAGATCAGTGGGAGCTTAAGAAGTAAAACGTATTTCCAGGGGTAAAACGGTATTTTTGACCTAGTAGTAAATACAAACGACTTGTGAAGGATCAACTTAATGGTTATGGTTCAAATGGATAGAAATATATCTACACTGAGGAGAGTGCAACTATCAAGCTATAGTGGTATGCCTCGATAGTTAACGAAAACTGATTATTTCGGTCTAAAGAGTTTAGTCAATTAATCTCAAATCGTTGAAGCTCATGATCTGTAGGTCCATAAGGTCCCTCTACTAGCTCGTAAAATATATCTTGGATTAGTGAATTGAGTGGATTTGAAATGTTGAGATTTGATAATAGGGTTTTTAATTTGAAGTGTTCAAATTCAATTAGCGTTTTCATTAATTGTATTTGATACAATTATATCATTTAATTTTGTTGAAATTAAACGAAATTGGAGAGTTAAAAAATATTTAAATAATGATTTAAATATTAGATGAGGTAAAATATAATGTTTAATATTTGATATTAAATTAAATTAATTAAATTAGTTTAAGTAATTATCCAATTTTATTCAATTTTGAAATTTGTTCAAAATTGACAATTCGATTAATTGATTTTTTGAATTTTTTGAAATTCAAAATTATAAAACTTAAATTAAAAACTGAATTTTTGAAAATCAGTTTTAATTAAGTTTTAAATTAATCAAATTAATATTAATTAAAATTGTTTTAAAAATAGAAAATGGGAAAATCCACACTCAAAATCCACTTCATGCCCCAACATCAGCTGTTTTAATCAGATATGCATGGTTTTAATGTATATATTGAAGTATTGACTTCAATTTTCTAGACATGCAAGCTAAATTCTTATTGAAACTCTGCTGAAAAATTCATCTCTCCTAACCTTCTTCCCTCTCTATCAAATTCACTTCAATTCAGAGATTCCACCTCTCAATCTGAGTTAGATAATAGTAGAGAAGGTCTCTGTGGTGGTCCGTAGCTGATTTGAAGTTCCACTTCGTGGAGAGAAGCTGGTATTACTGAGATTTATCAAAGGTTGTAGTTCTTAAAACCATTTTCTCTGAAATTTTGTTTCAATGCATGTTTTAAACTTAAGTTAAGTGTAATTAGAATGCTTATTGATTTTGATTTCTTCCACTGCATGTTAGTTTACTCTATCAGATAGTTGCACTCTACTCACTATAGATATATTTGTGTCCACTTGATTTAACCATAATCAGTAAGTCGACCCTTCATAGGTTGTTCGTAATAACGGCTGGGTGAAAATATTGTTTTACCCTCAAAATTACATCTTGCTTCTTAAGTTCCACTGATCCTCTAATGAACAATTGGTTTGTAATCCAATCACTTAACCGGATCTCTCTCAGGCCAATGAGAGGGTGGGACCCCTGGTTCAAGACTTGGATTTAGCACTTAAGAGAACAACCTTCCTTCTATCCCCAAATCGAGTAGGCGTGAATTCCATCTTACACTCTATGTCTCGAGCTATCTACCTAGCCTTACCCCTGAAATGGGAGGTTTATTAAGCCGACACTATTGAGCCGACCCTCACCCTGTCTCTTATACACATCTAGATGTGTATAAGAGACCACCTTACAACAAATCATAAAAACTACTGCGTGAGTCACATCCAATAGTGTTAACAGAATAAGACACCCAACTTTATTCATGTACTATAGACCGTTTTGGCTAGTTACTCGAATTTGATCCATCTTTATGTCTCCACATAAAATTCAAATATTCATATAATAGCCATGGATCTTAGTTTGTTAGATTTAGTCTTTATAAGTGCAATGTAAAAATTCAATAACAATTTTAGTGAGAGAAACATACAATAGAATAAATACAATAAACTAGGGCATCAGATACCCATTATTTCTCCCACTTGCCCTAGTTCTAAGTATCTTGTAGTCCTAGTCCCACCAGGTAATACTTGAACACTTTAGTCAAGATGGCCTTCGTAAATGGATCAGCCAAGTTGTCTTGTAAGGCTATCTGCGTGACGACCACGTCTCCTCTGTGTACAATCTCCCTGATGAGATGATGCTTTCGCTCGAGGTGCTTTCCACGTTTATGGCTTCTAGGTTCCTTTAAGTTTGCAATCGCTCCACTATTATCACAATATAGTGTGACTGGTAGGTGCATATTTGGAACTACTTCCAAATCAATCAGGAACTTTCTGAGCCATACTGCTTCTTTTATTGTTTCACTTGTAGCTACATACTCAGCTTTCGTTGTGGAGTCAACAATACAACTTTTCTTGATACTCCTCCATATCCGTTGTGAAGTCAACAACACAACTTTTCTTGATACTCCTCCATACTACTGCTCCTCCATTTAAAGTGAATACTGACCCCAAAGTTGATTTCCTAGAATCAATATTGGTCTGGAAGTCAGAATTAGTGTATCCAATAAGGATCAGATCCTTAGCTTCATACACGATCATGTAGTCCCTCGTTCTACAAAGATACTTGAGAATGTTCTTAACTGCAGTCCAATGATCATATCTTGGATTGGACTAAAATCTATTGACAATTCCAATTGCGTAGCATATGTCGGGATGAGTACACAACATGGCATACATTAAACTCTCTATTGCTGATGCATATGGAATTCGTTTCATGACCTCAACCTCTGGAGGTGTCTTAGGAATTTGTTCCTTAGACAGATGAATTCCATGTCGGAAAGGTAATATTGCTTTCTTGGAATTTTTCATTTTATATCTAGATAACATCTTGACTATATAAGATGTTTGAGATAATGCTAAAATTCTATTCTTGCGGTTCCGAACTATTTGGATCCAAAGAACATAGTGTGCTTTTCCCAAATCTTTCGTTTTGGAATTGTGTAGCAAGCCATCTCTTGACGTTAGCCAGACATTCTACCTCATTTCCTATGAGTAGAATATCATCAACATACAGAACCAAAAAAACGACAGTTATGTTTACGGTTTTCTTGTAACACAAGGTTCATCAAAATTTTGTTCGAAGCCATAAGATTTTATCGTAGTGTAAAATCTCATATTCTAGGATCGAGACGCTTGTTTTAATCCATAAATGGATCGATTAACCTTGCAAACTTTTTTGCTCTTGACCCGATTCTATAAATCTTATGGTTAAGACATATAGATACTCTCCTCAAGATAACCATTTAGAAAGGCTATCTTGACATCCATTTGTCAGATGTCATAGTCATAAATGGCAACTATGAACAAGAGTATTCTAATAGACTTTATCATGGAAACCAAAGATAAGGTTTCTTCATAGTCTAACCCCTCTCTTTGGGTAAACCCTTTTGCCACAAATCTAGCCTTGTAGGTCTATACATTACCAATTTGGTCTCATTTTCTCTTGTAGATCCACTTACAACTTATGGGTTTTATCCATTCAGGTTGATCTACAAGATCTAAGCCTGAATTGAAGTAGTTTGACTCCATTTCAAGGTCCATGGCTTTAATCCACTGGTTCTTATCCACATCTTCCATTGCTTGTTAGAAAGTTAATGGATCCTCTAAGCCATCATCTGGTATGATGACTTGAGTTTCAATTAAATTCATATACCGGTTAGGCTGTTGCACAACCCTCCCACTATGTCGAGGCATTTTCAACTCTTGAGAAGGATGTGAAGTACCAGTTTCATCAACAACTCTTGTTGATGGACCTGCTCGATCAACAACTCTTGTTGATGCATTTGTCGTTTCTTTGGTCATTTCATCTATTACTAGCCGATTACGAGGTTGATGATTTTTAATGTGGTCTTCCTCTAGGAAAGTTGCATTGTCGATACAAATACTTTATCTTCCTAAGGAGCATAAAAGAAACCACTTTTTGTCTTTCTAGGGTAACCTTCAAATAGACTTACTTTTGAATGGTGTTCCAACTTCTTAGGATTTTGCACCAACACATGTGTTGGGCATTTCCAGACCCTGAAGTGATGTAAACTACCTTTACGACCTCTCCATAGCTCGTAAGTTGTTTCAGAAACATTTTTCGAAGTAATCATGTTCAAAATATATAATGAATTCTGAACTATATAACCCCAAAAAGAACTTGGTAACTGAGCATAACTCATCATAGAACGAACCATGTCTAATAGGGTCCTATTTCTCCTTTCTGCTACACCATTTTGTTGAGGTGTGCCAGGTGCTATGATTTGTGCCTAAATTCCATGTTCTATCAAATGATCGTGGAATTTTAAGTCCATATACTCACCCCCTCGATCTGAGTGTTTTAAGCCTTTTACCTAATTGGTTCTCAACTTTAACCTTATATTCCTTGAAATTTTCAAGTGTTTTAGACTTATGATGCATTAGGTAAATATGACCATACCTTGAATAATCATCAACGAAGCTGATGAAATACTCATACCCTCCTCTAGCTTTAACATTCATCGGACCACAAAGGTCTGAATGTACTAGCTCCAAGAGTTCTTTGGCTCTAAGACATTTTCCAAAAAAAGATCTTTTAGTCATTTTACCCTCAAGACAAGATTCACATGACGCTAATGAACTTTCTTCTAATTGATTTAGATGATCGTTCTTAACCAATCGCTCAATCCTGTTGAGATTGATGTGACCAAGTCTCAAGTGCCAAAGATAGGCATTTGGAGAAATTTTTTGTTTCTTGTTTTGAGTCTCAGCTGTTTTAAACATATCTATGTTGAAAATGACTTTTACCTCAGTCGGTCTTAACATGTAGAAGTTATTTTCTAGTTTCGCAGAACAAATTTTGATATCTTTCGAAGTAATGAATATTTCGTTATTTTCAAAAGAAACTTTGTAATTTTGTTCCAATAAACATGAGACAGATATTAAATTCCTTTTCATAAAAAGAATGTAATAAATATTTTCAAGTAAAATGTATTTATCTCCTATAAATAACTTCATATCTCCCGCTGATTTAGCTGAAACAACCTCCTTGGTCCCTACCTTAAAGGTTGCTTCGCCTTCTGTAAATTGTCTCCAGAAATTTGTTTCCTGAGAGAAAATACAGATATTATTAACGACACCTGAATCTATTATCCAAGTCTTTTTATCGTTTTCCACTAAGCATGTTTCAATGACAAGTAAATCGTATTTACTATGTCGTTCGATTTTGCATTCTCATTTATATAGTTCAAAACTTTAGAGAGTTAGGAGATAGAGGACAATCCTCTATTAAAACTTTTTTTGAATCATCATTTGTTAGTAATTTGCATGTTTAATTGTTATTACTGTTAATTAAAGCAAAACCGAGTATTTTAGAAGAATTTGACATGCTAAAAATTTTAAACAAATTCTTAATCAAGTTTTAGCAAAATGTAATCATGTACCCATTATCATTATTTATTTGCAATGAAACAATAGTGAGTCAGAATAAATGCTACTGAGGGGTAGTCAAATACTAATTCACTAAAGCAAGACATTCTTGACTAAATACAATCTCCAGAATAACTCTTATTCTTATAGTCATTTAGTTACCGTTTTCGGTCGTAAATTACTAACACTTAGTAATTCTATAAGTGTAACCCTTCATTTTCAGACTTTAGAGGTCGGCCCCAACGATACTACCAAATTCAAGAGTCAAGATTGGAAATGAACCTAAGAAATTATATCCATTTCTGAAGTTTGAGTTGTTCCGAATCTTATGTTACAACCCTATGAGGGGATAGTCATTGTTAAACAACTAGCAAAGGCCGCTTAAAGCTAACCAGCAGGCGCAATATAGAAATATCTGCTAACTCTAAAATGGGTAGGAGCAAATTCCATCTTGCAGGACTATGTACCTAGCTATCTATCCGATTTTACCCCCAAAATGGGAGGCTTGTTTAGCAGTGTTGTTGAACTAATCTCACCTATGCAGATCAAAGGATAATCTCGAATAAACAGGAGTTCATAGTTAGCTCAAAATTAAGATCGAGCTACTCTAGGTCATCAAATTGAAATAGTCAATTTTAATAGTAAACGATCGTTATAAAGAAAAATGACTATTTGATGGTCCAATCTTATGCAAGACTCTTTTTTATAGAATACCCCCACTCGCATGTCTCCACATGAACGATTTCAGGATCACGTTATTTGTATCAGTATACAAAGTAGGTCGCATCCATAGTGTCCCCAGGACGAGGTACCCAATCTCATCCATGTACTTATAGACACTTTTGGCTATATACTATAACTTGATCCTCTTTTATGTATCTACATAAAGTCACAGTATTCATATTATTGTCATGGATTTATTTATTGGATTTTATAACATAATGTAATTTCAATTTTAATGAAACCTTTATTAAATAAATTCTTCAATAATATTTTTTTTTATAAATAGAATATGTTTCCATGATTACGAGTTGCGAATTTTAGGACATTCCCAACAATTTGAACAATTTAAATTATTCTAAAATTGATTCTCATTAAATCCTTGTTGAGCTACAGAGGGGACCTCATGAACCTGTAGCTTTAAGCTTCAATGGTATTTGAATAATGAATTAAACTCCTTTAATTAAATTAATCAACATCCATTAACTTTCGAGCAATCCACTAAAGATCGACAGAGGTAGTCTTCGTACTACAAATATATTTTTATGTCCATTGGATATAACCAGTCAACAGTTCAATGACCCTTCACAAATTGCTCGTAAATAAAACTTGGCCAAAATTACCATTTTGCTCCTATAGTTACATCTAATTTCTTAAGTACCACTGATCCCTCTAATGAACAATAGGTCATAGTCCAACTATGACCAAACTGTTGGGGTTGATGCCCTAAAGTCTCGTGTCCTGTAGTTTGTAAACAGTTTATACGAATGTTTGTGTTGTATAATATATGATATTTACTTCACATCTTAATTTTTGCTCACTTGTATGTTTTATTTGCTTTACCACAAACCAGTAAACATAAAATCCCTAGTTATCTGTATGTAACTTAAGCATGTATGTGGTGACATACAAGTGGATCATGTCTTGAGTGATAACCAAAATGGTTTGTAGTATGTGGATATAGGAGGGAAACCTTATCCTGGTAATGCTACGGATGCGGCCCGCTTTGTGGAATAGTCATAAGTGTTGTGACTTGTCACAGATGGTCTGATCCTGATCATTCGTGTAAGGGACATGTGAGCGGGGGCATCCTATACAAAGAGTTTGTATAAGACCTGATCACGAAGTGTTAATGTCTCGTTATATAACACCGTTCAGGACAGAGACTTCACTTCACTAGGATAATCATAGGTAACATGACCTCAATCCTAAGTGAGTTAGGAACTCTTGCCATTGAAGGTGGTCCTTTGATTTGTATGGGTGCGAGTGGCCAAGTCGCCGATTCAAACCTACCATTTTGGGGATTCGTCTAATTTGGGAGCTGAAAACTCAGCTACATAAGATGGAATTCACTCCTTCCCCGATGCAGTGGTAAGTAGATAGATAGCTCCCTTAAGGGCTGATTCTAGGACTTGAACGATGTGGCACCACACACCTTCTCTTGACTTGAGAGGTGTTCACATATAGTTGGACTATGTTGTATTGTTCATTAGAGGAATCGGTGATACTTAAGGAATGAGATGTAACTACAGAGGCAAAACGGTAAATTGGCCCAACTGTACTTACGAGTATCTGTGAAAGGTCATCGTACTCATGATTAGTTATATTCGATGGACACAGAAATATATCTGTGGTAAGAAGAGTTCAGTTATTGGTCTTTAGTGGAATGCCCGACAGTTAACGAATTGTGGATCTCGTGGCTAAAGAGTTTAGTCAACTATTCACGGACCGTTGGAGCTTCAAGCACAGGTCCATTAAGTCCCTGGGTAGCTTGGATAAAGTTGAGAATCAGTGTTTAGGACAGTTTGAAATGTTCAAATTGACAAGAGGGAGTTCAATTATATATCGTTAATTATATATGATGTAATTGATTAAATATATGTGATACATTGTTTTGGAAGAAATTAGATATAAATATGATTTATATCAAGTGGAGGAGAAATTACTATAGTAGATATGTGACATCAAACTATAGGTTAAAAATATAATATGATTATATTCATTAATTATTAAATTGGTTAATTATATGATAATTGGCCGAAAACCTCTCCTTGGATGTGCGTTAGTGGGAGAATCTGAAATCTGTTATTGTAACCGAAGAATAAAATGAAAATTTGTTTCATTTTGCAAAAGGTTTGAAAATTCGTGATCGGTGTGAAAACGTAACGATCGTCTAGCTTGAGAGTCTATACGATAGTTGCTCATTGCCTAAACAATCGCACACCAGTGCCTAAACGATCGCACACCCGTCCCTAAACGATTTCTTAGCCTTCCTAAACGATCGCATAGCGTGTCGCGTTTTCTAAACGATCGTCTACCATTTATTAAACGATCACTTAGTAAAATCTACACGATCATGTAGCTTCTTCTAAATGATAAGCACACAACTATATGATAGCTCTTTCTCTCCCACTTGCTTATCGTCCACAGGATTTTTTCTTTCTCCAACCTCTACAAAATTCACCAAAGACCACACTTTGGATTCTCACTCCGAGAATGACAAGGGCTCCAATTGGTGGTGTCATCCCTCTTCTTTCTTGTTCGTGACTGTTCGTGTTGCTGCCGTTTGTGTAGACGATTGTGCTGCTATAATCAACTGGTTTGTTGGGCGATAGAGTTCGAGTAGAGGTTCTTCCATTGCTTTTGAGTTCAACATTTGAAGAAGGTCTTCAACTGGTATGAGAACTCTTTCTTTGTATTTTTGTTGTTCGAAGCATGCCTTTAATTAGTGTGAATTTGCATAACTGTCTGTTAGAATGTATGTATTGTATTTCGGTCATGATGAAATCGGAAAGATCCAAACGCGCTCATGGTTGCTCTCCGTTAAGTGTTCCTTCAGAAATCCCTCTCGGGTTAGAAGAGGGTGTGATGCCACATTGTTTAAGTCCCAGAATCAGTTCTAAGGAAGCAATTTATCTACTTACCCCGACGTCTGGGAAGGAGTGAATTTCGTCTTGTGTAGCTGTGTTTTCAACTGTCTAATCAGAAAAATCCCAAAAATGGTAGGCTCATTGAGTCGACAATCTGGCCACTCTCACCCATACAAATCAAATGACCGCCTTCATAGGCAGAAGTTCACAACTCACTCTGGATCCTGGTAAAATGTAAGTCTCAATTATGAATGGCATTATATAATGAGACTAGTCATTTCGTGGTCTGGTCTTATACAAACTCCTTTTTATAGAATACCCCTGCTTACATTCTTCACATGAATGATCAGAATCAGATCATTTGTAGCACTTTACAACGATTGTAACATCTACAGACTATTTAGGTTATCACTTAAACATGATCCACCGTATGTTTCTACATAGATGTTTAAGTTATAGATGATAACCTTGGATGTTAGTTTATTGGTTTGTGGGTTTAATGCTACTACATGTCAAATAAAACATCTCATATTTTATTAAATAAATAAAATTTTTGTACAATACAATTACAAACTATAGGACCCTACAAGATTTAGGGCATCAACCCCAACAGATTCGTAGGAAGAAATAGGTTAGGTTGACTTGCAAATCAATTAAGTTTAGTATTGATCTAACCAACCTAGAATTGAACCATACAAATATTTAATTAGACGTTTGAAAATTAAATATTCAACCTAATTTCCCCCTAGATTTTAATTTATTAAGACAACTTGAATTTGTATGCTTTTCTTAAATTCGAATTGAACTAATTAGTTGATTAAAATGAATAATTGGCCTTTTCAATTAGTTTGGTTAGGTAAACATAATTACTTGACTCCAATAATGAAAATTCTATAATCAAATACGTTGAATAAGGAAATTCGTTATAACCCAAGCTAGGCTTTCTCGAATAATTTCTCAAATTTTTATTTGTGCTTTTATTTATGCAATTTAAATTTATTTGCATCAAAACAATCTCCAAACCCCTATTGGTTATCCTTGGGCTGTAAACTGTTTAATTGAGAAATTCGAGAGCTTCCTATGTTCAATCCATGCTACCACTAGTACATTAATTTTGGTGGAAACAGTTAAATTATTTGGAATAGAATTGGGCGACGAATTCCATCTTCTAGCTATTTTCGGAATATCCATGGAATATGCCTTCATCTGATTTTGAATCTCATTTTCGTTTGCCTTCCCTATCAACCAAGATATAAGTACTACCAAAGATATGGAAGTGTTTAACATTTGGTTTTCAATCTCTCCATATTTCATAAATTATGCTCGAGGTACCTGGTCGTAAAAATAACTCTGTTCTGAATATGACATGTTGTGATTAGAGCTTCTACCCAAAAATGAAATGGCAGAGGTTTAACATGTAACATCGTGTGAGCCATATCTTGACGTGTCCAATTTTTCCATTCCACAACTCCATTTTGCTGATAAGTGATTGAAGCTGAAAATTCATGATGAATCCTAACTGAATTACAAAACACAGCAAAATGAGAATTTTCAAACTCTTTACCATGATCGCTTCTGATTTGTATCACATTCAGCTTTTTCTCATATTGTAATTGGAGACAACGATCTTGAAAGCCTTAAATCCATCTAACTTTTTTCAGAGAAAACAAACCCAGGTGTATCTGGAAACTTCATCAACAACAACTAAAACATACCATTTACCTCCCAGACTTTCTGATTGCATAGGACCCAAAAGGTCTAGGTGGAAAAGTTTTAGGATATGTGTTAAACTAGAGTGAGATATTTGTTTATGTGGAGTCTGAGTTTGTGTTACCTGATTGAAAATCACCACAAATAATGTCAGTCGAATAAGGTAAAGATGGAAGTCCAGATATAACATTTTTGGCTAGTGCCTTTTGAATAGTCTTCATGCTCACATGGTCTAGGCGTTTACACCATAGGCTTGCTTTATCTTATCCAAACCAGCGAAGCATTATTATGATTCCACAGATAAAAATTATCAAATGAACGCGTACCTGTCATAACAAGAGCTTTAACATTTTTTGTGACCACAAACTAGTCTTTTGTAAAACTCATGTTCAAACATTGATCGCATAGCTAACTAATGTTAATAAGTTAGCAGTGAGCCCTTCAACTAACATTACATCATTCAAGGATAGAATACCTAGGTAATTGAGTTTACCGTTCTCAATAATCTTGCTGAAGCACCACCTCCAAATGTGACCTTTCCCAATCTGATAGATTTGAGGTCAGACAAGTAGTTCTTTTCATCAGTCATATGTCTAGAAATCCTGCCATCAAAGTACCAATCTCCTTTGGTAGAAGATCTGAGGGAAATCAATATACCATTAAATTTATTTTGAGAGTTCTTTACACTCCAAACCTGTTTTAATTTTGACTCTCTTTGGTATCTATTAATGAACTGAGGAGCCTTTTTTGAGTTTGTAGATCTTTGAAAAGTTTTCAACAACTGATAATAATGGACATTTATGAACCACTCTTCCACAATAGTGATAAATTCATATTGGTCTCTAATTTTTTTTGGCTTCCCATTTTGAATTGCTAGGGGATGTTCCTTAAAGCCAAAAGACTCTGGATTCTAAGCTCTAACAGACTCAATCTTTTACTTATTATGCTGACTTCCAATTGTTGAAAAACCAAGCCCAGAATTATCACTAGCTATTTGTTCTATTGTCAATATTTTCTCCAAAGACTCAGTACCAGTGTTCAACAATCTGAAATTTTTACAAACCGAATACTTTATAGCTCTAATTTGAGTAAGTTCTCACTTTAAACCTGCAATAGTAGATATAATTTTATGATTGCAGCCATTAAAGTCCCAACATAATCATGCTTGTTCAAACTAACATTAAAGTAACATGCATGATCATGAAATATAGGTATTGTTAGTTTGAACAAGCATGCACCGGAAGAAAACAAAATCATTAAGTACTATAATTAATCAATTTTAGCAACAAAAAGAACATGTTCATCAAATAATAAGAGGGTTTCATGAATACATGTGTTGATCTTCTTTAAATTCGAAAACTAGCTGTAATATCCTCCTCTTTTGGTCGTGAACCACCACTTTCCCTACTATCTTCTAGGAGCCTTAGATTTGGTTGTGAGACTCAAAACAAGTTGGAATTGAGGGAATTAAGAACGAGAAGATATTGTTAGTTTGAACAAGCATGCAGCAGAAGAAAACAGAATCATTAAGCACTCTAATTCATCAATTTTAGCATAAAATCAAGCATGTTCATATAATAAGAAAAGGGTGACAGCTAAACATTTGAAGACTTACTTCAAATCACGAATTCAGTTGCAACCTACTCCTTCACTGGTCGTGAACCACCAGAAGATCTTCCCTACTATCCTTCAGGAACCTTAGATTGAGTTGTGGGACTCAAAATAAGCTGAATTAAAGGAAGAATCTAAGAAGATGCCCATTGGTTTTCACCCAGCTGAAGAACCTTTCTTCAACCTCAAATCTCAGGTAAATTTAGCAGTTTGCATGCCAATTTCAGTTGAAATTTTGTGTGTTTTATGTAGGAATACCATGCAATTAGATTGCATCCTCAATTCACACCTTCTACTAGGAGATTGAAGTGGAATTTAAGTAGATGTGTGAATAAGATGCTTAAAGTGGGGAAATCCCACAACTTCTCAATTTTAAACCAAAAATCAATTTTAATTGAATTTTCTTTTAAAATTCAATTTTTTTAATCTAATTTTCAAAATTAAATTAAAACAAAATTTATTTTCTAAATTTTAATTTTTACGAAATTCAAGTTTTCATTTTTAAAATTAATTGATTTAATTGATTAAACAATTTAATTAATTCTATTAATTTAATATCAAATATTAAATTAATTACTTATCAATTTCACAAACATGAATCTCTATTCATGAAATTAATATTTAAATCATATTTAAATATTAATTGATTCTCTAATTTCGTTTAATTTCATAATTAAACGTGTAATTATCACATATAATTACCAATTCTCTTAATTCGAATTTGAACGTTTCAAATTATTTCATTTGTGAGCTAGTAGGGGGACCTAATGGACCTACAGATTATGGGATACAACAATCTGAGATTAATTGGCTAAACTCTTTAAACCAAATTAATCCTCATTCGTTGACTACCAGGTCACTCAACTAAGGCCCAGTAGTTGCACTCCCCTCATTATAGATATATTGTGTCTACTCGATATAGCCATGATTAGTAAGTTAACCCTTCACTGGTTGTTCGTAATAACAGTTAGGTCAATAGTTGTTTTACCCCCGAGATTACCTCTTGTTCTTTAAATGCCACTGATCCTCTAATAAACAATTGGTTTGAGATCCAATCATCAAACTGAATCCCTCGCGGGCCAATGAGAGAGTGGGACCCCTTGTTCAAGACCCGGAGTCGACACTTATGGGAACAAGCTCTCTACTATCCCTAATAGTGGGTACGAGTGAATTTCATCTTACACCCTATGTCCCTAGCTATCTACTGGTCTTACACTTGAAATTGGAGGCATATTGAGTCAATGCTGGTAAGCCAACCTTCACCTATGGAAATCTAAGGATAATCCCAAATAAACAAGAGTTCATAGTTAGCTTAGGATTAAGGTTAAGTTACCTAGGTCATCGATTTGAAATAGTCAGTCTTAAACAGTAAACAACATTATAAAGTAAGAGTGACTTATTTCTTGGTACGATCTTATGCAAACTCATTACATAGGACACCCCTACTCCTGATGTCACCACATGAACAAATGGAGATTGCTTCGTTTGTAGCAGTTTACAATAAATTATGACAACTACAAAATGGTCGCTTCCAATAGTGTTACCAGAATAAGGCATCCAACTTTATTCGTATACCATAGATCATTTTGACTATTTACTCGAACCTGATCCACTCTTATGTCTCCACATAAAGTTCAAGTACTCATGTAGTAGTCATGGATCTTTTAGTTTATTGGATTTATTTCTAAAAACAAATAAGCAATTCATATATTCAATAACAACTTTATTAAATCAAACTTCCATAATAACTTTATTGATTTACAAAATAAGTTTATTGTTTACTGATTACAAGTAAAAATGCATGTCAGCTTAGGCCTTTTATTTAGAATTATGAGGGCTGTTAAGCAGAATATGTGGCAATTATGTTAGGAATTCATGAGAAAATGAGCTTGCGTTGTTCAGCATGATGAATTTCGGCTAACCCATTATTATGCGTTCAATGTTCTATCTTTGTAGCTAACGTAGGAAGTGGACGTAAACGCGGAAACTGAACCACCGCATAGACGACCGCATGTGGAGAAACTCTCAATCGCAAAGGCGAACGCATTCGATCAACGCATAGGTGTTGCAGTAATCAGCCGCATGCGTCCATCGCATGGGGGTGGCGCTCGTCAAGCGATTGCAGCCATCGTGTAGAGTTGCGGTATTAAGCGAATGCAGTCACTGCATGATTGTGGCTACACGATAACGCATAATAATGGGATCAACACAAGGTTAGTGGAATGAATGCATCAACGCATATCTTGGGAAAATCAAAAGCTGATGTTGACATTTCACCTACCACGCCGTTAGCAGCAGAGATTCAGAAAGGACTAAACGCGCCGCAAATGTCAGAATCAGAGCAGTCCACTAATGCTGTCGGTGATCCAGACTCTATATAAAGAAACCAATGAGCAGAATTTCAACTGATCCAAGGTTTTCCCCTGAGGTTCCTTGAAAACGGCGCCAAAAACTTATAATGATAAAATGATTGATGACTTCAAGTTTTCGATCCTAGACAACGGCGCCCAAAACTTGTAAGCATGAAAATTGATTGATTCGTTGATCGTATCGTGTTTGGTCAACAACTTGTTAGGTTGCTGATGTATGCACTTTGCGATAGTAATAATATGCGATACTACGTTCTAAATGATGTATGTGATGATGCTTAGATGCTTTCGTAGTATGCATTCATGTAGTGTGCGCGTGTCACGTGTTTTCTTACGCTAGAACCAAGTATAATTCCAACGCAAGTTTCACAGAGTGATCTGAGGTCGAACATAGGGATTGCGGTGATTAATGCGTACTGATGTGATATATGCGACCGGTAAACAAAAAGAATAATGAATTGGATTGAGAAAAGTAAAATGCGGTAATAAAAAGCGATGATAAATAAATTGCGGTGATAAATAAAGTGCGGTAATAAACAAATGAATAAACAATTAAATATACAAAGGACTGGCTGTGAAGATGTGCAAAAGTATCTAATGAATGCGGTGGCAAGTCTTGTGAAATGAGTCAGAAAGAGAATGGGTTGAGGGAAAGAACATCGGAAGTTCGTCAATCTTGTTGAGGACGCAACTAAGGTTCCGCTTTCCCTTGGCTTACACCTTTCAGTGATCGGCCGCGTTCTCATATGTTTATGGTGAAACAGGGATGAACGTGGTGAACGCAAGGTTGTTTCCATCTTTGGAAATACTTCTCACTTTAGTTAACGCATTCTTCCAACCTTCTTTCGAAAGGCAAAATAACATCTTCACTTCTGCTCTCATAGGTGAAGATGTCGTTGAGCATGCTTTAGCTAAACTCAGCCGATTTCTTCAACAAGGATTAAATTACTTGCTTAATCCTTCCTCTTTACCCTGGGGGATTAGTTACACATTGTGAAAGAAATGGATGTTGAATGTATGGTGAAGAATAGAGAGATGATGATGAATACGATAATGACATTGAAATCTTTCTAAAGATAAGCGTTTGTTACAGATAGTGAATGAAAGCTTCCCTCTCATGCTTGTTTTTTAGGTAGAAGTGATCTTTGTACAGAGCTTCTTCTTCGGGAATGGAAATAATTGCTTGCTTCAGAGACTTACCTTTCGGTCTTGTCTCGTTTCTCTCCCCGAATTTTCTCTAAGTTGTCTCTTCAGACCAGCCTCCTCTCTTTCAATTTGATGTAGCTATTTATAGACCTTGGCACCTTCTGCATCAGTGATCAAGCTCTGAAAAGCTGATTTTTCCTACCATGGCTTAGTGGAAACGTCCACTCTGCTCCATATTTAATTTTTCAGAATCGTACAACAGAAAAGTTGTACAATTTCAGAAGTCCTTGCAAATGCGTCGCACTTTACATCTACGATCGATCGCCACATGCGATGTAATTGCTTTTTTTTCGCATTTGCCGTGCAGGTACAAATGCGTTGATCGTTTGCGTCCATGATTGATCGTCATATGCGTTGCAATTTTGTTGTTCATTTTTCGTTCTCGATTTGCGCGCCGCATGCAGTGTGAATGTGTTGTTCATTTTTTTTCTCGAGTGCTTGTCGCATGTGGTGACCTGTCTCCTACAAAACAAAGACAGACTTGGACATTCCATTTTTCCATCGCAATGGAGTTAGTGGGTGTGCTTACGACACTTTACAATTTTCACGTTTCTAAGCCAATTTCTATACGGTTGACGCAACTTTTCCTTCTTTTTGCCACATAATCTAAATAAAATGGTATAAATAACTTGTTTTTCTACAAGTTATCATTTACAAACCACGAGTTTTAGGACATAAAACAAAATAGTAAGGTTGTAGTCTAGCTTGTTCATAAAAACATTACTATGGAACTATAGGAAACTATTCAAAAGTGATTCCAGAATAAACCTATCTTGACTGGACTCGTCAAAGACGGTCTCATTCATTTTTGCCACATTGAAGTAGACCATCATATTGAGAACATGTTTTTGCACTGAGGTCTCCTCTTTCATAGGGGCATCGAAAATGAACTTCATGTTGAAGTTAATGTCCTAAATTAAGTGTATCTTGTAGTTTGTAAAGACAAATTATATATCTAATAAAATAAGAGGTATTTTATTCATGTTTAGACTGCATTAAATCAATCCAATAAACTAAGATCCAAGGTTATTTTATGAAACGTAAACAAGTATGTGGAGACATACAAGTGGATCACATTTAAGTGATAACCTAAACGGTCTGTAGTAGATGAAAAAGGTTGGGCATACCCTGATGACACTACGAATACGACCTACTTTGTAAATGTTATAATTTTCGTAAAGTGCTACAAATTATCTGATCGTGATCGTTCATGTGGAGACATGCAAACAAGGGTATTCTATACAAAGAGTTTGTATAAGACTGGATCGCAAAATAAATAGTCCCTCTATATAACACCATTGCTAGAAGAGACTTACATTTCACTAGGATGACCATAGGTGACTTTACCTTAATCCTGAGTGAGTTGTGAACTCCTATTTATGAGGGCAATCCTTTGATTTACATGGGTGAGAGTGGCCTTGTTAGCTGATTCTAGGTCTTGAACATTGAGGCCTCAACCTCTCACTGGCCCGAGAGGTGTTAGTTTATAGTTGGAATGTAAACTGTTAGTTTATTAAAGGGATCAGTGGTATTTAAGAAATTAGATGTAACTCCAGGGGTAAAATGGTATTTTAACCAAGCTACAGTTTTGAGCAATTCATGAAGGGTTGACCCATAGTTGATTGGTTATATCCGTGGACACAGAAATAAATTTACAGTGTGGAAAGTGCATTTATCGACCTTTAGTGGAGTGACTGGTAGTTAATGAAAATTGATTAATTTAATTAAAGAATTTAATTCATTAAACTTATATCATTGGAGCCTCTAATCTATAAGTTCATAAGGTCCCCTTGTTAGCTCACTAAAGAATATATAAGAGGAGTGGTTTGAATTGTTCAAATCAATTGCATATTAATGAGATTAATATAATATGGTTAATTATAGATGTGATCTATAATCAAGAGAAAAAAAATATTTGAATAAGATTCCAATATTAAAGAGGTGTATACATATAAAATTGTGATAATTATATGATGATTAATTTTATATTAAATATGATTTAATATAGTTGTTTAATTAAATAACTAATGGTTAATTAGTTAATTAATTAATTAATTATGAAAAGTAGAGATAATTAATTAATTAATTATATAGATTAAATTGGATTTAATATATATGGTTATTAATTAATGGACCAATTAATTAAATAAAAGTTATTTAATTCAAATAGAACTAGAGTAAGAATAGGAAACACTAGGAGAAGGGGGTCACCCCTCCTCTCTATAAATAGGTCTTTATGGGCCATGTTTGTGACACAGTTGACTTGGAAATTTTGAATCCTAATCTTCTACTACTTCTCTCAAAATCTCTCTTTTTTCTCTGCTACTTCTTCTTCCTCTTCTAGGTCTTGGAGACCACACATTCAATTCTGGGATCCTAGAGATTAACAAGATTTCACTTAAGGTGGTGTCCATTGATCATTGAAGAGACGTTCCGGAGAAGACATAGAGGTAATCATGAAGAATTTGGGAATCTACAAAGGTAAAATTTAACTCTTCCATTTTTTCTTCTATTAAATGCATGTTAATCTTAATTGTTTATCAATTATGTTATTATTTTTATATCGTCTTTTGTTTATGTAAAATCGAAAACAAAATTATAAAGAGATCACACGCGTCTGCTTAAGATTCAATCCCTTCAATTGGTATTAGAGACCAATTTGTGTAATTTTGATTTTTGTTTTTTTTTAGAAACAAAATCATAATAGAATGTTGGGTTGCTTTTAAAATATATGCATGAGATGTATGTTATTTTAATTGTGGTTTACGGGTTGACTGTTTAGACTTTTGGCATTTAGATTTACAGTTTTAATTGGTGAGATCAATGTAAAATCTAATGGTTATGGATAACTTTTTTCTTTTACTGTAAATCGAGTCTGTAAGTTCGTGTCTTTCATGGCAAAAAGTTACTATAAAAAGAACTTAGGAAAACAAAGGCAAAACAAGAAAAAAAATGAATAGAAACAATGCAGTACAGTTCGATTTTTTAGGGAAAACTTTTATAAATTTATTGATAATTGGAGTTCTAACCTTGGATCATACTGAAATTTGGTCAGTATGTTTAGGACACCTAGGGTCTCGTTTTTCACGATTGGATCGTCATTTTGAGCCATGGTTTATCCATTGTCACTGCTAAACAAAAGCAGTTTTTTTCTGTCTTTTTTCATTTTCTTTTAGGATTTTCTAAAATCTAGGGTTTTAGATTTTATTTGATTTTCTGAAATGTCAATAGCTGGTCAACATTGCTATTTTTTTTTTTTAATTTAATTATGCATGAGATGTATGATTTAAATTATTTTTGATTTGTGCATAAAGTATACCATTTAGATTAAAAATCTCACCTTAGGATAAACATGTTCATGCATCATGTCAAAATGTAAGTGTTATATTTTTGGGATGCATGATTAAATTAGATTAAAAATCTCACCTTAGGATAAACATGTTCATGCATCATGTCAAATGTAAGTGTTATATTTTTGGGATGCATGATTAAATTAGCATGCTCATGCATCTTAATATAAGTGTTATATTACTTTAGATGTATGGTACATTAAGCATGTTCATGCATCATACTAGGTTATAATTGTTATAATATTGACATGATGGATTGGTAGATATAAGTGTTATAGTTTTTCAATTAAAATAAATTTTGCATTGAGCGTGACATTACTTAGATAAATATAAATTTTATATTTAATCAATGTCTTTGAATGCAATTATAGATTCTATTTTTCATTATTTTATAATGGTTATAAATATAATGAAATTAAAATTAAAATTTATAATAAAGTGTTGCATGCAAACATTGATCCAATTTATATTTTAAATAGTTTGAAATTTAATTCACCTAGACTTATGTTAAAAATGTTTCTAATAAGATTAGAGATAGGTTAATTTTTTAGTTCATTTTAATAGGATTAAAATGAATTTCAATAAGAGATTAAATTTATAAAAATAATTGCCCATAAGTGACCTTTGTCTAAAGAAAGTTATATCTAGGCTGAGGTATTTAAGCTACCAAAACGAAACACCTCTACCTGGGAACCAACCTAGAAGGTGAATTGGACAAATATTTTATAAGCACGCAATAAGTGATTGACTTCATTAAAAAGTTTAACAAATAAAGTCACATATTGTTAAAATATTCAATATAAGCGTTATATTGAGAAAATTAACAAAGACTTAGTTAAAATTAATTAGCCGATTTTTACTAAGTTAATAAACTCATTTTTGTAAAATACTCAGTAGGTGGAAAAAGATATATACGATATGTCTATTTTTTCCACTCACGTTCTCCCTAGAAGTTCATACCATGAGACTTATACTTGACCTCGAGGTGCCTTGGGAGCATCCCCCTTCGGATGGTGTTTGTATGGATCAATATCAAGGTGAATGGAGAGAGTGTTTAAGTAAATGGGAGAAAGATAAGTGTCAACATGTCCTACGGTCTTCTTCATTGGTTTGCATCATGAGACCTTCTTGCATGGCCTTGAGACGCCCTGGGAACGTCCTCATTCTGGTGGTTTGTGCATTAGGTCAATATCAGGGGTAAACTTCATAAATGGATTCTGGATAGGATCGCTTTAGTTTTTCGCCCAATCGGTTTTCCCTTTGGTAGGCTCATTGGGACGAAACTCTAGGGTCTAAAATGAAGGGCCACACTTACAAGAAATTATTACACAAGTTAATGATTTTTTTATAAAATCAATGTTGACTAATTGTTACAGGAATAAGATTTATTCTAGTATAATGATTGGTTGAGAAGTGTCTCAATTCATAGAAGAGGTGATTGACCATCTTTCGATGATTTTTGTCTTAAATCACTAAAACAGCATTGCAAAATGGAATGATGTTGCGTTCATTATTAGTATTTTCTAAATTGATTGTATTAAAATAAATTTTTGCATAAGTGTCTAAAATAAGTAATTTATTTTGTATCAACAAAAATGACTAGCACTTCAATGAACCTGCTTAATGTTGAAATATTGACTGAATTCAATTACACAACTTGGAAAGAATTGATAAATCTATTTTCATGGTTAACGACCTTAACTTCATCTTGACTGAGGAACGTCCTCTAGTTCCAACCCTTGATGCAACATAAAATGTTCGTGATGCATACAAAAGGAGGACGAAGGCCAATGTTAGGGCTCGAATTCACATTTTGGGGAGCATACGTGATGCCTTGGCCAAAAAACATGAGAGCATGGTCACCGCACTTCAAATCATGCAATCAATGCAAGAGTTGTTTAAGCGAGTGTCCTCACAATTCAAGCAGGATGGGGTTGATATAGATGAAACTAGTAATTTCAGCTCCCTATTTGAACCCCAATCCATATTGAATGTCAAAGGACAAATAGAGGAGGCAAGAGTTGCTAACTCTAGTGAAGTTTATCAAAGAGGTTTGACCTTGGAGGATAAACTTGGAGTTCATAATAAGGGTGTTCAAGTTGATCCCATTTCTCTCTAGAATAGGAAGAGATCCAATAACAGTAAATCTGATTTACTTATCCTTGAGTCGTGCTTAGTAGAGATTTATGATTCTAACTGAATAGTTGATTCAGAGGCTACTAATCACGTATGTTCTTCCTATCAGGGATTTAATTCATGGAGACAATTGGAAGTTGGGGAGATGACTCTTCGAGTTGGTACTGGTGAAGCCATTTTAGTTGTTGCCATAGGCAAGCCTAAGTTACTTTTGGACAAGAAAGGATATATGTTATTAGATAACGTATATGTAGTTCCTAATATGAAGAGAAATTTAATTTCTTTTTCTTGTTTGGTTGAACAAAATTATTCTCTCTCCTTCTTTGGAAGTGAAGTGTTTATTTTAAAAAATGGAATGGAGATAGGATTTGCTTCAAAAGAAATTAGCTTATATGTACTAAGGTCGTTAGTTACAAAGGTTGTTCTAAATACTGAAATGTTCAGAACGACAACAACTGCTAATAGACTAACGATTTCTCCTAAAGAAAATGCTCACTTTTGGCATCTAAGGTTAGGTCACATTAATCTATTGAGAGATTGAAATGGACTTCTAAATAGTTAAGAAGAAAATTATTTACCTATATGTGAGTCACGCTTTGAAGGTAAGATGATAAAACGACCTTTTACCAGAAAAGGTTATAAAGCCAAAGAAGTCTTGAAACTTATACATTTAGACCTATATGTCCAATGAATGTAAAAGCAATAGGAGGGTATGAATATTTCATCTCTTTTATAGATGATTATTCAAGATACGGGTATCTATACCTAATGCAACACAAGTCTAAAGCACTTGAAAAGTTCAAGGAATATAAGACCGAGGTTGAAAACTTGTTAGGCAAAAAGATAAAAACACTACAATTTGATCACGGTAGAGATTATATGGGTTTAAGATTTCAGAACTATATGATAGAACATGGAATAACGACTTAACTCTCAACCTTTTGTACGCCTCAGTAGAATGATGTATCAGAAAGGAGAAATAAAAATTTGTTGGACATAGTTCGGTCTATGATGAGTTATGTTCAACTTCTTGACTCGTTCTGGGGATTTGCAGTGGAGACTACGGTTTACATTTTGAACAATGTTCCATCAAAGAGTTTTTTTTGAAACACCTTTGGAGTTTTGGAGAGGCCGTAAAGGTAGTTTACACCACTTCAGAATTTGGGGATGTCTAACCCATGTGCTTATGAAAAATCCCAAAAAGTTGGAACCTTGTTTGAAAGTATGCCTATTTGTAGACTACCCAAAGGAAACGAGAGGTGGGTACTTCTTTAATCTAGATGAAAATAAAGTGTTTGTATCGACAAACACTACAATCTTGGAAGAAGAGCACATGAGGAACTAGAAACCACGAAGAAAAATAGTTTTAAGAATTTTTTTTGAAAATACTAATGAAACATCAATGAGAGTTGTTGAAGAGGCTGGTATATCAACAAGAGTTGTTGATTTTGGTTCTTCTAGTCAATCTAATCCATCTCAAGAGTTGAGATTGCCTCAACGTAGTGGAAGAGTTGTGAACCCACCTATTCGCTACGTGGGTATAACAGAAGCCCAAAACATCAATGATGATGATGTTGAGGATCCGTTGTCTTACAAGAAGGTAATGGAAGATGAAGTTTAGGAATGGTTAATTGTTCAGTTCCAAATAAAAGATTTGGGTGAAGTTTAGTATATTCTAAAGATCCAAATTATAAGGGATCGTAAGAACAAAACGCTAGCCTTGTCTCAGGTATCATATATTAACAAATTTCTTGTCAAATATTTGATGTAGAATTCCAAGAAAGTTTTACTACCTTTTAGGTATGAAATTGTTCTTTCTAAGGAATAGTGTCCTCAGTCACCTCAAGAGGTTGATGAGATGAGACATATTCTTTATGCATCTGCAGTAGGTAGCCTTATGTATGCCATGTTATGTACTATGCTCGAAATCTACCATGCAGTGGGAGTGGTAAGTAGATATCAGTCCAATCCAAGATTTGATCACTAGACAGCGGTCAAAGCCATTCTCAAGTATCTTAGAAGAATGAAAACTATACGCTTGTGTATAATGCTAAGGATTTGATCCTTACAAGATACACTGACTCTGATGTTCAGACTGATAAAGATTATAGGAAATCTACATCAGGATCAGGGTTCACTCTGAATCAAGAGGCTATAGTATGGTGTAGCATTAAGCAAAGTTGTATTGCAGACTCTAATATGGAAGATGAATACATAGTTGCTTGTGAAGAAACTAAAGAGACTGTTTGGCTAAAAGAAGTTCCTTATTGATTTGGAAGTCGTTCCAAACATGTCTTTTCCGATCACACTTTATTATGATAATAGAGGTGTCGTGTGAAATTCTAAGGAACCTAGGAGTCATGATAGAGGAAAACATATTGAGCACAAGTATCACCTTATTAGTAGGATTGTGTAGCGGGGAGATGTGATTGTCACACAGGTTGCCTCGAAGCACATTGTTGCTGATACATTTACGAAGGCTCTCACGGCTAAAGTTTTTAAGGATTACCTAAAGAGTCTGGGTCTACGAGATATGAGTCACCTAACCTAGGGCAAGTGGGAGATATTGTTGGGTATATTATATGACCTAATTTATTGTATTGTATTTGATACTGTACATCCCATATTTTGTATTTAATAATTTATACTTCACTAATTCATTGTATTGTATTTGATACGATACATCCCACTCATTTTAGGATAAGTGGGAGATTGTTGGAATTAATGTTCTAAATCGAGTGTATCTTGTAGTTTGTAAAGACAAATTATATATCTAATAAAATAAGAGGTATTTTATTAATGTTTAGACTACACTAAATCAATCCAATAAACTAAGATCCAAGGTTATTTCATGAAACTTAAACATGTATGTGGAGACATATAGGTTGATTACGTTTAAGTGATAATCTAAGCGGTCTGTAGTAGATGGATAAGGTTGACCCTATCTTGGTGACACTACAAATATGACCTACTTTGTAAATGTTATAATTTTCGTAAAGTGCTACAATGATCTGATCCTGATTGCTCATGTGTAGACATGTGAGCAAGGGTATTCTATACAAAGATTTTGTATAAGACCGAACCGTGAAATGAATAGTCTCTCTATATAACACCGTTGCTGGAAGAGACTTAAATTTCACTAGGATAACCACAGGTGGCTTGACCTTAATCCCGATTGAGTTGTGAACTCCTATCTATGAGGACAATCATTTGATTTGTATGGGTAAGCGTGGCCTTATTAACCGACTCATCAAGTCTACCATTTTGGGGACTTATCCGAGTAGGGAGCTGGGAATACAACTACACAAGTTAGAATTCACTCATTTCCCGTCCTTAGTGAAAGTAGATAAATTGCTCCCTTAATAGCTGATTCTGGGTCTTGAACATTGAGGCCTCAACCTCTCACTGGCCCGAGAGGTGTTAGTTTATAGTTGGACTATAAATTGTTTATTCATTAGAGAGGTCAGTGGTATTTAAGGAGTTAGATGTAACTACAGGGGTAAAACAGTATTTTGACCCAGCTATAGTTATAAGCAATTTGTGAAGGGTCGACTCAATGTTGATTGGTTATGTCCATGGACACAGAAATAAATCTACGGTGCGAAGAGTGCAACTATCAGTCTTTAATGGAGTGACCGGTAGTTAATGAAAATTGATTGATTTAATTAAAGAGTTTAATTAATTAATCTTATATCATTGAAGCTTCTAATCTGTAGGTTCATAAAGTCCCCTTGTTAAATCACTAAAGGATATATAAGAGGAATGGTTTGAATTGCTCAAATCAATTGCATATTAATGAGATTAATATTATATGGTTAATTATAGATGTGATCTATAATTGAGAAGAAAAATATTTGAATAAGATTCAAATATTAAAGAGATGTATACATATAAATATGTGATAATTATATGTTGATTAGTTCTATATTAAATATGATTTAATATAGTCGTTTAATTGATTAACTAATGGTTAATTAATTAATTAATTAATTTTTTAGAAGTAGAGATAAATAAACATGTGATGTTTATTTATTTATTAATTAAATAAAAGTTATTTAATTAAATTAGAACTAGAGTATGAATATGAAAGACTAGGAGAAGGGGGTCATCTCTCCTCTCTATAAATAGATCTTCATGGGCCATGTTTGTGACACTGTTGAATTGGAAATTCTAAATCCTAGCCTTCTACTACTTCTCTAAAAATCTCTCTTCTTTTCTCTTCTACTTCTTCTTCTTCCAAGACTTCGAGACCACACATCAATTCTTGGGATCCTAGAGAATAACAGGATTTTATTTAGGATGGTGTCCCTTTATCATTGAAGAAATGTTTCGGAGAAGACAATAAGGGAATCGGGAAGAATTTGAGAATCTACAAAGGTAAGGTTTATCTCTTCCCTCTTTTCTTCTCTTAAATGCCTACTAATCTTGATTGTTTGTCCATTATGTTATTATTTTAATACTGTATTTTGTTTATGTAAAATCGAAAACAAATTTGCAAGGCGATCACACGCTTCTGATTGGGATTCGATCCCTTCATTTCAGAGCTTCGTGCTTGATCTGTGTAGATGGTTGTCCAAACATCTCTGCAACTAGTCCATGGTCTCACATGCAATGACTAGGTACTCGTGTTACTTTGCCAAGACTTCAGTTAAGCTGACAAGAACGTATACTTTAGGCGTGTCGTTTGCCTTCATCCTTCTTTCATATGCATCTTGAACATTTCGAGATGCATTCAGAGTGGGAACTTGAGGACACTCATCCAATAAGACAAACTTCACGTCATCAATGATTAGTACAATGTTAATCATGTTTTTTTGGGTCATATTATTATCATCAGTCAGTTTATCGACACTAAGCAATTTATAGTAGTGCTAGTTATATTGAAGTTTGCTAAAAACAAACAAATTATTTATGTTAGAAAATGCATTACTCTTTAAATTCAATCAAGTTTAGCAAAAATACATTAATGTACTCTATGTGACATCTAATTTTGCAACGATACTTAATAATTTAGGATAAAAGCCATCAGAGAGTGGTCAGTCACCTCTTAACTGAGTTGAGACACTCTCAACCAATTATTATATCAGAATAACTCTTATTCCTATAACAATTAGTCACTATTTGTTTGAAGAAATTATTAACTTGTTTAACAATTTTCCATAAATTCGACCTTCCATTTTAGATCCTAAAGTTCTGCCCCAATGAGCCAACCAAATGGGAAAAAAAGAATTGGGGAAAAAACTAAAGTGACCCTATCCATTACTGGAGTTTGAGTTTGATTCCATAAAAACACCTTCTGAAGAGGGACACAAGAAAGGTGCCACAAAGTCAAGCATGAAAATTCACTTACAAACCAATGAAGGAGACGTGGGATGTGTTGACACACATCTCTCTCCCACTTACTATAAACATTTTCTCTATTTAGCTTGATATTGACCTATGCAAATACCTTTCGAAGAGGGACACAAGTAGAGATGCCACGAGGCCAAGCATAGATCTCACAATGTGAACTTGGAGAACATGAGAAAGAAAATGACATATCATACATATTTTTTTCCTCCCACTAAGTGTTTTAAACCTAGGGTTTATTACTTAGGTAAATTTATCTAACAATTCATCTAAGTTTTTTTTATTAATTTGCCCTATATAACACTTATATGGGATAGTTTGACAATGTATGATTATTATTTATTAAACACTTTAATAAGTTCTAATAATCTATTGCATGCTTATAAAATATTTGACTAATTCACCTTTTAGATCAGTTCCTAGGTAGGATTGTTTCATTTCCATTAGCTTGTATGCCCAAATCCAAGACAAAACCTTCTTTAGACAAAGGTCCCTTATAGGCAAATATTTTATAAATTTCATCTCTAATTGCATTCATTGTAATTCTATTAAAATAAAATAAAATATTAATCTATTTCTAATCATATCAGAAATATTTTTAATATAAGTGTAAGTGAATTAATTTTAAACCATTTAAAATTAATTAAGACCTAATGTTTGCATACAAATATTTGTTATAGATTTTAATCTATCTCATTAAGCATATAATACTTATATTTCAATGAATTATTAAAACATATAACATGCATTCTAATGAAAATAGTTAAATATAACTCTTATATTTACTAAGTAATATCATACTCAATGCATTTCCATTTTAATCATATAATATTACAATTATATTAACTCCAATGAAGAAAAATTCACATACTATCATATAATATAACACTTATATTACTATATGATACATGTACACATTTATTAAATCATGCAACTATATAATCTAACATTTATATTAAAAATGATACATGAAACATATTTATCCTAAGGTAGGATTTTAAACTATATGGCATATATTATGCTATATACTTTAACTTAATCATATATCATATGCATAATATAAATTAAACATAAAAAATAAACCGTATTTGACACCCGTAAAGCAAAAATAAAATTAAAAAAACAAAAGAAAAACACCAAAACAACATTCTTCAGCAAATCCTTGTAGTCACCTCCAACGAACCAACACATCAATGCAGGACAGCTTCAGCACATCAAACCTTGGTCGCATCGTGCCTTCGGCAGATCAACACTTGATCCCCTAGCATGCACCAATGCAAAACACATTGGTCACATCAACATTTGACAACCCTCAATTAATACAATTTTGTCGTATGAGCGCACAACGCGTCGAACGTGTCAACACTTGACTGCCCTCGAAGCAGTTTGCCAAAATATGTTTGATGCATCAACACTTGAACATCAAACAGTGAAGCCTCTACATTGAATGCATGAATGCCCAACATTGGACACACAGACGCCTAAGGTTGACCGCACAGGCGTCCATCGTAGAACTTCATCACCCAGTAAAAACTATGCGATCTCCCACGGAAAAATATGTGATCGCCCAATGCATGTTAAACGATCACTCAGAAACTGCTTCATCCTTTTCTATTTTTGTGATTTCTACCTCTGTTTTCCAGTCACCTTCACAACAAACATTTTACCACGAACTACTCAGATTTACAGACTCATTTACTGATTAGAATGTCCAAAAATAACAAGCCCTTACATGATCGAATCAGGCAAAAACAATAATTTATGATGCTTTTCCTACCACATTCATAATGCAGAACACACCGACCTTTTCACTATTTTTTAGTTTAAAAAAAATAAAACAAAGACACAACTTGGTTCTAATACTAATTGAAAGAATCAAATTCCTTAACAGAAGCACGTGAACATGTGTGCCTTCGAAATTCCTTTTAGAAACTTATGAAAAATAGCAAAAAAAAAAAACAAAGAAAAAAACAAAGAAAACATGTGTTTAATAGGATAATCATGATATTAAGCATGCATTCAAGGAGAAAAAGAAAACATCTCTTCAAGATAGTCTTCAATGGATTACTTCTCCTAACAACACAAACGCATGAACAACCTTTGAATACTACGAACATTGGAACTTGTTTGCCCAAAAGATCAACAACACCAGAATGACCTCTAGAACTCACAAATGCATAAAAAGACACCATCACTCGGTTTCCTTGCTATTCTGCAGACAAAGAATGAAGGAGTGTGGGCTCCTTATATTTGATAGGGAGAAATTTTGTGTGAGAGAGCTTTTGAATGAGGGAGAAGAAAAATTTTCAGAAAAACTTTTCCTCTTGTCTGTGATGTTGTTCAGTTGATCTCTTCAATTAACGATATTATAAAGAGAGACTAATCAATTTGCGATCTGATCCTTTACAAACTCTTTGTATAAAATATCCCCACTTGCATGTCTTCACATGAACAATTAGGATCACATTGTTTGTAATACTTTACAACTCTTGTAACAATTACAAAGTGGGTTGTATCCATAATGTTACCAGGATAAGAGACCCAATCTTATCCATATACTACAAACTAGGTTATTACTTAAAAACGATCCACACGTACATTAACCACATACATGTTTAAGTTATATAAAATAATCTCAGACCTTAGTTTCTTGGATTGAGTTAATGCATTTTAAATGCCGAATAAATTGACTCCTTATTTTATTAAATAAATAATTCATATACAAATTTACAAACTATAAAACTACGAGATTTAAGATATTTACCCTAATCTCTTATATGTCCTAAAGCTAGTAGGGTGTACAAAACAAAGTATAATATAAGTACACAATACAATCAACTAAGGCAAACACTATATTCAGTAACATCTTTCGCTTGCCCTAGACAAGATGATGATGTCCTGTCGACCCAAATCTCCAGGTGACCCTAGAAAACTTTAGCCGTAAGAGCCTTTGAAAATGGATCAACAAAATAAGTTGGCCATAAATGAGAAAAAGATAGGGCAATATATATCTGCTGAGATTTTCCACAGTAAGAAAGAAAAATATTATGCATATAATTTTCAATTTAGCAAAGAAAAATATTATGCAGAAAATAGTATTATTTGAGACAGATGTTAAACTTCATTTGTAACAATAGCAGGATCCACCACAAGCTATGTTAGAATAAATATAGAGCCAATCTAACAAATCTCCAACAGAAGTCTTCACATTTGATCCTTGGTCGGAGTCTTCATATTTGATCCTTCAATCTGGCCTCGACCTCGTCCTCGCTTGACCTGGGTTCATCTGGGCCTCTATTTTTTATTTTTGTTGCCTTGATTTCTCCCTATCTTGATGTTGCCTCTTACATAGTTTTCAACTATGGGTGCTTAAATTTTCTTTAGTGAAAATGTGGGCGACATTGACTGAATCTCTAAGATCTTTTTTTTTTTTTTTTTTTGGTAGATCTTGCATTTTGGGAATTTTTAGAACTTGAACTAAATCTTGATTCACCCTCTCTGTTTCATGCAACCTCTTAAATTTCAGGTCCACCTATTTCCTTGAGGGATGAGGCCGACTCTTGCTTGTAATACTATGATGATTTTTTTGTGTTTCTAAGAGTTCACGATTCAAGTCAAGGTTTCCACCTTTGCCTCTAAAGCCACAAACTTTGGCTCTGTCTATTTCCTAAAAGACCAAGGCCGAGGCTGCCTTAGGACAACTGAATTTTGTCTTAATCATCCTGCTACTCTCTTGAGGTATTGTTCTTTATTCGATTTGCCTCCACTGTGTTTGTCGATCCCATTGTAACCTTCAGTATTTCTTTGAAGTTTGCTAAGGTCGTAAACTTCGTCCCCACAAATGGCGCCAACTCTTGATGGAAAAATTCAGGTGGGAGGACTCATTTGATCTTCACATGCCCTCGATAGTGAATTTATAACTTCAGAAAAGGAAGACGACTTGCAAGACAAGAAAAAAAAAAAACCAATGTGGTGTCTACCACAAAGCCTCCAATGTTTAAGATAGTATCTAGCAAAAGGTTAGAACAAGCTAGAGATGAGGGAGAAGAACTTACCTTTGGGTGTGTCTATGACCCCTTATTTATAGTGTATATATTTGGATCCCAAACTTAAGAAAAATTAGGTTTTAAAGAATAATAGGAAAAGTAAAGGGATTTATGAAAAGTCAATTTGGGCCGGCCAAGAGGACTTGGACCATGGCCTTTAAAAAATAAATACTTTGGGATGGAAGAAGGCCCGCCTCGGCCTCAAAGATAGGTAAATTGGGCCATCGCCTAACCAAGGAAGGTTGGTTAGGCCATTTCACCCAACTTGCCTGGAGGTCGAGGCGGGCAAGTTGGGCCTTTTGACCCAGTGCCTCTCTTTTTCTTCCTCCCTCAACCTATTGGTCCGTTTCTTACATCCCTCACGTTTCTCTGAGCTCAAGACTCTTGGTTCGAAAATGACCCATAACAATTCTAAAAAGTGTCCGTCCTTTTTTTAGTGGGATAGGTAGGTGTAGGAAAATTTTGTGCTTCTTTGGTATGTGTAAAATAATGCAAAACTTCTTTTTTTAACTTCCAATTTTAATTAAAAAAAATTCAAAGCTTATTATTTTCCCTAACAACAAAGTGAACTAGATACTATATAACATTTTTTAATAAGAGAGAGAAAGAGTATATATATATATATATATACAATAACAACTACGAGTGGGAAATTGAACCCCAACCTCTAAAAGAAAAGTGGTTTCAATTATTATTGAGCTCCTTATATTTTTCTTCCCAAATATTGTAAATGTTAAACTATGAAATAGAAAGATTACTAGAATATAACTGGGTGATAGAAAAGTTGTAAAAGTAAGAATAATACACAAGAATAGATCATCATATAAAAGTAGGTCAAATTTTTAAAACTTTAAAGGAATATGATAATTTCTCGATTTTGTAAAGAAAAATTATTTTAAATGATAAAACTGTTGAAAATATTTATAAATAATAGCAAAATATTACGGTCTATCTGCGATAGAATGCGATAGACTATTATCTATGTCTATTATGACATAGATAGACACAGATCGTAGTCTATCATAGATAGACAGTAAATTTTTTCTATATTTATAAATGTTTTGGTTCATTTTTTTGTATTTGAAAATATCCCTTTTATAAAGCATTTAAAACCATTTTTAAAACATAACAATATTCTTTACAATTCTTTAAAACTTGGAAGGGATAGTGGAAAAAGGGAACGAGAAAATGTGTCTATTCATGAAACGCATTCTCCAAATTTATAATAATTAAAAAATAATAATTTTAAATTTGGTCCTAAAGTTTGAACAAGATTAAAATTTAGCCTTTATAATTTATATCATATAATTAGAATTTATATCATATAATTAGAATTTATACCCTATGATTTGATAATAACCTCATAGATAGTTCCTAAAATAGGGACTACATAAGAAGATTTTTTTTTTTTTTTTATCAAACCATAGAAACTATTTACAATGAATCATGGAAACTAAATTTTAACTTTTAATTAACTCATAGGAACTCAACTCTAACCTTTCTCTAATCACAAGAATCAAATTTAAAATTTAACAAAAAAAGATGCATTCATCAGAAAATTTAGTTAAAAATAAATTTCGTCGAGAGACACATTCCAATTTTTTTTTAAAAAAAATCACTTGTTTTCTGTATTTTTTTTTCAAGAGGACTTGTCTTAAGCTAATTGTGTTTTACATTGCAATATTTATCCAATGAGGACCCTACATGATTAGGATGAACAAAACTCATATAACAAAAATTGGGATAATAAGCTCCCATTTTTTTATATGTTGGATCTAAATATAAAACTCAATCGATTAAGATATATGTCTTTTAACTATAGGTCAAAAATTGAAATTATTCTCCCATCTCATCTGTTTTTAGTTATCTCAAATTTTGAAATTTTACTTGAAAATTGTTTTTAAAATATTAAAAACTATTAGATGATACTGTTTTTTTTTCTATATTTATTATATACTTTTATAACCAATAAATGATTAAAAGGTAAAGAGAAAAACAACCAAAAACTTTCTTCTTTCTTTTCTTTTTCAAAATTTGTACACAAAATTTGCAAACATTCCATAGAAATTTGTACATTGACCTTAAATTAATGAAGTCTACCCTAAACTGTTTTTGGCAAATTTGGTGGACATGGAAGACCCATCTATATAAATCTTCCACCAACTTCCAAATTGACTAAAGATTTTCTTTGGTATTTGATAACATTAGAAATCAGACTAATTGATGATCTTGGTTTTCTTTTTCCTTCCAATTAAATTTTTCTCTAGTGGAAAACATTATGAAACTCACAATTTTCAGCCTACTTATCAATTTTGTATGACTCATGCATTAAGGGTTTGAATTAATTAATGGCAACATGTTTGCTAATTAAATGGGTATCTAACTTCTTCATTATCCATAGGGGAGTGATGAGAAAATTACAATTTTGATTTACCTATATATAAGAAATAGGAAGATTTTTAAAAAGAGAAAAACAAGAGAAAATATTTACACATAATAGTAAAATTTTAATCTTCTTTTATAGAAGTTCATAAAAGTTGATAAAAATCTATCCGTGTCTATCATTAGTAGAAACTAATAGAAGTCTATCACTAATAAATGCTGATATAAGTCTATCAATATCTATTAGTATTTTATTATTATTATTATTTAGTAAATAATTTGACTTTTTTGTGAAAATCTCAAACAAAAAAATTCATGATTTTCTCAAATATCAATAAAAGTTACAATTTTATATTATCTCCCAATCATATAATAGAAAGAAACAAATATTAGTAAAAATAAATACCAAATTAATTAAATTAATTAATTGATGGATCCAGCTCCATTTTTCTCTATTTTTAGCACTCCTAAAAAGCATGGCAATTTGAATTTTAAATTTAAAATGTAAAAGTGAAAATATACCAAAGCTTAGTGGAAAGGAACTTTGATGACCTTGCAATCACATTGCGACACGTGGAATTCCAATATAGCAAGTCATGGTAATGAAGAGGGTTGGTGATAGATTCACTAAAATCAAAACAATCATTTTAAATCAATCTTTTTTATAATTCAAGTTGGAGAAATTCTGGTCTAAAATGTCAGAATTAATAAATATATGGTTAACCGTGTAAATAATAACATTATTTAAGCTATAATTAATATTGCACCAAAATCTTGAGTCCATTAAGCATGCCTAATCTTAATGTTACATGCACAATAAATAATATGCATCTCTTGAACATGAGTAGATAGGTAGTCTATCTTTTAAATATATATAAAATTCTCGAACATATAAGATGAAGTAATTGTATGTAGAGTCATTTCGAAGAAAAAGTTTTCAAAGAAATTAATTGAAATAATGCTAAGATTCAAGTGTCAAATTCATATTCTCAATCCTTGTACGTTAAAATTTCTTGAGTGACATTAATCAATCAACATTTTAAAACATATATTTCACGAACACTATATGATTTTTTTTAGTACATATATTTTCAAAACGTTTATTTTAGTTTATCTTTTCAAACCTTCATTTTGGCCACTACCCTTTTAAAAAGCAATTGTTTTGGTTTTTTAATCTCATTACTTTTTCCCACAATTTCAACCCAATACTATATACTCAACAAATTATTTCATTAAATATTTTCACAGTTTTGTATTAAAGGGAAAAGGTATGATTGGATTAGTGAGGGTTATTTCAGTTTTGGTCATGAGTTTGAACAAGAATATTTGTCTTCAACCTATCTATATCAGTTTTGATATCATATTAGATAAGTATAAATTTTCAACTTTATTTATCTTGTCGTCAATTAGTTTTGAGATATCTACATTCTTATCTACTACAGTATTAGAGTCCATTAAACTCAAACGAGTATTCTATCCAAAATAAAATTGGAACTAAGATTAATATATCTAAAGAGACACATCTTAAAAAGAACATCTTAGAAGATTCTACAAATTATTATGGGTATATAATTTGTGTTAGAATTGTACAAGATCACGTGACCAAAAAAAATAGCCATCACTTCCTAAAAGTACAAAGTATAAAAATAGATATATTTTGAAACTACGATATGAAACCAATATTGGGAATAATTTGGGCCAATGCTCACAGCAAAAATAAGAGGAAGTAGGAAAGGAGTTCTCCCACATCGGAAATTTTAGTAATAACAAATGGTATAAAATATAAAGACATAATCTTATGGACGTTGTGGAAATAAAGACTTTCCATACACTTGTTCTTTCTTGCTCGTTTAGGTTCAAGTATCTAATTTTTACTACCTTTCCATTTAAATTTTCATTACTTGATCTAATTAAATATTTTACCCTTTTTCATGCGACCAGTGTCTTTCCATTGCCCTAGTCGCTTCATTTCATTTAAATTCATATCCATAATTATTGGATCTAATTAAATATTTTGTCCGTTTTCATTCATTGGGTGTCTTTCCATTGCCGTAGCCGCTTCATCTTTTTCTTCATATACAGTGAGATTTTTCGAGAACATACAAACATGAATTTTTCTTCTATGGCTTGTTGTTTTCTTCACTGATTTTCTTTATACTGTTCAAAGCATAGTTTTCAACGATTTCATTCCTTTCTACGATGAGTGCACGCTTGAGTTGGAAGGTTGTGTTAACCTAACAGAGCAACTCATACATGTGATTTAGTACAGGTTATGCTGAATTTTGCTTTAAAAGCAATGGATCTTATATGGCACAACAATGGATTGACATTTAGTTCTAATTGTTGTGAACAATCTTCCACTTCTATCACAAGAATAAGTAGAAAATAATAGAGAAATTAAAAGAAGACAATTAAATTGGAAACACAAGAATTTACGTGGAAAACTCTCAACTCAGAGAAAACCACGGCCTACCAAAAAGAAATCCACTATGTGAAAAATAGTTATAATCACATAGAACAATTCTCTCTCCCGATCTCAATTACAATAGTACTCTCTTAAAGCTTTTGACTACTCACATCTTTATTCTCACTCTTAAACTAGATAATACAAAAAGGAATTTAATTAGAGTTAGCATACTAAGCTTAAAATGTTTCTAACTGAGACGATTAAAAACCAAAGACATGAACTCCTTTTATCGGCTTGGAGCACATGACTTGCCTAAACCTTTTTTATGTAGGACAAGCTTATGATTTTTCTAAACCTTTTCAATGTTGGACAAACCCATGACTTTCCTAAATCTTTTTTATGTAAGACAACTATACTTCTAATATTTTGCCAAAAATCCAATAAATTCATTCTAATTAAATATCCTAAATCTTTTTTTTCATGCAACGAGTGACTTTCCTAAATCTTTTTTTTCATGCAACGAGTGTCTTTCCTTTGCCCTAGTCACTTCATCTCAATTAAATTCATATCCATAATTATTGGATCTAATTAAATATTTTGTCTGGATGTCTTTCCATTACCGTAGCCACTTCATTTTTTTCTTCATATACAGTGAGATTTTTCTGGAAAATACAAACATAAATTTGTTGCTTGTTGTTTTTCACTGATTTTCTCTATTTTGTTCTGAGCATAGTTTTTGACGATTTCATTCCTTTCTACGGCGAGTGCACGCTTGAGTTGGAAGATTATGTTAACCTAAGGGAGTAACTGACACGCGATTTAGCACAGATCATGTTGAATTTTGCTTTTAAAGCAATGGATCTTCCACGGCACAACAATGGATTGACATTTAGTTATAACTATTGAGAAGAATCTCCCACTTTTATCACAGGAATAAGTAGAAAATAATAGAGAAATTAAAAGAAGACAATCAAATTAGAAACACAAGAATTTATTAGGAAAACTCCCAACTTAGAGAAAACCATGGCTCATCATAAAGAAATCCACTATGTGAAAAATTGTTACAATCAAATATAGAACAATTCTCTCCCCCGATGCCATTACAATAGCACTCTCTCAAAGCTTTTGACTACTCACACCTTTTTTTTCACTCGTCAACTAGAGAATACAAAAGAAATTTAATTAGAGTTAGTACACTAAGCTTATAGTGTTTCTGACTAGGACAACTAAAAACCAAAGGTATGGACCTCTTTTATCGCCTTTGAGCACCTAACTTTCCTAAACCTTTTTTTATGTAGGACAAGCTTATGATTTTCCTAAACATTTTCAATGTTGTACAAACCCATGACTTTCCTAAATCTTTTTTTATGTAGGACAACTACACTTCTAATATTTTCCCAAAATCCTAACAAATTCCACATTGGCAAGATATTTGAAAAATCTACAGATTCTACAATATCTATTGTCTTCACTGGCAATCATAATTCTCATCTCATAGAATTATAACCTACTTCACCATAAAAAGTAGACCACTTGGAATACCACCTCCCAAGATTTTTTTTCGTCACATGCCAATAAACTATGCTTAAATTTATGGTGCAACTTCCACCTACTTGACTCACTTAGAAGTCCTTCATCTATCGACACAGTTTCCACTACACACCATGCATATCTGCCAAGTCAACGCCTGTATGCAAACTTGTAGAACGCTAACATCACATCCTCTATCATGGTAAAGTGGACATACCACGAGGATGAATTTCCGTCTTGTTCAAAAGAAGTCACCACCTCCTTTGACAAGAAAGATACCATCAGCATCCAATCTGGAGCCCTTTGACGAACTTGCTCTATTTTTCATGTCTAGCCCGTCCGCATCCCCAACAACCTATCTTTTGCTCGAAAACTCTCTTCTTTGAACTTTTCCTGAAATCACTCTTGAATTGCATTGGACCACCATCACCGTTTACCTTGCACTTGTGTAACCCAAATTGTATCAACACATCCTTGTCTTGCACTTGCCACACGTTGAAGTCGATCATTCCATAAAATTTCTCCACATCAAATTTTATTGAACTCATAAAACTTGATACACATCTGCTTCACTCCTAACAAATCATCAAATAGTAAACAACTCACACTATTCACAAATATCATAGCCTATTTTAAGAATTATTTTCTGATGTGGAAGCTCAAATAAAACTACAACCATAGAGCATACTCAAACATTCAAGAAACTACGAACCTGACACTCTGATATTACTTGTTGCGAAGAACCTCCCACTTCTATCACAAGAATAAACAGAAAATTATAGAGAAATTAAAAGAAGACAATAAAATTGGAAACATAAGAATTTACGTGGAAAACTCCTAAATCGGACAAAAACTATGGCCTACTAGAAAGAAATCCACTATGTGAAAATTTGTTACAATCATATAGAATAATTTTCTCCCCCAATTTCAATTACAATAGCACTCTCTCAAAGCTTTTAACTACTCACACCTTTTTACCACTCTTAAACTAGAAAATACAAAAGGAATTTAATTAGAGTTAGCACACTAAGCTTAAAGTGTTTCTAACTATGTAAACTAAAAACCAAAGGTATGGACTTCTTTTATAGGCTTGGAACCCATGACTTTCCTAAACGTTTTTTATGTCGAAAAAATTCATGACTTTCTTAAACCTTTTCGATGTTGTACAAGCCTATGACTTTCCTAAAGTTTTTTTATATAGGGTAACTGTACTTCTAATATTGTGCAAAAAATTCGACGATTTACTAAGATTTAAAACCCCATTGAAATGACGTATTCTATGGGTCCCCATTTTTCCATGAATTTCTTCATATTATAGTTTAAAACTGTGTGTTATATGAATAAGATTCTTTCATAAGTATTATATTGAATGATAACCCAACTTAATTAAGTCATGGCTTCAATCATTTTCCTACTGCTTATTTTCCACAAACCCAAGTGCTTATTTAAGAACCACTCTCTTCCTCACAACCTCAAAAACCAAACAAACTAAGGCTAATTCAAATCCAAATTTGAGAAAATGAAGTCAGTTATTCTAATTTGCTTCATTATGAGCTTAGTTGTTGGAAGATCCACAGCTTCATTTGGGAAATGCTATGCCAAGTGCTTTGTAGTGTGTGCTATCACACCAGGCATTCCCATTGGCACTTGTGGTGCAAAGTGCTTGGGTGATTGCCTTTTCATTGCATCTTCCCCTTTGGATTTCAACCATTTGGACACTCATTACTTCTGCAAACTTGGTTGTGCCACTTCTCTTTGCACCAAATTCAGCACCAAAAAAGACCCTGGTCAGAAAATTTCTAATAATCTCATAGTACTTATTTCAATTTTTCAAATTTTCTTCATTTTTTTGACATGATCCACCGTATCGATTTCAAATGTTGCTGGTAGTGAAAACCATAGTAATATACGTGCATAATTTTCTATACTTCTTTCGAGTGTTAAAAAGTTTTCGAAACACAAATCGTTATTTTTACTTTAAGCTCTACAAATGTTGACAAAATTTCTCTCATGATGAAAATAATTCGTCGGGAGACCTTTTTGTCTATATTGAGCATGAAGCGTTGGAAAAGGTTATCCTTGCCGTGATTGACAGTCAATAAATGTACTTTTCTCTAGTTTTGATGAATGTTTTTCGTTTTTTTTTCTTTTTGTGATGAACTTGGCAGCTGAGAAGAAAGTAGAAAGCTGTGTGAACTCATGTGGTCAAACATGCATAAAAGCCTAGAAAGCAAAAAGATGAAGGGAGAAAGGAGAGGGAGCTGGGATTGGCTTCAAAGATATACTATGAATAAACAAGAATCAGTGGTGAAAAACAAAACCATTGGTTTAAAAGCCTATTCCAGATTTAAGCATATGTTTTGATATCTATATAGTCTCAAGTTTCTGCATGTAGTTAATTATGATCAGTATGTAAAAAAGAAAAAAAGTGTTGCTATTTCTATGTTATATGAGAATGGTGTGTTATGTCAAAGAATTTTACCTATGCCTATGCATTAATTATATATGTAATGTGTGTGTGTGTGTGGTGGTGTTGGTGATTAAGGAGATAGTACGCTCCCAATCAAGCTTTATCTTTTCTATAAAAAGAAAGAAAACCCTAAACAATCTAATGATAAAAACTTATATAAAAAGAAATAATCTCGATCAGCTATTAATTGATATGACAAGTTTGTTGGTAAAACTTGATTTTGTTGATGTGAAGATTGCTTTCTGAATAAAGTATCGATCATTCTTAAAGGTCAATTGGTTTGGCTCCAATGTTTGATCTCTACTTTAGAGTTGTTGAATTACCTATGTGGTGTCTTTTTTCTTTTTTTAACAATATGGGAAGAGCAATCCAACTCTAACTTTGAATTTAATACATATTCTAGGATCTTAGTTTATTGGTCTTGGGTTAATGCAAACTAAATATCAGATAAAATAACATTTTATTTTATTGAATAAATAATTCGTTTGTACAAATAATTTACAAACTACGAAACCACGAGATTTAGGGCATCAACCCCAATAGGAATCACATCTCAACTTTCAGCACTTGATACACCTCAGCAAAATGTTGTATTAGAAAGGAGAATAGAACCTTGTTGGACATGATTCAGTCTATAATGAGTTATGCTCTGTTACCTTATTCGTTTTGGGGTTATGCAGTAAAGACTGCAACCTATATTTTGAATAATGTTCCATCCAAAACATTTCTGAAATACTTTTGGAGTTTGTATAAGAGCGGACCAAAAATGATCTAATCTTGATCATTCATATAGAGACATGTGAGTGAAGTAACCTATACAAAGAGTTTGTATAAGACCGGACTACAAAATTATTAGCCTCTCTTTATAACAATGTTACTTGAAGAGATATACATTTCACTAGATTATCATAGGTAACTTGACCTTAATCATGAGTAAGTTGTGAACTCCTGCCTATGAGGGCATTCCTTTGATCTCTATGGGTGAGAATGACCAATTTTGCCGACTCAATAAGCCTACTTTTTTTAGGATTTGTCTGAGTCGGGAGCTAGCAACACAGCAACACTAAATGGAACTCACTCCTTCCTGTCTTAAGGAAAAGTAGATGAATTGCTCCTTAAGGGCTGATTTTGGGTCTTGAGCAATGAGGCACCTCACCTTCTCATTGGTCAGAGAAGGGTATAGTTTATAGTTGGACTATAACTAATTGTTCATTAGAAGAATCAGTGATACTTAAAGAATTAGATGTAACTACAGGGGTAAAATGGTAATTTCACCTACCTATAGTTACGAGTAATTTGTGAATGGTCAACTAACTATTGATTGGATATATTCATGGACACAAAAATATATCCATAGTGTGAAGAGTTCAGTTTTCGGTCTTTAGTAGAGTGACCAGTAGTTAATAAAATACCCACGGGTATATGATACCTAGTGAAGACAAACTATGGGTATGTGATGCCTTAGTTGATTGAATTTCTGTCTAAAACTCAAACAACTTAACATTATGTGAATACATGTGCTATCACTAGAGTTTTAATCCAAGTGTGAGTTTGTTGAGCTTTATGTCCTAAAACTCGTGGTTTGTAAACAATAAACTTATTTTGTTATCAATAAAGATGTTATTGAGGTTTTATTCAATAAAGTTGTTATTGAATGTATGAATTGCTCATTTTGTTTTAGAAAGAACCTAAATCCAATAAACTAAGATTCATGGCTATTACATGAATACATGAACTTTATGTAGTGACATAAAAGTGGATCAAGTTCGAGTAAATAGTCTAAATGGTCTATAGTATATTGATAAGACTAGCTACCTTATCTACCTTATCCTGGGGACACTATCGGATGTGGTCCACTTTGTATTTAGTACAAACGATGTGATCCTGAATCGTTCATGTGGAGACATGCGAATGGAGTCGTTGATGCATTGGAAAAAGAGAGGAAAATAAATATGCAACTTATGTTATGCATTGATCTCCATGCGTCGATGGTCATGCGTTGGACTAGAAAATATACAATATGCGTTAAAGAATGTATGAAATGACCACGCATTCCTGCCACAAGTTTTCTCGCTTTCTCGCCAAGTATAACGAGAACGCAATTTTCTCGGGGTGATCCGAGGTCAAACACAGGGACTTGTAACTCAATGTTTGTGAAGTAATGCATTTGAGGCAATGAATAAAAGTACAAAGATAAAAGTAAAGGATTATGCACTACTCCTACTCCTAACTACTTCTAACTAAACAGATTGAGCAATGAAAGTTTAACTATGAGAATTGATAGAGATGCAGCAGTCGTTAACGCATAATAATATTCATTATGTTAGGTCGCCCAAGTAATCCCAGCTCGCCACACTAACGCATCGCACCTCTCGGTGGCCAACCACATGCCTATATCTCTATAATGCATGGTTGGGTCGAGCATAAAATTGTGCCTATCTCTAGAAACAATGCATACTTTACTTTAGTGTATTCCACTACCCACCCTCTCAGGCGTTAGTTGCGGCTAATCAGCTCATAGACAAGCATTGCCACAACCTATAGACAAGCGTTGCTACAACCTCACACCAAGCGAAGAGGGTTAACTCACTATACTCGCACAATGCACACCTCTCGGTGGATTGCTACATGCATCCTATCTCTAGGCTACATGATTGAGTATGCGACCGCCCTTGATAACTAAACGATGAAGGTAAATGATGATAAAGATGAAGAAGATGAAGAAGATGGCATTGAATGAATTAAGATATGCATTGATTACAAAATGTATTAATGTCTTAAGCCAAAATGTAATACAATACAGAGACAAGAGGAGAAATAGAAGGCTAGATGAAAACAATCTCTTGCTTTTCTTCCGAAATGCATCAAGGATGGTGGTGGCGCCATGGATGGATGATGGAGAAGTCTCTCTCGAGCTCTATCTCCGGCGAAAACTCCGGTCATCACTCGGAATGGGTTGTGGAGGTGAAGAATCCTCAAAGAAAATCTCGCTCATGCTCTCATCTGTGATCACAAGCATCTGCCTTAAGGCAGAAGCTCGGATGCTTTGAAGTGAAGGTCCAAGATGCTATTTATAGAGCTCAAACGTCGACAGCGTTCATGATCGCATTCTGCCTCACTGCTATCTTTGTCGTGGTATGGGCAATGTCAACACCATCTTATCTTATTGATACTCCCAAGGTATGCGTTCACGCTTGTTTCTCCTGAGGTGTCAACGCATTCCATCTACCTTGCGAGCAGACTTTTATCATGATTATCACTCTGTAGACGCAACATTCCATGCGGCGAACTAATCTTTATGACAATTAACTCATGCGGTCAACCTTGCGGCAGTCTGGGACCGACACATGCGTTCAATTCCTGTAATATCTGCAAAAATGAACACTTTGACTTGGAATAACGCATGGTATAGGGTTAGTGAGGATTTTTTGTGCTGATTGACACAAACTCACTTTTCACATGAATTCTTAGTATTATCAACGCATATTCTGCTTATTAGCCCTCATAATTCTAAGTAAAAAGCTACAATAACTTGTATTTCTACGAGCTATCAGCCATCCTGTGTAAATAGTTTGTATAAGTCTGGACGAAGAAATAAGTCACTTTTATTTTATAACGATGTTTACTATTTATGACTGATTATTTCAAAGCGATGACTTAGGTAACTTGACCTTAATCCTGAGCTAACTATGAATTCCTGTTTATTCTGAATTATCCTTACATTTGCATGGGTGAGGATTGGCTCAACGGTGTTGGCTCAATAAGCTTCCCATTTCAAGGGTAAGATCGGGTACATAGCTGGGGACATAGGGTGCAAGACGGAATTCACTCATACTCGTTTTTAGGAATAGTAGAGAGGTTGTTTCCTTAAGTGCTGACTCCGGGTCTTGAATAAGGGACTTCACCCTCTCATTAGCCCGAGAGGGGCTCGATTTAGTGATTGGATCACAAACCAATTGTTCATTAGAGAATCAGTGGGACATAAGGAGCAAGATGTAATCTTGGGGGTAAAACAACTTTTGACCCAACCGTTATTACGAACAACCTGTGAAGAGTTGACTTACTAATTATGGTTATATCGAGTGGACAGAAATATATCTAAAGTGAGGGGAATGCAATTACTGGGATTTAGTGGAGTGACCTGGTAGTTAATGAATGTTGGTTAATTGGGTTCAAGAGTTTAGCCGGTTAATCTAGATCGTTGGAGCCCATGATCTGTAGATCCATGGGGTCCCCCTACTAGCTCATATCGAACTAAACCTTTGGACAGTGTGACAAACGAATTTGAAGTGTTCGAATTCGATTTTTGGAGCAAAGTGTTAAATATATACGATATATTTAACCTAATGTTTAATTATGAATTAAACATAAAAAAAAAAGAGAAAATGGGAGATATTCAAGGTTATGAATAAGGATTCATATTAATTGGGATTAATGTTGGATTTAGTATTAAATTAAATTAATTAAATTATTTAATTAATTATTTTATATTAATTTAATTTTAAAGTTAATTATTAGAATTAATTTTGAAATTAAATGAAATTGATCAAAATTGCAATAAAAGTCAAAATAGTTGACTATATCAAAATTGCATCCAAAGTCAAAATTGTTGACTAGGTCAAAATGTTGACCTTTTGACTTTTAGAGTCAAAAAGTCAAAATTGTTAGACTTTGGAAAATCTCATAAAAGTCAAAAGGATATGTGATATCCTTAACCTTTTGACTTTGAGATTTTCCAAAGTAAAAAATGTTGACTTTGCATCAAAAAGACAAAATTATGGACATTTATGAGATTTTTGAAAATCGCAACCTATTTTTCTCTTACAAATCCTTAACCTTTTCTTCTCCAATTTAGTCACTCACTGGATTCCATCATCCCATTCTAAGGCTGGAGAATCGTCGGGAAGATTCTCATGGTGGTCTACGAACCGTTTGTGAGGAGATTGGAGGTGATTTGGAGAAGATTTGAGACTACAAAGGTTGTATATCTTCTTTCCCTTTGTTCTTAATTGAATTGCATGTTTATTCTTTGAAATTAATCTAATTAGAGTACTTTAGATCCGTTAATTAACCTAATTTAGAGCTTCAAATCGTAAGTCCATAAGGTCCCCTTGTTAGCTCACTAAGAAATTATTTTTAAATAATTTAAATTGTTCAGATTATTTTAGGAAATTAAAGGTAATAATTATGTTAATGTGATTAATATAAAGTATAATGTATATTGATACATTACAGTATATAATTAATTATATAATATTATATATTAACTTAATATAATATTAATAATTCCAACCTTCGAGGAGTTATTTTCATGCGAGGGAGGTATGTAACTCCCTCCACCCTCTTCATTGTCTCAGTATCGGGGATACAAAGAGAAAAAGGGGAAGATTCGTGAAAAAGATTACAAAGCTCTCTCCAAAATATCTCTCACTCCATCTTAATCTCTCTGTCATTTACCTTTCCCTTTCAAAACTATAATGAGACCACACTTCCTTGTCCCTTGTTGGAGAATAGCAAGATTAAGTTGTTGTGTTTGTGCTATTTTTGTCAGAGAAAGCAGTTCCTGTGTACGTCACTTTTGGAGAGGATTTGTTGTGAAGAAAGAGTTCTACAATGGTTAGTAACATTTCTTCTTCCCTTCTTCTTAGTAGATAAACATGCTTATAACCTTTTAGTAACGTTTATCCTCTCTATTTGTGTATGAATTTTTCTGCATTTCTGTTGTTTCAAATTGAATTATGATTGCACAACGTTCAAGCACTTCCACAAAGAAATTTCATTCCTTCATGATATACATTGGCATTTTGTTATATTTATAAATAAATTATCTCATTTTTCTATATTTAAAAATAACCCAATGAAATATTCATGATTTTATGAGATATTGATAAAAGTTACATTTTTATATCATCTCCCAATTTTAGAATAGAAATAATCAAATATTATTGTACAAATAATACCCAATTTGATTAAACTAGTTGATAGATCCAACTCCATTTTCTCTACTTTTCAGCGCCCCTAAAAAACATGGCAATTGGAATTTTAAATTTAAGTGAAAATATATCAAAACTTAGTGGGCAAGAACTATATTTATGGCCATGCCATTTGGAGTTCCAATATATAGTAAATAAGTCATGGTAGTGAAGAGGGGTTGGTGACATATTCACTAAAACCAAAACAATCATTTTAAATCAATTTTTTATAATTCAAGTAGGAGGAGAAATTATGATTTAAAATGTGAGAATTAATAAATATATGGTTAGCCTTTTAAAGAAGAAGATTAATATTTTTAAGCTATAATATTGCACCATAACCTAGAATGCATTAAGCATTCCTAATCTAACTTTTTCCTTTTTTTTAAAAAAAAAAATTATGATACCTCTACTATTATTCTAAATTGAAATACTTTTCTCTAGTCTTTATCTTCTCTTTTTTTATTTGAGCTATTCTGTTTCTCTCTACGTACATATTTGAACTTATTCCTATTCTAAATTGAATGCATCACTAGACCCATGGTAATGAGGGTGCTACAATTGTGTCAATCTTATTGAGATAGTCTAGAGCACTTTCTAATCCTTGCTTCTTCTAATTTTTTGTTAAAGAAAAATTAAAATTATTTGCATGACGAATATGCATCTAATGAATATGAGTAGATTTATTGGGATTTATACCCTAAAGTCTCGTACTTAATTTGTTATTTGATATCATAGTTGATTATTTTAAATATGCATAATGAGTTATCCATTACAAAAGAAATCTAAGGTTATTTCATGAGAACTTAAACAATATATAATGGGCATACCAGTGGATCGTGTTCAAGTAATAACCTAAAGGGTCTATAGTATATGGATAATGTTTGGTACCTTATTCTGGTAATACTATAGATACGACCCACTAATGAGAAGAATTATAATAATTAGTATATTTTAGTGTATATTTAGTTTAGTTGTTAATTTAGATTAATTAATGTTCAATTAGAATTAATTACTTAATTGTCTTAATTTTATTATAAGGCTATAAATAGCAATTTATGATTATAACTAGAGGCTTTTGATCATCCATTTCAATAGAACATTATCCTTGGAGAGCTTTCTCTCATTTAAGGATGAATTTTCGTTGTTTAGCCATGGACTTGGCTTAATACCTAATCTCGCTACATCACCCACTTTGTAAGTATTATAAATGTTGTAAGTATTAAAAATGATGTGATTCAAATCGTTCATGTTGAGACATATGAGTGGGGTTATCCTATACAATGAGATTATATAAGACTGAACCGTGAAATACTTAATCTCTCTAACTTACACCGTGATTGAAGAGAATAATATTTCATAGGATAACTATGTAACTCGATCTCAATCTTGAGTGAGTTATGTACTCCTATCTATGAGAGTTGTCCTTTTATTTGTATGAGTGAGAGTGACTCGAGTCACCGACTCAATAAGTCTACTATTTTGGGGACATGTCCAAGTAAGAAGCTAGGAACATAGCTACACAAGATGAGATTCACTTCTTCCTGTCTTTAGGGTAAGTAGATAAGTTATTCCTTTATGTGTTGATTTCGAGTCTAGAACAAAGGGTACCACTGATGCAGAAGTAGATAAGCTATTCCTTTATGTGTTGATTTCGAGTCTAGAACAAAGGGTACCACTGATACAGTGGGTTGAGTAATCCAAGCCAAGTCTATGACTAAACAAGGGAAGTCCATCCCTTAAGACGAGAGAAAGTCTCAAAAAATCAAAAGTTCTATTGAAATGGATGATAAAAAATCTCTAATTACAACTCTAAATTGGTTATATATAGCTTTACAATAAAATAAAATAAAAATTAACTAATTAATTCTGATTAAATATTAATTAATCTAAATTAACAAATAAACAAATAATATACTAATTATTCTAATTCTCCTAATCATTCACCCCGATTTAAAAAAAAAGGGAACCCAACCTCAAATTCGAGGTGATAAAGTGAATCTCTTCCTTCTCTCAGCTTTTTTAGTATGAAAGACTTCTCAATGCAAAATTTCTCAAATCCAAATTGGACATAAAACTCTGGAATACCAAAATGTTGAAAATTTGAAGAAATAATGATGTTGTAATTGGGTATGAGGGGCATGCAGGAAAGGATGAGCTATGAAAAATTAAATTTGGCCCATGTGAGCTGCCATTAAGGTTTCTGTAGGAAATATAAAAAATGCCTCTTCTATCATCTTCCTTTCTTCTTCACTGTGAGAATGAGGAGCCGCCAACTACAATCCCATTTTTCTTTGAATCACCAACAATTATGGCTTCTTCGAGAAGACGATGACGACGACGTTTACGCCACCTTCAGACGAGTTCTTGCTAGTTAGTGTTGGGGTGTATGTCCTAAAGCTTCACAGTTATATATTAGTTAATTCAATGGTTGATTAATTTTATATTACTTGTGCAATAATTCGTTAACCTAATATCTAAGGTTATTTAATGTAATTTAAACATGTATGTGGAGACATACAAGTGGATCATGTTTAAGTGATAACATAAATGGTCTGTAGTATATGGATAAAGTTGGGTGTCTTATCCTGGTAACACTACTTATACGGCCCGCTTTATAGTTGTTATAATTATTGTAAAATACTACAAATGATCTGATCCTTATCATTCTTGTGGAGACGGGTATCTTATACAAAAGAGTTTGTATAAAGACCGGATCACGAAATGTTAAGTCTCTCTTTATAAAATCGTTGCTACAAAAGACTTACATTTCACCACGATGACCATAGGTGACTTGACCTTAATCTTGAGTGAGTTATGAACTCCTGCCTATGAAGGCGATGATTAGTATGGGTGAGAGTGGTCAGATTCACCAACTCAATAAGTCTACCATTTTGGAGATCCGTCTGATTAGGGAGCTGAGAACATAGCTATAAAATAAGGAATTCACTTCTTCGTAAGAAGATAAATTGCTCTCTTAAGGGTTAATTCCGAGGCTTGAACAATGAGGCGCCTCACCCTCTCCTGGCCTGGGAGGGGTTCAGTCATAGTTAGATTACGACTAATTGTTTATTAAAGGAATGAGTGGTACTTAAGGAGTTAGATGTAACTACAGGGGTAAATGGTAATTTGACTCAGTTGTACTTACGAGAAATTTGTAAAGGGTCAACACTGTTCATTGGTTATATCCAATGAACACAGTGTTAGAGTATTTAACATACAGCGGAGAAAATCAGAATCAATAAACACTCTAATTATACTTAATTTGAGTTTAAAACATGCTTCAAAGTAACTATTATAGAAGAGAGTTTGCTGAACACAATACTTTTGACGAATCCTCTTCAACACCAGCTGACTTCCACGTGAAAGTGCTTCAATCTACAAGTAGACCACTACGAAGAGCTTCTCTACTATTCTCTTGCAAGGATTGTATGGTGGAAAGACTAGAGCTATATATTATGAAGATATAAAGAGGGTTTTGGTTTCTGTAGAGTTCTTCAATAAGTTCTTGAAAGCATGCATCAATTATTAGCCTAGCACTTCAACTTAAAGAGCTTTTATTATGCAAATTCAAAGCTTGCATGAAGGTCAACTCTTACTTCATGGAGAAAATGGAATTGAATGAATAAGGTGTCTTACACCACTGTGGAGATTTCCAACTTTTTAGAAATCTCCACTTTGAGTTTTGATTTTCAAAAAATGATTTCCAAAACCAATTTTCTAAATTAAACTAATTTAATTTGATTATATATATAATTCAATTAATTAATTTAATAAAACTAATTAATTAAACATTTTAATTAATTTTGTTAATTTAATATCTAATATTAAATTAATAAAAAAATAATTCCATCATAATGAAATTAATATTTAAATTATATTTTAAACATTAATCGTTTCTCCTATTTCATTTAATTTCGATAGAATTAAACATTTCAATTGTATCGAATACAATAGATAGAAACCCTAATTGAATTTGAATATTTGAAATTCTAAACCCTAATTTCAGATCTTATTGAGATTACTCAATTTACTAATCCAAATTACGAGCTAGTAGAGGGACCTTATGGACCTACAGATCACGAGCTCCAACGATTTGTAATTAACTGGTTAAACTCTTTAAACTGAATTAATTATTATTCGTTAACTACCAAAATATTCCACTATAGCTCGATAGTTGCACTCTTCTTAGATATATTCTTGTCCATTTTAACCATAATCAGTAAGTCAATCCTTCACACGTCGTTCGTATTTACAGTTGGGTCAAAGATTATCGTTTTACCCCTATAAATACATCTTGCTCCTTAAGCTCCCATTAGTCCAACTTATAAATCATAACCTCTCTTCCATGAGAGGGTGAGGCCCCAGTTTAAGACAATGCATCAATGCTTAAGAGAACAATCCATTTGCTAACCCTAAATCGAGTAAGAGTGAATTCCATATTGCAAAACTATGTCCTTAGCTATCTATCTGGTCTTATCCCCAAAATGGGAGATTGAGCAGTGTTGTTAGACTACTCTCACCTATGCAGATCAAAGGATAATCCTAAATAAACAGGAGTTCATAGTTAGCTCAGGATTAAGATCGAGTTACCCTAGGTCATTTGAGTTTGAGATAGTCAGTTTTAAAAGTAAACAGTTGTTATAAAGAAAAGTGACTATTTCGAGGTCCGGTCTTATGCAAAATCATTGCACAGGATGTCACCACTCACATGTCTCTACATGAATGATTTTCGGATCATCATTTGTATTGTATACAAAATGGGCCATATCCAATAGTGTCACCAGGATGAGGTACCCAATCTCATCCATATACTTATAAACCATTTTAGCTACATACTAAAACTTGATCTATTCTTATATCGTCACATAAAGTTAAAATATTCATGTTATAGCCATGGATTCATTTATTGGATTTTTATAGAAGGATACAATATCAATAGTAAATTATTGAATAAAAAACTCAACAACATTTTTATTGATAAAATAGAATATGTTAACAACATTTACGAACTGCGAGTTTAGGACATTCCCAACCCACATAATTATACCTATATTGCGAAGAGTTCAAATGTCGGTCTTTAATGGAGTGACCAACAATTAATGAATGTTGATTAATTTGACTAAAAGAATTTAATCAATTAATCTCGTATCATTGGAGCTTCAATCTATAGGTCCATAAGGTCCCCTTGTTAGCTCAATAAGAACTAATGTGAATCAAATTAATTTTGGTGTTATTTGAATTGTTCAAATTAACTAAAGGGAATTAATTGTATAAGATATAGTTAAATAATGTATATTGATACATTATATAATATAATGTATGTTGATACATTTTTATGAGAGCAATAAATATTTGAATATGATTCAAATATTAATTATATGAATATGATTCATATAAAAACTATATGTTAAAATTTAGTGTGAATATGATTCATATTAAATTTATATAGTTTTATGAGAAAAATAAATATTTGAATATGATTCAAATATTAATTATATGAATAAGATTCATATAAAATCTATATGTTAAAATTAATATTGTTATGATTCATATTAAATTTATATAGTTTGATAAAAAGGATTGTTATTTGAATGTGATTCAAATATTAATTATGTGATATGATTCATATAGAAACTATATGTTAAAATAAATATTAATATGATTTATATTAAATTTATATAGTTTGATGAGAGGGATTGTTATTTGAATGTGATTCAAATATTAAATTATATGAATGTGATTTTTATAAAATCTATAAGCTATATTATATGTGATATAATATAAACTATACGTTATATGTTATATGTGATACAACATATAGTTTAATATTTATATATATTAAGTTAGTTTATATATACATTATTAAAATTCAAATTTTGAATAAAAAAAAAAAAAAAGAAGTTATAATTCCTTCAACCCTCAAATCTCTCAATTTTACATAAAGAAATGAGAGAAAGAAAAGATGTTCTCTTATCATCATCTCCTTCCTCCCTCTCCTTCTCTTTGTTTTTTCTTTTTTCAGAAATTTTTCTTAGAAAAATCTCTCATACTTCTCCCTAAGCCAAAATTGAGTGCAAGCCCACACCTCTGCACGATTATCGTCCCTGAGAATAACGGGGAAGATATTGTGGTGGTGTCCGGTTGCAATATTCGTGGGATCGGAGAAGGAAATACGAATTGGAGAGGAATGCGAAGAATTGGTCTTCAAGGATATGTGATATCCTAACCCTTCTTCTTCTTTTTGTACATTAGAAAGTATGTTTAATTAGTTTTGTTTATCCTGTGTTTTCGTCATCTGGTTATTGTTTTGTAAAATTAAAATTGGGACTAGAGATGTCCACGGGGCGGGGTGGGGCAGGGTTGGGGATGTCATTCCCCATCCCCGTCCCTGCTCCCCATTTTATTTCTCATCCTGTGAAATTCCCCATGGGGATTCCCCACAATTTTTTCTCGTTACCTTTTTTTTTTTTTTTTGTAAAATGACAATTAATTTAAATCACTAATGTAAGCAAATTTTAATTAAATACTTTATCACTAAATTGTTTGTTATTGTTAATTTTATATGACAATTTGAATTTAAAGATAAATTGAAATTTAAAAAAGCTAATTAATTTTTTAGTAAAAAGAAAGAAATATAAATCAAATTAGTCACATATATAATCTAAATTTAAACATTCAATTTAAACATATTCATTATCCTTCCCAATAAATAATCAAATTTGAAATTTAAATGTAATATTTATATAATAATAATAATAACATAACATTTGATAACTATATAAAATAAATATGTAAAAGCTAATCGGGGCGAGGACGGGGAATAGGGCTGGGGCGGGGATGGGGAATGTCGTCTTTGTTTAGCTCACGGGTAATTTTTTTTCCCACTACCTCTCCCATTTCCTGCCTAATCGGGGAATCCCCGCCCCGTTCGAGACGGGCCCCGACCAGTAGAGAAATTGGACATCTCTAATTGGGACACGATTTCCTCGGCTGCAGTAAATTTTAATCCCTTCAATTAAGAGGTATTCTAACGCAGTGATGGTGGCAGCAATTTTGAGAAATTAGACATCTCTAATTGGGACACGATTTCCTCCGCTGCAGGAAATTTTAATCCCTTCAATTAAGAGGTATTCTAACGCAGTGATGGTGGCAGCAATTTTCAAACCTTCCCTCTCTACAACTTCCACTGTCGATAACTCTAAAATTCTCAACGTATCAACGAGGTCCTTCACTGAATCAACCCCCATCGACGCTACAAAAAGGATAATTTCTTCTTCTTTCGGCGAATTCATTTTATTTTCTGTGACAATTTTTGGTCTTTGACCAATGATTCTTCAACGAAACAATCTCATCGAGTAAAGATGCAAACTCCGACGTCTCATCTCTCTACAACTCCCTCTAGTATGTTGTTTACATCTATGACATCCATCTCTGCATATAACCCCTCGAGCTTGTGGCAAATCACAATGATGTTGTGGGTGCTCACCTTTAAACTTGGCGTTTAGTTGGGTCATGCTTCGTTTAATTTTATGAATGTGTTGATTAAGTTGCTCAAGACGTTCATTTAGTCGATTGCTCATTTCTGCTAAGGCTTGTCATATAGTTGTACACTCTTTTTTTCCTTATATTTTCACCAATTTCTTTATCACAATCTTCATATTTGTCTTCTTTGAAGCCTCCTTGTGAACTAAAATGCACTTTCTGCTTGGTGTAGTTGGATGGAATGGATGGGTTGGATGATAGGTGAGACAGTGTAAGTTGTTTGGACGAAGGATGATGTTGATGAATAGGTTGGTGGATTGATGAATATGGAAATGGAAGTTCTGATGGTGGTGTAGTGTATTGTATTTGAAAATACCTTAGAGAGGCAAATCCGACCGTCTACCATTGATGTGCGCGTCTCCAACCGTCATCTATGGTTTGGTTTCTTCCTAAAAAAATTATCTAAAGCCTGATACCAACGGGTTTAAGTATTCAGGCCAAATCTATGACCAAGCAAGGAAAATCCATCCCTAAAGAGAGAACTTTCTCAAAGAAACAAGTTCTATATTGAAATGGATGATCTAAAGCCTCCAATTACAAACCTAAATTGGATATTTATAGCCTTATAATAAAATAAGAAATTAACTAATTAATTCTAATTGAACATTAATTAATCTAAATTAACAACTAAACTACATATAAACTAAAATTTACTAATTATTCTAATTCTTCTCGTCACCCGCCCTCTCACTAGCCTGAGAGAGATTTAGTTTATGATAGGACCATAAACAGATTGTACATTAAAGGAATCAGTGTTACTTAAGAAGTAATAGGTAATTACAGGAGTAAAATAGTAATTTGACCTTATTGTAATTATGTACAACTCGTGAATGATCGACTTACTTGTAATATTAAATCCATTGGTGTAAAATATTTTACAATGCGAAGAGTTCAATTATAGGTCCTTAGTGAAGTGATCACAGTTAGTGAGTGTTGATTAACTAATTAAGATTAACATAATTAAAGAGTTTAATTAATTAATCTCATATCATTGAAACTTTTATTTTGTAGGTTCATTAGGTCTCCTACTAGTTCACAACAGTAAATAAGAACCGACAGTTTTTGGAAGAATTATTAAAGGAGTAACATTAATTATATATGATATAATTAATATAATATATATAGGTACATTATGATATACAATTAATTTTGAATAAGACTCAAAATTAAACTTTATAATAAATGAGGATTTAATATATCTGAATATGATTAAATATTAAAATAATATTAATTAGATTCATATTAAAACCGTAGTGGTAAGATGGGAAGATATTTAAGTGGTTGTAATTTAAGCATATTTAAGTAAATTTGTGTAGTGGCAATTTTGTAATTAAGAGGATCTTCCATATTCCTACGGCTTTAACGTGAAAGGTTCTTTTTAAGCCTGAGAAGAAATTTCTGTAAACGTGGATCATCATCGGCCGCTCCATTTCCGGTAGTGCCGTCGTGAATACTGTTTCAGCGGGAGGTTTTCGCAGAGTGGACGAAGCGTTGCCGTTTAGATCTCCGATTTTCACGGTGGTTAAAGGGCGTGCGTCTCGGTTTCAGAGGCTATAGTTGGCGCGTGGATGTCTCGGTAATCTGTGGATATTAGCCGGCGGTAAAATCGGGTTTGGCTAAGATTGCTTTGTAATGGGTGACTTATTGCTCTTAATAAAATTACTCTAAGCTACTTCAGAGCACTATATATCGTCGTTTTCTTTGTTCGTTGCTTTGGTTTATTTGCTGGATATTTGTGTTCTGTTTAGACAAATTTAGTATTCGGAATCATTTTCCTTACTGCTTATTTTCGATAAACCCAAGTGCTTATTTAAGAACTACTCTTTCCCTGCAACCTCAAAAACCACACAAATTAATTAAGACTTAATGCACATCCAAATTTAAGAAAATGAAATCAGTTGTCGTAATTTGCTTGATTATGAGCTTAGTTGCTGAAAGATCCACAGCCACATTTGAGGACTGCTATACAAAGTGCTTTGGAGAGTGTGCTAGCAAAACACCAATCTTTCTCTTACAGACTTGTGCTGCACAGTGCGTGGCTCAATGCTTCATCAATCCACCTTCCACTATGGATTCCAACCATATGGACACTCATTACTTCTGCAAACTTGGTTGTGCCACTTCTATCTGCACCAACTTCAGTACCATGGGAGACCCTGGTTAGAAAATTCCTAATACTCCACTAATACCTATGTTAATTCATTTCTCTTGTGTTTATATATAGTTTCTAAATAATGTTGACAGTTAGCCATCATGGGATGGCCTAATGATAAATAGAAAGCATGATCTTCTTGATAAAAATCTAAGAAATCATGGGTATAATCCGTAGTTGTCACCTAAGAAGTACGAACACTTTTATTTGGCTAGCGTGTCCATATCTGACACGTGTCATACACTTAGACGCTATGATACTTGTTAGACACGTATCGGACACTTATTAGTGAAATAAATATTTTAGACATATATATAGAACACTTTGTTGAGTAGACTACACAGACACATATGACAATAATAATAAATTTTGAGGGTAACTTTTTAAGCATATAAATCCATCAATCCATTTACTTTGTATTTTGTCTCGTATAAAAATGTATATTTTAATAAATGTGTCCTTGTTGTGTCATGTCCTAGATTTTTAAAAAATGACGTATCATCGTATCCGAATCGTGTCATGTCCATACCTTGTGTTCATATTTGTACTTCTTAGGTTGTCATGTACCTAGGATTTAATATCCTAATATTGTAGGGTCGGGTAGATTATCATGTGAGATTAGTCGAGCATGAAAGGTTGGGAAAGGTTATCTTCTTGTGACTTAGAGTTGAAATGGGAGTAGTATTCATACTAAACATTCCTCTCTTCTTTTCTCTAATTTGATAGATGTTTTTCACTTTTTGGATTTTTTGATGAACTTGGCAGCTGGGGACAAAGTAAAAAGCTGTGTGGACTCATGTGACAAAAAATGCATGAAAGATTAGAAAGCAAAAAAGATGAAGGGAGAGAGGAGACGGAGCTGGGATTGGGTTCAAGATATATTATGAATAAATCAAAAATCAGTGGTCAAAGCAAAACCATTGGTTTGAAAGTTTATTCCAGATTTAAGCATAAGTTTTGATATATTTATTCATTTAGTCTCAAGTTTCTGCATGTTGTATGATCAATTCAATATGTAAGAAACAGTTTTGTTTATATTAGAATGGCGTGTTATGTGAAAGAATTTTGCCTAGACTTGTGCAGTAATTATATATGCAGTGGGTGTGTGGATTGAAAAATCGTGAGAAATCAGCAATACATCGATATACCGATAAATTGGCATGTTCGATAGAGATACGAGGGGTTAACATCTTTTTTCATGAAGTTTCGCAATATACGTTGATATATCGTTCATCGTAAATGTCATTGAAGAGTAATCACATTTGTGGATATATCGCGAAATATCATTCGTGGATATATCGTGAAATATCGTGGATATTTCGACTGAATATCACGGATATATCACCGAATATCGCTTTTGTTTCCTTTTTAAAAACTAACATATTTATTATTTAGCCTCAAAATTCAATACTTCAAACTATTTTGCAATTTTCCCAATGTCAACCTTTTCTAATTTAAATTTTCTCTCAATTTTTTATTCAACATTTACACTTACAAAGAAATTAACTTTGAAAAAATAATATATATTCATTTTTAACAAGATTCAAATTCTTTTCATAAAATTTTCACATAATTTCTTTTCAATATTGAATTATGGGAGTTATGTTGTTTCACCATCTAAATTGTCATATCCAAAAAAAATAATATATATAAATTTTTAATCTCTTTCAAACTTTTTCACCGAATTGTTACATCACTTCATTATTCAATATTTCATTTTCAAGAAAAATATTTTGAAAAAATAACATATATTAATTTTACTTTTTTTTATTGAATTTTCACGTCACTTTACTATTCAAAATTTCATTTTCATGAAAAACACTTTAAAAAAAATTTCACATCACTTCATTATTCCAAATTTCATTTCCAAGAAAATCACTTTGAAAATATATATATATTAATTATACCTTTTTCATTGTATTTTCACATCAATTTACTATTCAAAATTTTACTTCCAAGAAAATCACTTTAAAAATATATCAATCACTTCACAATTCAAAATTTCATTCTCAAGAAAATCATTTTAAAAAAATAATACATGTTAATTTTAAACTGTTCAAATTCCATAATTTATTCTTATAAATATCTCCACCATATCACTTCTTCCACACTACTCTCAAATCTCAAGTTCCCTAACCTTCCTAAACTCTCTTTATTTGTAGAGATCTCTTTTTCTTCTTTTTGTATTTGTTTTATATTTATCGTTACGAGTTTTGTATTTTATGCCATATAAGTTTAATGTCATAAGTGTTGTGTCTTAATCATGTTATGTTTTTTTTTTTTTTTCTGGAAGAATTCTTATTATGTTATGTTATAGAAGTTCATGTGATAACTTTTATATCCAAATTATGTTACATATAAGTTTAATATTATGATTTTTGTATCCTTATTATGTTATGTATAAGTTTAGTATTATAATTTTTGTATCCTTATTATGTTATGTATAAGTTTAATATTATGATTTTTGTGTTCTTATTATGTTATATTATATATTTAATGTTATGATTTTTATATCCTTATTATGTTATAAATAAGTTTAATGCTATGATTTTTATGTATTTATTATTATGCTATGTTATATAAGTGTAGGGTTATGTATTTTGCATTCATATTATGTTATATTGAATTCCATGATTTTGTATTCATATTATGTTGTGTTATGCATTTTGTATCTCTATTCTCTATTATGTTATGTTTTACCCTTTTTATGTTATGGTTTTTGTTTTTTTTTCTTTTAAGAAATCCTAATTATGCTACAATATGTTTAATGATTTTTATGTTTCTATTATGCTATGCAAGTTTAACATTATAATTTTTAATTCATATAGGATCGAAATCTAACATGGAAGATGAAGGTCGTTCAAAGTTCCATAGGACGAGTTGATACTACATGGGCCCACTACATCGAGATTCTAGGGAATAAAAATGGCACAGTATGTAAATATTGTGGCCATGTTAATAAAAGTGGAGGAATTACAAGATTTAATTACCATCTTGCTGGATATGTCCCTGACAAAAATATGAAAAAATGTCTTAATGTTCCATCAGGAGTTAAAGACAAAGATATTGTTAAGCATTCAAAGCAAAGATAAGGTAAAGGCTAAGAAGGAGGTAATTGAAAATATACATGAAGAACTGTGTGGAAACCTTTTTCGTCAAACAAACTCTGCTTTCGAATCAGATTCGGATGACGGTGTGTATAGTGGAAAAGGTTATAGAGCCAAAGAGCCTTTAGAGCTCTTATATTCAAATCTTTGTGGTCTGATAAATGTAAAAGCTTGAGGAAGGTACAGATACTTCATCTCTTTCATAGATGATTATTCAAGGTATGGTTACTTATACCTAATGGAACATAAGTCTAAAGTCTTTAAAAAGTTTAAAGAGTACAAGGCTGAAGTTGAAAACCTGTTAAATAAAACAATTAAGACACTTTGATCTAATCGAGGTGGAGAGTACATGAATTTGGAATTCCAGAACTATATGATAGAACATGGAATTCAATCCCAACTTTCAGCACCTGGTACACCTCAGCAAAACGGTGTATCAGAAAGGAGAAATATAAGCTTGTTAGACATGGTTTCTTCTATGATGAGCTATGCTTAATTGCCTAGCTTATTTTGGGGATATGCAGTAGAGACTATAGTAGTTCACATAGGTGTAAACCTAGTTTACGTCACTTAAGAATCTAAGGTTGTCTTGCACACGTGCTAGTGAAAAATCTTAAAAAGTTGGAACCTCGTTCAAGGTTATGCTAATTTGTTGGTTACTCTAAAGAAACGAGAGGTGGTCTATTCTACGATCCACAAGAAAACAAGGTGTTTGTATCGACATGAGAGATAATAAACCACAGAGCAAATTAATATTAAATGAAGCTATTGAAGAATAAAAAAGGGTTGTTGATGTAGTTATTCCTTCATCAAGAGTTAATGAAGAAGCCAGAACTTCAGGTCAATCTCATCCTTCTCAACCGTTGAGAGTGTCTCGACACAGTGGGAGGGTTGTATCACAATCTGACTATTACTTGGGTTTAATTGAAACTCAGGTTTTCATACCAGATGATGATATCGAGGATCCATTGTTCTATAAATAGACAATGAATGACATAGACAAGGACCAATGGGTCAACGCCATGGACCTTGAAATCACTACAAGAATTTTGGGCTTTAATGTTGGTTGGAAAAAATGAAATCGGATGTATAATGTCGGTTTTATTTTTTTAAAAAAAAAAAGTGGATCTTTAGTGTCGGTATTAAACCAACATTAGAGGTAGTCGGTTCTAAATCGACATTGTAGGTATACCTCTAATGTTGGTTTAGTACCGACATTAAAGATTCGTTTTTTAAAAAAATAAATAAATAAAACCAATTCCCCCCTCCCCTCCCCCCATTCTTTTCCATTTCTCGCTTCACTCTCCCCCTCATTTTCTTTTTCCTTTCATTCTCAGACTTCCACTCACCCACAATCCACGTGAAACCCTTCCAACACAACTCCTTTCATCCTTCCATGCAAAACCCACAACCTGGCCAAGCATCCAGCCAACACCTTCCTCGACCCCTTGCCTTGTCCATTTCCAGCAACCAATGGTCTTAAATACACTCTTCGCGGAGAGAGAAGACTGAAGACTCGTTGACTTCAGAGTAGGCTTTCAAAGGCAACGACGGCGTTTTTCCAAAAACGTCCACTCGATTGTCTTGTGTCATTTGATCACTCTACTTCGGCAACCGACCTCCAGTAAGAAGAATCATAATGCCTTACCACGGAGTCCGAGTTCTCGAGCTCGCTCCCTCACTGACCCTCTCCTTCAACCTCAGCAGCTTGTTAATCAGGTTCATTGAGTTTTGAATTTGATTGTGTGACTGTGATTAGTATGGATGATCGGGGATTCGATATTTGATTGTTGACGGATGAGTGTTGATTGAAATTTTTATGTTGTGGATTGTGAAATTGTGTATTGTGTTTGGGGAATTTCAATTTTGTCTGTGTGGGAATTGGATTTTTTTTGGGTCAGTTTTTTACAAATTTTAGTAGGAAGTTTAATCGATTGGACCCTAATGAGAGCTTTTAAGATTCTAATCGTTCAAAGTACGATGAAATGACTTATTGTTTTCCCATTCTGTATTTAATGAACAACTTCGTTGTAACTGTATATTAAATTTAGACTTATTTAAACTACAATGAGGATAATTGAAAATTAATTTTGGCTAACAGAGGAGGAAAGAATGATAGTCTTAATTTTTGTTTACTAACTGTTTCATTTTCCTCTTTCAAATTATACATGATCAATTAATTATGTATCAGTATGTGTCTAATTCTTACGATTTCAATTTAGAATTAGAATGAGTGCACTAATATAAATGACATAGGAAACAATGGCGTTTGTATAGATGAACTTCTATGTCAAGTTTCTAAACAAACTAATTTGATTATTCAAATTATCAATAGAGTTTTGCTGATTGTTTGTCTTTTTCACATATTATTCCAAAAGGTTATTTTCTGAGTTTCCTGCCAAAAAGAATTTATGGTTCTAAGTTTCAAATTGATAGGACATAAAGCTAGATGACTTGGAAACAAATCACTTTGTTCTTGCCCATGGAGGTGGTTTTGGTGCTTGGTGTTGGTATAAAACTATTGCTCTTCTTGAAGAAGCAGGCTGTAGAGCTACGGCGATAAACTTAACTGGTTCAGGAATTCATTCATTTGATCCAAATAGCATCACAGATCTCTCGCAATATGTGCAGCCACTCATGGATGTTCTTGAAAAGCTTCCTGCTGGTGAAAAGGTTTCTATCCTTTTAACCCAATTTACTAAATATATACATATATATACACACATTCAAGTATGTATGAACATATATAGACTTATGTTCTGTAGGCATTGGTATTCATATATATGTGTGCTCATGGGTGTTGAAAATTCACGGAAAGTATTAAATTTACTTGAGCATAATTTTTGGACGAACACTCGGGTTTAGTGGTGATTTAACAAAAATGTTATTGAGATAGGTTTTTCTATTTCGATTGTCTATTTTTTTTTTTTATTAAGCTATTGTATTTTGCACTTGACTCCCTCGAAGCTTAATTTCTTTTATCTTCTTAACTTATGTAGGTTATCCTAGTTGGGCATGATTTTGTTGGTGCTTGTATTTCGTATGCAATGGAATTATTTCATTTCAAAATTGCGAAGGTTGTTTTCCTTACTACAGCAATGTTGAGTGATGGACAAAACACTCTTGATATATTCTCCTTGCAGGTACTCTCATTCCTGATATAAATGATTTTGTAGCTTTGGATTTGAATGTATGTAGAAAGTTGAATTTCATATGAAAGACTATATATTGGTACGAATGATTAACTTTCAAAATTTTAAATGTTGTTTTCTCTTCATTCTTGTTTTTGGCTTTTATTCAATGTTGCTAGACGATCTTGCTGCACTCTTTCAGTCATGTTTATTTTAGTTTAGCTATGCTTGAATCTGTGCTAGGCTGGTACGAACGATGTCATGCGACAGGCTCAAGTATTTGTGTACTCAAATGGCAACGAAAACCCTCCAACAACTATTGAATTGAAAAAGAGGAACTCCAAGATGTTGTAGTTGTGAAAGAATGGAGGTGCTTTTTGAAATTATTTTTTGTCTCATTGTGTTTACCCCCTCCCCTTCTACCAATCACATGTGCATATTAGGAAGAAACAATATCTTTAGAAAATGGCTCTTGTATAATCAACATGATTACAGAGTCTTATAGATTAATCCATCGACGTGAAGTTACTGCTATTCTCGTTTTATATGGCCTCCCTAGGTATGGTTTCCTTGTCATTTAGAAACTAGTTTAATTAGAATTTTTAGCCTTTTGGAAACTAGTTGAATTAGAATTTTTTAGCTAACTCATTTGAACAACAATGAAATGATTTTTAGTGAAGTTTTTCATTTTGTTATGTTGGAGTTTGACGTGTAAGGCTAAATTTTGATTCTTGGAGATTTGGAAGGAAGATAGGAAGATTGCATTGGACATGTTTTAAGAAGGTTGACAAGTGAAGAAGGTGCACTCATCACAAAAAGGACTTCATAACAACATTAATAACAAGTACAAGGTAATATTTATAAGATGTTTATCTTAAAAGTCTATTTGTTCTAAACTTTGGATTAGATTCAATGTTGAAATGATATGACTATCTTGTAGTTATGGTAGTCATAGCTTAGTTATTTATGAATTCCATTGAATGGTTTATGGTAGTGGAACTTCTTAGGCATCCTTTGGTAGTTTATTTTTATGTGTTATTTGTCTAAATGAATCCAGTTGTAATATGGCACTATATGGGTTATTCATGCATTGTGGGTTAGGTTAATTCTTCATTATCATCGTCGAATCTTTTGTTATCTCTTGTTTAACCATTTATTGTGCTTCTTCGTCAATTTGAATCTAATTCATCCTTGGAATCTTGTTTGTAGGATTGTCCCTCGATAGCACCTTTTAGTTTGAGATGTTTTTTGTGGTTTCACTTGATTGAAGTCTTGTATTCGTTTGATGTGCTTTTTAGTTACTTGAAGTTTTGGTGTTGCTTTAGGGGACTTTTTACTTTTTAGTTATAGGGATAATGTAAAACTTTTTAGTTGAAGATGCTAATTTCCTTCTTTTCTCTTTCGTATGCTTATGCTTATGTTTTGGCATATTTTGGATTTTTATTATGTGATTCGAGCTTCTGTATGGTTGTTTATAACAGAACATGATATCTTGGCCTTCTTTACAAATTTCCATGAATACTCGAAATCATAAATCCCCATATTGTCTTTCCATAACTCCCTACATTGAATTTCATAAATTCTTTGTATGGGGTAATTGAATTCTTATTATACGTTGTTTCTATTTTTCTCTCCTTGCAGGAAGTCATGCTTTCGATTTGGATCAAATCTGTAGTGGATGGTGGAGAGAACATAATGAAGGAGCAATTGAAAGACTATTTGGAAAACACTATATAATGGCAACAAGTGTGTGTGTACTTTTGTTTTGTTTTTTTTTTTTTTTTTTTTTGGGAGGGGGCGTTATTTACAAGTTTTAGTTTGTATTTTATAGTTTAAAAGTAAGTTCTCGCTCTTTTTTGATACACCAATAAAAGTTGTTTGGATCCAACAAATTTTAATTTTGCTATGTAACCCTTATGAGTTTTGGTAATTTGTTGATTACCTTGGTTTTAGAGTTAAATTATCATCCAATTCCTCTTTTGTGACTTATTATTATGGATTTGTGAAAGCAATTAAGAATTTATTTTGTATATGGACAGGTTGATTACCTTGGTTTTATGGACATGTTGTTTTTAACTTTTTGACCGACATTAAAAATGGATTGGACAATAATTATATTGAATACACGGACAATAATTGAAAAAAAGGGACATGGTATTTACAAAAAACGAATAATAATTGGAAAAAAGGACAATAATTCTAGACTTTAATGTTGGTTTAAAATCGCCTTTAAAGGGCTTTAATGTCGGTTGAAAATCGACATTAAAGATAGTGTTATTAAAGCTCTTTAATGTCGGTTTTAAACCGACATTGTGAAGAAAATCGACACTCGATATTTCCATGAACAGCGGAACAAGACTATTCCAAATTACAATCATGAATCAACAATACATTTATAATCGACTTGAACACAAACAGTTATGCAAATATACAAAGAAATTACAGCATGAACATTAAATGTACAGAGGGAAAAACTGTACTAACAATGGCAGAAGAGTCTCCACGCGCTCCGATGCACATTCTGATCGAACCACAGCAACCACGAGTGCTCGGTCTACACGACCGCAACACCGCACGAACACTTCACGCTCGTCCTCAACGATCTCCTCCACAACACGAACTCTTCCGCAAAACCACGAACGAACTCCTCCAAAGCACTACGAACGGCCTCCAAAAAACCTCGACGATGTCGAATTGAGATGACACTACCAACAAGGCGACCTTGGTATTCTCAATGTGAGAATCCAGAGGGTGGGCTCTGTTCGGACTTGGTGTGAGGCAGACGAACGGAGGAAAGACAGATCGCATACACGATTGGGCAAATGGGAGAAGTCGGAGACTTATCGTATAGGTCGATGCCCAGTCATTTAGATAAAGCTATGCGATCGTCTAGAAAAAACTATGCAATCGTTTAGCTCGGTCGATTCTACACGATCATTTACCTTGGGCCAGCGATTGTTTAGCAAAGCTATGCGATCGTTTAGTAAACACTGCACGATCGTTTAACTAGCACCTGCACGATCGTTTACTTAGCCCAGCCGTCGTTTAGTAAATCTGTATTTACTTGATGACTTCCGTGAGTTTCAAAAAAAATCTTTTCAAAACTTTTATGAAAACTTCTTTTTTTTTTCAAAATAGGAAACCGATTTCCTTTATACTCATGGTTACCAAGATCAATAACCACCCACTTCATTTGGTTATTTAAAAGAAAAAGTATTAATTATTTATATAATTAATATTATTATAAACAAAAATGATAACCAACTTATCATACTATATTTATAACTTATAGTTTTAATATTTCATCTCATGAAATATATAAACCATAGTTCTTTTTCTATTCCATGGTACTTAATGTAAATCTCATTTACATCAACCCTCCACTAGATGTATCTCATACATCATACCGATTATATCATATATAATCAAAATACCTCTTGTCAATTTGAACATTTCAGATCAACACCAAGAACTTGATCCTTCAACATGAATCCAAGCTACCAAGGGGACCTCATGGACCTGTAGATCTAAAGCTCCAACGGTACGTGAATAACTACTAAACTCTTTAGTCACGGGTTCCACCATCCGTTAACTACCAGGTATTCCACTAAAGACCGACAGTTGAACTCTCCTCACTATAGATATATTATGTGTTCATCTTAACCAATCAGCAGTGCAACAATCCTTCACAGATCGCTCGTAAGTACAGTTGCGCCAATAACCGTTATGCCCCTGTAGTTACATATATCTCCTTAAGTACCACTGATCCCTCTAATGAACATAAATCATAGTTCTACTATGACTGAGTCTTCTCTTCCAAAGAGAAGTTATGGCCACTATGTTAAAGCTCCGGAATCAGTCCTTAAGGGAGCAATCTCTCTATTTATCTCTGCTTTGGGAAAGAAGTGAATTCCATATTGTGAATTGAGTTCTCAGCTCCCAGATCAGACAAGTCCCCAAAAAGGTAGGCATGTTGAGTTGGCAATCTGGCCACTCTCACCCATACTAATTAAAGGACCACCCTCAAAGGCAGGAGTTCACAAAACACTCAGGATTGAGGTCGTGTCACCTATGGTCGTTTAGGTGAGATGCAAGTCTCTAGTATCAACAGCATTATATACAGAGTCTAGTCATCTCGTGGTCCAGGTTTTATATAAACTCTTTGTATAGGACATCCCCACTCCACATCTCCATACGAATGGTCAGGATCAACCATCTGTAGTAGTTTACAACACTTGTAAACCTTTACAAAGCGGGTCGTATTCGTAGTGTCACCAGGATCAGGTATCCCACCTTAATCCTTATCCTACAAACCGATTTAGGTTATTACTTAAGGCATGATCCACTTGTATATCACATATACATGCTTAAGTTCACATAAGATAACCAAGGAGCTTTGTTTATTGGATATGAGTAAATGCCATAATTAAATAACACTTATTTTATTCATTGAACAATGTGTATCTTTACAAAACAACGAGACTCCGGGAGAATTAGGACACTAATCCCAACAAATTGTACACCCTCTTCAATGTCGGTTTAAAACCGACATTAAAAACAACAAGCCGACATTAAAGGGCTTTAATAACACTATCTTTAATGTCGGTGTTCAACCGACATTAAAGCCTAGAATTCTTGCAGGGAATGGAGTCTATGTACTTCAATTCAGTATGGGAGTTTGTAGATCTATCTAAAAGGGTTAAGCCCATAAGGGGTAAGTGGATCTATAAAAGAAAGAGATATGCTACTGGAAAGGTACAGATCTTCAAAGCTAGACTTGTAGCAAAGGGTTATTGATAACTTGTAGAAATACAAGTTATTGTAGTCTTTTACATAGAATAATGAAGGTAGAAAAGCAGAATATGTGTTATTTTTACTAGGAATTCATGCTTAAAATGATATTTGCATTAAATACATTCGAAATCCCTATTGACCAGTTACCATGAGTTAACATGGGCCAAAATTTTGAAGTTATCACAGGAGTTTATCACATGCATTGATCCCGATGAAGAAAAGTTGATCATATGCCTTGGCATCTCTGACACTGACCTAGTGGATATTTTGCCTTAGCTTCAGAAGGTTGACCATAATGGCAGCGCTGACATTCTCACCTACCTTATCAGTGATGGTGACTATCCAAAGCCTTGACGCAGGAGACAATGAATCCAGATTTTGCCGGGGTTTCCACTTTAGAAAAACTTGTGTCATGAGTACATCTTGGTGGCAGTCTTTTTATTCTTGATCTCATTTGCATATTTCAAACATTGAGGACAATGTTCCATCTTTAAGTTGGGGGTGGGAACATTGCATGTTTTTTGTATTCTTTGATTGACTTTGAAAAAAAATAAACCTTACTGAAAATTATTGCTCTATAATGATCTATATAGAATCATAAACACATGTTTGGAACCCTTGACCATCTGAGCTCAAATTAATAGATTGTTGATTATTTAGATTGATTACATAGATTTTGCGACTCTGATCTGACATATCTTGATAAATTTGAGGCTCTAATTCATTTTGATAGCATAGTTTTGATTCTTTGAAAACATGACCAATCATATAAATGCATCAATGATTCAATGCTTGAAAACACATAATAAAAGAATCTCATTCATTTTCTTTTATCCATCATTTTATTTACTCAATCATTCATTCTTATAAATAAAATTTTGATGGCGCACTCTTTCAAGTAAAGATATAAACAAAATTTTAGACCTCCTAAAATTTTCAAACAAAATTTTGAAACCATTTTTCAAAAGAAAAATTCTTTTCCTTTTAAATTCTTAAAAAAATTGAATACTTAATCCTTTTAGATTTATTTAGAATCTTAAAACTTTTAGAAATGTCATATCTACTCAACTTTCTTTGTTACCTCGATAGGACAACTTTTGGTCTAAGAACAACCATATTGTTAGAGTAGCAAATCCAGACAAAGAAGATAAAATAGGGCCTTTAAAAAAAAAAAAAAATTACTAGCATAAAAAAATAAAGCAAGCTTGCAAAATAAACATAACTTTTACTAACGTGTGTGTGTGTGTGTGCATGGATAGAGGTAAGAAGAGCTACCTTCATCGTGTTTCTGTTAGAGCCTGCGAGAAAAGAGCGATAGGTTCCCGGCAGTGTGAGTGTGAAAGTTGTCCCTCTAGGTAAAAGAAATGTCAATTAAGTTTTGTGCGCATGAGTTTAAAAAGGCACCATTATCTTAGAATTGCCTCTCTATAATGCAATTTAGGTATATCTTAAACCGATAATTGAGCCAATGTAGGGAGAAGAGGAATTGAGATATAGATGTTGAAGGGAAACTCAACATGACGAGTTCCTTGAGTGGAAGTGGATCGTCCAAATCTCATTGTGATTGAACATATACATTTACAGTCATACAAGAAGAGTATGTAATCAAAGTAAATTACAGCATGCTTTTCAAATTAAAAAAAAAAAAGTTGAGAGATTATACCTTTGAAGAATCATTCTTCAAGTATTTTATCCCTTGATCCAACTTGTTTACGAATGCTTCGAACAAGTCACAAACACTCCTCTCGAACAAAAAAACAACAAACAGCAACTCGATCCTCGAACCAACAAGGACACTACCATTCGGATTCCTCAGTATGCTCAGGTGAGAACCCAGAAGTGGTGGACTCTAACTATTTTGGTTAAGAGAATATTTGTGAGTTTGGAGGAGGAAGACGATCGAAGAAAAAGCATTATCTATAGCAAGCTTCTCGATCGTTTAGGCTATCGCATAGCAAAAACTTTCAGTCGTGCAGACTATCACATAGATAAGTCTTCCTATAACATAGAAAACAAGAGCCTATTGTATATGCTCTGTGTTTGTGATGTAGACTATCGAATAGTCTCTCTTTGTGTTCTTTTTGTAAATTTTGATTTTTTGGAAATCTTCAAAGAAAAGAAAAAACATTTTTTCCTTTTATTCCAATTTCCATAAAATTTTCATAACCACCCACTAAGGTAGTTTTTGAGAAAAAGATTATTATTCAAAATAATAAATAATATAAATAAATACGATAACAAATTTATCATATTATATTTATAACCTATAGTTTTAATATTGCATCACATACATATAAAATATAGTTCTTTTTCTCTATGTTATGGCATTTAGTATAAATCATATTTATATAATTAACAACTATTTGAATTTCATTCAAATATTTATTCTTTCAAATAATGTATCAAACACAATAAATCAATTATATCATATATAATAAATTCCCTCTTATTAATTTAAACAATTCAAATTAACCCAAAAACTAATTCTCAACATAATCCTTTTTAGCTACCAAGGGGACCTTATGGACCTGTAGCTTGAAGTTTCAACGGTACATGAATAATTAATTAAACTCTTTAATTATATTATCCATCATCCGTTAACTGTTGAGCATTTCACTAAAGACCGAAAGTTGCACTCTTCGCACTACAGATATATTTCTGTGTATATTCCATATAACCAATCAACATAGTGATGACCCTTCACAAATTGCTCGTAAGTACAGCTAAGCCAAATTACCGTTTTATCCCTATAGTTACATCTAACTCCTTAAGTATCACTGATTTCTTTAATAAACAATAAGTCATAGTCCCATTATGACTGAGTCCTTTATGGCTAAGAGAAGGTGTGGCCACTATGTTCAAGACCCAGAATTGGCCCTTAAAGAAGCAATTTATCTACTTACCTCTGCATCGAAGAAGGAGTGAATTCCATCTTGTGTAGCTGAGTTCCCAACTCCTCAATCAAACGAGTTCCCAAAATGATAAGATTGTTGAGTTGGCAATTTGGCCACTCTCACCTATACAAACCAAAGGACCGCCTTCATGAGTAGGAGTTCACAACTCACTCAAGATTCAGGTCATGTCACCTATGGTCATCCTAGTGAAATATAAGTCTCTATTATCAACGGTGTTATATAAAGAGACTAATTATTTCGTAGTTTGATCTTATACAAACTCTTTGTATAGGATACCCCTGCTCGCATATCTCCACATGAATGATCAGGATCATATCATTTGTAGCACTTTACAACATTTGTAATACCTACAAACTGGGTCGTATCCGTAGTGTCACCAAGATAAGGTACCCAACCTTATCCATCTACTACAAACCATTTAGGTTATTATTTAAACAAGATCCACCTGTATGTCTCTACATACTTGTTTAATTTACATAAAATAACCTTGGATCTTAGTTTATTGAATTGAGTATATGCTTATAAAATAACACTTATTTTATTAATAACAATATGTTTATACAAAGATTATAAACTACGAGATTACAAGGAGATTTAGGACACCATTCTCAACAAATGTCACATTTCCACTAGTTTTGGCCTTTAAATAAACTAAAAATTAGAAGTCTTTTCTTTTATGATTTTTCGAGAAATAGACTTTTTCTTTTCAAAAATAAGTTGCAAATCTTTGTTAGCAAAATTTTAAAACTTCTAATTAGATATTTGTATCATTACTTCCTTGACTGTTGAGAAAAGAGATGAGAGTCAAATGAACAAATGAATCAATTGAATGAATAAATCATTTGAATGAGTAGATGAAAATAAATGAAAATAAAATTGAAAAGTCACAATAACCGAATTCATGTTGTGCTTGAATGAATGCATATTTCTACTTTTTAACTTGCTCGAGACAACCAAGAGCTAAGTTGGGAGTATTTTGTTAGGTCTAATTTATATGTTAATTCCCTCAATTCTAGTTCAATTCTTTACTTAAAGTGTTTATTTTATAGGTAAATCCGATCCCAACATCAACAGAGTCCTTATGAAGAATTTGGAGCTAAATCGAGCCTAAAATAGACCAAAAGAATCACTTAAGAAGAAGATCAAAGCCATATTACCATTCTACCCACCAGCCAAAGCAAATCAACATATTTCATAAATACTCATAACGTTACAACGCTCCCAAAACAACATAGGCCAACATTGCCTCGACGTTACAAGATAGAATGCTACATTTTGCTGCAAAACAGGGCAACATCGCAATGCTCTACACAGCGTTGCAACGCTTCGAAGAATGATGGAAGAATAAAAAGTGTGCGCACGCACCTACGCAAGCCAGCATCGACCCCCAAATTTGTAGGGTCACAACACTACAACCCTCTTCAGTACAAAAACTCTAGTTTCAGACTTCAACTTAAGGAAGAACTTCAATTTTTTTTAGAGACATTTCGATTCCCATAAACTATAAGATCTATTCTTTGTAAATATTAGAGAGATTCTGTCAAAATTACTTCATTCTTGTATCAATCATGCAATTCTCAATGGAATTTTTCAAGGATTTGTATCTCCATAAGTAGATAAGTCTTTATCTCAGAAAATTATGTAGATTAGCATTTTCTTGAGATTTTTCCTTGAATTTCTTCATGTAATTACTTGTTCTTGAATGTTCTTGCTGAGATTTTGAACAAAATTGATTAAAAGTGAATTGACAACTCAATTTTGATCAATTTTTTTATGCAAAATTAATGGTTCTATAACAAAATTGTAATTAAGTTGCAAGAATTAGTAATCTTGATAGAAAAATTGGACTTCTTTTCCTGTTTTCTTGAAAGAATCTGCTAATTTAGAACATTCATACCATCAATCTTGAATTTTCAGTCTTTTAATTTCAAGAATTGTCATAGTTAAGAAAGCTCATGAGTTTAATGCAATATAGGGATTAATTGTGGAATGTCTTTAGGAAGCAATTAAGAACTAAGTTAGAGTTAATTTTTTAATTTACTAATTAGGGCATTAAGGTACTTCCCTAGTGAACTATGGAATAACTTAATTGCATAAATTTTGTTAAATCTATGATAGAAATTGCTAAATCTACATAATATCCCCAAGATTTATTTTTCCATTGAAATTCATTACATAATCTCTCTCATTTCTCTCATTACTAAAATTTGCTTTTCAAATTCAAAGTTCATTTTCGGCCAATTTATAGAGGTTCCCTTGGGATCAATCTCTTACTCCACTATTGCTACGTAATAGTTTTAGTTGTAGTTTGAGTCTTATAATTTTCATTTGTTTGGGTTAGATAGAATTAACGACGTTTATTTTTAGCATCAAACAAATTTGCGCCATTGTTGGGGATCCGTGTAATTGGCTTTTTAGAATTTTGAATTCCTTTTAAGAAGAAAAATAATAAATAAATGAAATATAAACTAAAAAATAGTTTGTGTGATTATACTTTTTTTTGTGCATGACCTGCTCCTCTTGGAGTATATTTTGTGATTTTGTTGTAGATATAAACCTTGAGGAGAGGAGATTATGAAGGAAAAGAGAAAGAAGAGGACGAGAAGAACTTGAAGAGAACCAACATCAAGAAGAATAACAACCTCAACCAAACAACATGGGCAAACCAAAGGAACAAACCTTATGAGAACTAGTGGAGGCGGACTATAATCAACAACCTTTGTGCATCGTGTATCTGGAGACGACCATCCCATTTGAGCTCAAACTGGGGCTTGTTCATCTCCTACCTACTTTCAGAGGGCAACCCGGCGAAGACCCACACAAACATATGAAGGAGTTTCATCTAGTAGAAAAAATTTTAGGGCAGTTTGAAGAAGAAATTTTTAGAAAACATCTTCCTGGCATCTAAGGCTCATAACATAAGAAAAGAAATATATGAAATTAAGAAAATTGTTGGAGAATCTCCGTGTGAATACTGGGAAAGATACAAACAATTGTGTGCTTCTTTTCCACATCACCAAATATCTTAACAGTATCTAATCCAATATTTTTACTCATGTTTACTTCCATCGAAGAGGAGCAATATTGATGTGGCCGCCGATGGAGCTTTAGCAGAAAAAACATCGACCGAAGAAAGCCAACTCATATCAACCATGGCGGAGAACTCTCAGAATTATGGGACTAGGACTCTTGATCACACTGTTTCTTAATCTAGTGAAGTAAGTGAGCTAAGGACGCAAGTATCTAATCTAGTTTCCCTTTTTACTCAAGTTTCCCAATGATGCCTCCCTCAAGTCAAAGCATGTGGAGCGTATGGATTAGCCGGATATACATTTGAGGCTTGTCCACAAGCTCAAGTCAATGCCATTGGAGGATTTCAGAGGAAGTACGACCCCCAAGGGCAAACTTATAACCAAAGGTGGCGAGATCATCCCAATTTAAAATGGGGATCTCAAGGGCAATACGAGAACGGGAACTAATCTTCTTCAAGCTCCTCAGGTATGTCTCTAGAGGACGCGGTGAAATCCCTTACTGACCACTCCTTAAAATTTCAACAGGAACTCCACAATTTGTAAAAGGACAATACCCAACTTCAATAATAAACAAAACAACTTCAACAAGAAACCAAATCCTTTCAACAAGAGACTAGACAAGACTTCTTAAACTCTAGCACACAAATCACAGAACTTCCCACTATGGTAAGAAAACTTGAGAGTAAATCATTCGGCAAGCTCCCATTCAACTGGAGCATGCATGTAACGACCCGACCCCCTTAGGACTCAAGTTAGGCTGTTACTAAATACATGCATGCATAGAACTTAAACCGATACCCTTTTATAGTGGAATAAATGCTAAATAAATAAGGTAAATTCAAAAGTCCTTCATTAAATTCAAATATTAAAAATAAACAATAGGGTACCTAGGGTACCTAGGGTGCCCATAAATCATAAATGATAATAAATAGGTCTGAAAACAAATCTTAATAGTAAGTTTCAAACATCAAAACTGAAAGTTGAAAAACATGAAAAGAAATCTAAATATCATGAGTGGAAGCATAAAACTGGTCCCAGTGGCTCAATCACGGATTCCGCTTGTCAATCGTCGGTGCATCTCTACCTTTACCTAAAATAACAACATGAGAAAGGATGAGTATAAAATACTCAGTAAGTAACCCCACTACTGGGGTCAGGCTAGGCATCTATGTCCTCTAGATGCCTACCTCTGGTGGAAACATATAAACTTCTCTAGTTCTCATAGGACACATAAATACATGAAAAACTTATTTTTATCCTACTGTAGTTAAGTATACCCACTACCTCTAGTCAGTCCCACAGGACCCACAGCCTCTAGTGAATCCCGAAGGAAACACAACCTCTAGTGGATCCCGAAGGAAACCACCACCTCTAGTGAATCCTAAAGGAAACACAACCTCTGGTGAATCTCGAAGGAAACATAACCTCTGGTAAATCTCGAAGGAAACACAACCTCTGGTGAATCTCGAAGGATAACACCACCTCTAGTGAATCCCGAAGGAGACACAACCTCTGGTGAATCCCAAAGGAAATACAACCTTTGGTGAATCCTGAAGGAAACACAATCTCTGGTGAATCCTGAAGGATAACACCACCTCTAATGAATCCCAAAGGAAACATAATATCTAGTGGTCATCTAACTAATCAGTGAGGACAATATCACAATCTCAACATCACAAGTATCACAACATGGTTTTATAACATACATATACACCTTAACATCATGGCTATACAACATGCATATATGCCTCAATATCCTCATATCAAACACAACCTCATGGAATCAAGTATCATCTCATGCTAGCATGCAAGTATCTACGTGCACAAATAAATCTTTCATATCCTCATACAAGAACATACACCGGTTATACTATATTATTCGTCTATCATGCTATCGTTCTATCATAATATTCATATATCATGCTAGCATATATCTAGTATCTGGCCCGTGGGCAGTTTCAGTAGTAAGATTACTTACCTCAAATAAAGTCCAAAAATTAATTCAAGTGAACAAACTCCTTTCTAGCTTTCCACAATTTTTTAATGAGATCCTAGAACATGGATAAAAATTGATCTTAACCTTTAAGCCTAATTTTTAAACACTAAATCATTCCAAGATTACCAACACAACTTACCCAATAATGGTTTGGCCAAGATCACCTCAAAGTACTAACACCAAAATTCTTGTTGGAATCAAACTCAATTTGTTCACTTCTAAATTCAAACTTCTCCAAAACTTGAATCCAAAGCCCAATTAATCTGAGTAAACTAAAAAAAAAAAAAAAAAACAGAAATCAAAACTCCATGGGCATTCAAAGCTCTTTCAAGAGAGTTCAACAGTAGCTCCAAGATCTACCCAAAACCTCACATACTTTCAAGATCCTGTGAGGCCACGGCAGCGGCTTTCTGACCAAGACGCAAATGGCAGGTACGAATCTACGACAATCGAAGGGCTTCAGCGTGTGGGGACGAGGCTCAGATCACTAGGCAGAAGGGNAAATCAAAACTCCATGGGCATTCAAAGCTCTTTCAAGAGAGTTCAACAGTAGCTCCAAGATCTACCCAAAACCTCACATACTTTCAAGGTTCGATGAAGCCACGACAGCGGCACTCAACAGAGGGCGGTAGAGCACGTGGCGGCGACTGGAGTAGTGACGGGTGACCAGCGGCTGACAGACTCATAGTGCTTTAGATCTGGCAGGTCTGACAGCTTTCTGACCAAGACGCAAATGGCAGGTACGAATCTACGACAATCGAAGGGCTTCAGCGTGTGGGGACGAGGCTCAGATCACTAGGCAGAAGGGAGGTGAGAGGGAGGCGGCGCGCGAAGCACTGAGCGACTGGTGGCGGTGGGTTGCGGAGGGAGATCGATGTGCGGCTGAATACGAGCAAGGGGGCTTTCAGCGAGGAAGAAAGCATTAGGTGGGAGGGGGTCGGTCGAGGAAGAAACAGGAAGAAAAAGAGGAAGAAAAATAAAAGAAAAGGAAAGGAAAGGAAAGAATATAATAAAATAAAATAAAATATTTACTTTATTTTATTTTTTTTTCCTATTACATTTTATTCTATTAAATTCCTTTCCCTTCAAACCTCCAAAAGCAACCCTTCCCCTTCCAATTTGAAATTAATTCCTGACATTAATCTCAAATTAAATTATGTGCCATAAAAAGTCCAATTTCCAAAATTTCTCCTTGATTAAACCATTAAATCGAAACACCCCTTACTCAGTAATTGAATTTTCATAATCCAATTAAATTTCCAAAATTCTAAAAATGTTATCGAATAAAACAAAATACTGAAATTACATAATTTAGGGTGTTACAATGCAAATGTAAGTGCAATTACTCTCAGAAGCGGTAAGGAAATTCCTTCCTCCTCTCAAGGTGCTAACCCAAAGGGAGAGGGTGGACTATGAAGAAACTTTTTCTCCAGTTTTCATGATTAAGTTAATTAGAGTACTCTTATCCATTGTTGTCTTATATGATTACGAAATCTGGCAAATGGACATCAAGACAGCCTTTTTGAATGGTTATCTTGAAAAGAGTATCTATATATTTCAACCAGAAGGGTTCATTGAACAGGGTCAAGAGTAAAAGATTTGCAAGCTTAAAAGATCCATCGATACGTTAAAATAAGCATCTCAATCCTAGAATATAAGATTTGACTCTACGATCAAATCTTATGGCTTTGAACAAAATATTGACGAACCTTGTATTTACAAGAAAATTGTCAACAAAATTGTAGCCTTTCTGGCACTATATATTGATGAAGTATTTGAGAGATGCACAGTATGTTCTTGGAATCCAAATAGTTCGGAATCACAAGAATAGAACGCTAGCATTATCTCAGGCATCTTATATAGACAAAATGTTGTCTAGATATCAAATGCAAAATTTCAATAGAGGTATGTTACCTTCAGGCATGGAATTCATTTGGGAACAATGTCCTAAAACACCTCAAGAGGTTGAGGTTATGAAACGAATTCCCTATGCATCAACAGTTGGAAGTTTGATGTATGTCATGTTGTGTACACGTCTAGACATATGCTATGCAGTTGGAATAGTCAGCATATATCAATCTAATCCTAGATATGATCATTGGACTGTCGTTAAAAATATCCTCAAGTATCTTTGGAAAACAAGGGACTATATGCTTGTGTATGGTGCTAAGGATCTGATCCTTACTGGATACATTGATTCTGATTTCTAGATTAATGTGGATTCTAGAAAATCAACTTCGGGATCGGTATTCATTCTAAATGGAGGAGCTATAGTATGGAGGAGTATAAAGAAAAGTTGTATTGCTGATTCCACCATGGAAACAGAGTATATAATTACATGTGAAGCAGCCAAGGAAGCAGTATGGCTTAGAAAGTTCTTGATCGATATGGAAGTGGTTCCAAATATGAAGCTTTCAATCACCCTCTATTGTGATAATAATGGAGCAGTTGTAAATTTCAAAGAACCAAGAAGCCATAAATGCGAGAAACACATCGAGCGCAAGTACCATCTAAGAGAGATAGTACACCGAGGAGGTGTGATCGTCACATAGATAGCCTGAGAAGACAATTTAGTTTATACATTTACAAAGGCTCTCGCGGCTAAAGTGTTTGAGGGTCGCCTAGTCAAACTAGAACTACGAGCTTCATAAATCTAGAGCAAGTTGGAGAATTCATGGGTATATAGATGCCCTAGTTTATTGTATTTATTCTTTCACACTCAACATTGTATGTATTTTTGTATATGTAAACTCACTGGAGTTTTAGTCCAAGTAGAAGTTTGTTGGGTTGTATGTCCTAAAACTCGCAGTTTGTAAAAGTAAACATATTCTATATGCAATAAAAATATTAGTGACGTTTATTCATTAATACTATTATTTAATATTTAAACTACACTTGTAAAAATTAAATCCAATAAACTAACGAACCCCTAGCTATAGCAGGAATACTTGAACCTTATGTGGCATAAAAAAGGATCAGGTTTGGGTATATAGCCAAACAGTCTATAAGTATAAAGATAGGGTTGGGTACCTTATCCTGGGGACATTATGGATGTGGCTCGCTTTGTATTTGATACAAATGATATGATCCCGAAATCCTTGTGAAGGCATGTGAGTAAGGAAATCCTATGCAAATGATGTTTGCATAAGACCGGACCACGAAATAGTCACTTTTTCTTTATAACTACTGTTTCTTGTTAAAATTAACTATTTCAATATGATGATCTAAGGTAACTCGATCTCAATTCGGAGCTAATTATGAACTCTTGTTTATTCGAGATTATCCTTTAATCTTCATGGGTGAGAGGGGTTCAACATCGTCGCTCAATAAGCTTCCCATTTTAGGGGTAAGACCGGATAGATAGTTGGGGACATAATTCTACATGATGGAATTCACTCCTACCCAATTTCAGGGTTAGTAGATAGGTTATTCCCTTAAGTATTGACTCTTAGTTGTGAACAAGGGGCTCTACCCTCTCTGTGACTGAGAGGGACTCAGTTTATTAGTAGGACCATAAACTAATTGTTCATTAGTGGATCAGTGGAGAATTAAGGAGCAAGATGTATTACAGGGGTAAAACGATAATTTTGACCCAATTGTTAATACGAACGACCTGTGAAGGATCGACTTACTAATCATAGTTAAATCAAGTGGACAGAAATATATCTACTTTGAGGAAAGTGCAGCTACTGGGCTTTAGTGGAGTGACCCGGTAGTTAACGAATGTTGAATAATTTGGTTTAAAGAGTTTAGCCAATTAATCTCAGATCGTTGGAGCTCATGATTTATAGGTCCCTTAGATCCCCTACTAGCTCAAGAACGGACTAAACCTTAGAATAACGTGATGAGAGAATTTGAAATCTTCAAATTCAAATTAAGGGAATTGTTAATTATATGTGATATAATTAAATGTTTAATTAACAAATTAAACGAAAGTGGAGAATTGAAAAGTATTCAAATATGATTTAAAAATTAAATACATGAATATGGCTTCATGTTTGGAATAGGTGTTTTATTAATTTAATATTTGATAATAAATTAATTTTATCCATCTCTTTTATATTTGATTATTATTCTTTTGTACTTTAACACATCTTCTTTGTAAATTCTTCTTTGTTTTAAGTTTTTTATGCAATGACGAATTAGCAACTATGATGATACTTATGCTACTTTAGTAAGTTCACTCTCTAATTTCCGCCCAACTTACTTAGCCTTAGTAACCTCTTTAAAGATTGATAGTCTAAGATTTGCGCACAAGCCTCTGCTCAATCCTCTTTTACAAAATTTTTGAATGATTTTGTTTCAGCTTTTAGGCAATGAGGACCTTGCCACTCTAAAAAAATTGGGGGTTGGAGAGGTCTGAGTAGACGCGTCTATTTTACAAATTGCGTTTACAATCATCATCTATAAAAAAAAAAAGTACAAGTATACTCTAATAATAAACTCTGCTATAAGCGTAAGGAAAAAATCCAACCTGATGAGAGTTAAGTTGTGAAAGGCACTTTCTCATAGTTGGATACTTCGCATGACACCCGTGTAGGTAAGCTAAAATGAAGGTAGGTAAAGAAGATTGGAGTAATTTGAGGGAATGCATAACACAGAAATTTTGAGAGAAAATTTCAGTGGGAAGAAAAGGTTCTTCGAAGTGAGCTATTGTGAGTATCTCTCTGTTCTTCATCGTTTCAAGCTATTCTTGAGTCCCACAACTTGGTCTAAAGCTCCAAGAGGATAGTGGGAATGATCTTGAGGTGGTTTACGGTGATCTTTGGTGAAGATTGTTGCTAATTGATCAAGTTCTTGAAGAGTTCTTCAAAGGTATGATCTAAAACCCTCTTATTTAGATGAGCATGCTTTAGTTTCTGCCAAAATTAGTGAATTTGAATGCTTATGGATCATTGATACTTCCGCTGTTTGTTTTCTTACTCTAACACTAACATCTAAGGTTTCCTTATGAATCTTGAACTGTATGTTGAGACATTTAGGGATCAATGTTCAAGATTTAGCCTAAAGGGTCTATAGTATAGGGATAAAGCTGGATACCTTATCCTGGTAACACTATGGATATGACCCACTTTGTATTCGATACAAACGTAATGATCCATCGCGTTCGTGTGGGTGACATGCGAGTGGGGGTATCATATGCAAAGAGTTTGTATAAGACTGGACCGCGAAATAGTAACCACTAGAGGTAATACCGTTGATTAGTTTGGTTCCTATTTCAATAGAATGACCTAGGCGACTTAGTCTCAATCCTGAGTATATTATGAACTCCTATTCACGAGGGAATTTTCTTTAATTTTCATGGGTGAGGGTGGCCATATCGTCGACCCAATACGCCTACCATTTTGGGGACGAAATCGATTGCGGAGTTGGGAACTGATAGCTCTTAAAAAGAGCTATTATTCCTAGCTTAATTCGGGCTCTTTAGTAGATTTTATGTGTTTATTTTCCCTATTTTTTAGGTATAATTCACCGAGGAGGTAGAACCAAGAAATCAGAGTCAAATGAGACTAATTTGAAGCAATTTGAGCAGCCAGGCTTCAAAACAGTGAAAATTACGAAACCGCCACTGTCACAAGGTTGCAATGCTAGTTTAACACTCTACCTTGACGCTCTAAGGCAAAATGTGCAGCGTTGCAACGCTGCGATTTTTCCTAAAAATACTTCTCCTTGACCCTAGGTCAAAATATGTCGAATTTAGGAGGCCGAAGTAAAACTTCATCCTTCTTCCTTTTTCTTCAATTTTCAGTATCTTTAGGTTAGTTTTTATTTTATTTCGGATTATGGACGTGTTTTGGATTGCATCCCGTCGGTTTGTCTATGAATCGATGAGGTAATCTTTTATTTAGTTCTTGGATCGAAGTTCTTGTATTTTGATGAGTTTTCTGTTCAATTTTGTGCTTTAAATTCAGAATTATGTTTTTCTTGAATCTTGTTTAATTTATACTTGCTTTTATGTGTTAGATTGATGTCTGTATCATGATCACATGTCTGCGGTAGTTAAATTCAATCTCACACGCATCCTTTTAATCGTCCATGCTTTGAATTTACCCTTGTAGCACAGATTAGATAAGCATGCTTAGATTTTTAGGTTGTCCATGAATCTTTGCATCGCACGTTTAATCTAGATTTAAAGAATAAATTGATTATTTGAACATGGTTGTCCTGATACTTAATCAACATAGTTGAATCCTGAATCTTAATGCATGTGTTTCTAATTCTTTATGGCCGCTGAAGACCCAATTGCATTTAAGAGCATGTAGGTTAGTTAGGGCACGGTCTTTCCAGCCTTAATTACGAATTAGGATGCTCAATTGATTCAGATTAATTGATTATCGGCCTTTGTAGAGATTAGTTAATTCGCATCAATCGGGTAGCTGTGCATGCATAATTTGAATATATGATATGTTAGTTGAAAACAATGATTTAATTTACATTGAATGACTACTTGATCCGAGAACTAAATGAATCTGTTACTATTTCATATATTCATTGCACTTTATTTCAATTTCACGCATTTATCTCTTCCACATCAAAACCCCCCATTTATCGCTTTAGTTAGAAAATTAACTTGATGAAACCAATCGCGCTTCTCTGGGATCGACTCGGACTTACCCACTATTGCTATGTTTTAGTAGTCATAGGAGTAGTTCAGTATTATAAATTTTCTTTTGACCAAACTCGAAGCTTATTAACAACATAAGTTTCGGGCCTGTCAAAAATGGCATCATTGCCGGGGAAGCAAAATTAATATCTTTTAGTTAGAATTGACTGTTAAACTTTAGAAGCCAAAAAAAAAAAAAATCTTTCTTCTATGTCTACTTGTTTTTCAATGGCAGAAAATTTAAACATTTATGTGCTTCAAGCGAGATATGCAGAATAACGGGAAACACTAGAGGTAAGAAAGATTCGTGGGCTTAGAGATCAAATATCTGAACTAACCTCTATTGTTCAAGTTATGGCTAGTATGCAGATTTAGAGTTCGCATGGCCCTGAGTGTGAGTATTATCCTCCTTAGGAGTGGCCTAGCCAAATGTCGTTGTCAATGTCATATTAGTCTGTCAATCCAGTTATTTCTTTAGAGGATATAGTTAGGGAACTTTCTAATCACTCTGGTGAGTTTGTGCAGGAGTGCCCCTACGATTATCAAGAACCCAGCAGTTTCCAGCAGGATGACCTCTATTTCGAACAAGAGGTTAGAGCTAAGCTTCAGAGTCTGATTGACCACATCGCTCAGATTACTAAATCATTTAGGAGACTAGAGAAGTCTTGGGAATCACCATCCTCTGAGGATGTCGAGGTGTGCAATGGAGATACTTGCATCGATGATTCCGCAGAGCAGCTGGTCCCTCAAATTTTTTATCAGGGTAAGACGTTGGATTACTTAATGTTTGAACATACTAATGATTTTTCTGAGTATGCAGGAAATCATTTAGAGCCATCCTACATCTGTGGCACTAAGGCCGACCTTGTTAGGGAATATGCATGGACCGATACAGATGACGATGTTTAGCCTCTGTCATCCCAAGTACAAATTTGTGAGGTTAAGTATGAGTATGGGCTTAATTTGGAAGAATCTCAAGTAAAAGAGACAGAGGCTCTCAAGCCTCATCATATTCTGTGTACTGGTATTCCTCTTATTTTTTAATTTTGCTCACCTTTACCTCACGAGTCAGTAGAGTCAGTTGAGTCAGAATCTTTATTTTCTATAGAGTCAGTCCTTGAGTTTTTTATTTTAATTCCATTTATAAATATGAAAAATACCAAATTCGACTTGTCTGGTTCTCTTCAAAAGATGAAGAGCCTTATAGCCTTATTGGGCTATATCGGCTTATCCAAGAAGGGACCAAAGAAATACAAGAATTTATTTGTGCCTTGATAGGGGACAAGTCACGTCGAGCAACCAACATTGAAAATTTGTTCTTCCTGGAGGGAGCCAAGTGAAAAATTTATTGTTTTTTTTTTATTTGTTTTCTAGATTAGGCTTCTTTTTGTTTTTGTCTTGTAAGGACGACCTAAAAGAGATACAATCTCTAATGTTTAATCTTTTGATGCCTTCTCTCAAACAAGTGATAAAGTTCAAAATTTCTAATTTTTCAATCTTCAAGGAGTTGCTTTGAACTTCAATCTTCTGGAATTTAAGGAAGTTTTAATCTTCCAAGTCTTCAATTTTCAAAAGGTTGTAATCTTGAGATTGATTTGAGATTTAATCTTTTGGAATTCAAGGAAGTTTTAATCTTCTGAGTCTTCAATCTTTAAAAGGTGGTAATCTCGAGATCAACCAGAACTTCAAAGTCTTGAGATCTTCAAAGCTTGAATCTTGATATCCAAAGCTTTAACACTTCGTTGCTAACAATAAAAGGTAAGACTCCTATTTATAGAGCTTCCATGAGCCTTATATAGGCTTGTGCCCAGTTATTATTGGGCTCAAATTTTGAACTTGAGCCCAATCTTTAATTTGCCCCAAATTTTCACTATGGGCTTGAATTGGATTGGGCTTGAGCGACTTTAATTACTCGGTCTGATCCAATAATTTCCACAATAGGCCTCGGATTTTCATTGTGATGATGTGACAACTTGTGATTGGCCAAAATTTCTCATTACATGCCCATTTTCAAGATTTATGCACATGTATGGGTGGGTGAATCTTGAAAAAAAATTGAATCAAAATGCAAGTTATATGCTCTTGATTTTGACTCCACTTGACATGTGACACTAATCAAACTATAAATTTTGTTGGGTTAACCGCTCTTCACTAAGCCCAAATACTTAAGATCAACACTGAAAAGATAAAGAAAAGGCTAAAAAAATACTCTACCAAATCCTCGATACAGGATACTTGACGCTCGATATCTTTCTACTTGATCCTCAATGAGAATTCCCTTCTTTGTCTAACGAGTCTCGCTAGAAATCCTCCTACTTGATCCTCGAGGAGAATTCCCTTCTTTGTCTGACGAGTCTCTGTTAAATCCTCGATGGAACTCGATGGCAATTGAACTAATACTCGATCTTACTCGATGAGTCTTGAACAAAAATTGGTGGGACTCGAAGGTGAAACGATCAACTCGAAGCTACTAGATAGCGAAGATTGATGGTGTGGAAAATGGAGTAAATAAATATGCGTTCATTGTTCTTTCTCCATGTGTCGCTGGTCATGGGTTGGACTAAGGGATCTGCAATATGCGTCTAATGACCATGCATTCCTGCCACAAGTTTTCTTGCTCTCTCGCCAAATATAACGAGATCACAAGTTTCTCAAGGTGATCCAAGGTTGAACTCAGGGACTTGTAGCTAAATGTTATGACGTAATGTGTTTGCGGTGAAAAATAAAAGAAGATTGAAGTTAAGCGCTATGCGCTACTCCTACTCCTAACTAACAGATTAAGCAATAGAAGTATAACTATGAGAGTTAGAGACACGACAACTGTTAATGCATAATAAGATGCATGGGAAAATAGATAAAATGGCGGGGATGTCTTCACTGCATCAATAAGCTTGGTTGCAAGGGTAACCGCAGCCAGCGCAAGCTATGCGATTATGCTATACACACTTGACGAAGACGCATGTGATGCATATGTGATAGTGTCGATAGAACTTATGTCTAAGTCTCTATTCTTCCTTACGTGCTCCCATACATAAACAAGGTGACTGCATACCACCGTATCCTACTTCTGAATGCATGCGATGTGACCGCATACTTTCATATCCTATCTATAGGATGCATACGTTGTGTAATAGCAAACAGAGCTTATTCTTAAGCGTCTATTCTTGCTTATGCATTCTAATCTGACTCTCTTAAGCCTAGATTTAGTTTTTAGACTATTCTCTTAAGTATGCCCAAATGATGAATGATTTGCTCATAAGACAAGGTAATCACATAAAGCATGGTTGACATAAGATTATTCCTATCTCTAGAAACACTGCTTACTTTGCTTAATGTGTTCCACTACTTACCCTCTCAGGCAGTTAATCGTCATTGATCAGCTCATAGACAAGCATTGCGTCTGCTCACAGACAAGCGTTACCTCAGCCTCACACTAAGCAAGTAGGATTTTCTCACAATACCTGTGCAACACACACCTCTCGGTAGTTTGCTACATGCTTCATATGTCAATGCCGCATGATTAAGTATGCGATACTCTAGCAATCTTACTTAGTCATTGTAATGAAAGTAAGGTATGATAAGAAGAAGTAAATGACGATGGACTCAAAGGAAATAGAGAAATGCATTGATCACAATATGTATTAATCTCTTAAGCCACAATGTAATACAACACAAAGATATAGAGGGCCAAATGGACAATATCTTGCTTCCATCAGATGTGTGTCAAGGTTGTCGATGATGCCATGGATGGGCGGTGGAGTAGTCTCTCTCGAGGTCTATCTCTGGTAGCGCTCCAGTTGTCACTCGGAATGGTAGAAGGAATGAAGAACTCTCAAGAATATCTCCTCACACTTTTGCCTGGATCACAAGGATCTGCCCAAAGACAGAAGCTAGGATTCAATTGAAGTTGAGATCTAAGGCCTCTATTTATAGAGCTTGATCGTCGACAGCATTAATGGTCCTTCTCTGAATTTCTGCTACTAACAGCATGATGGATCTGCTCTGAATCTCTGCTACTAACGGCATGGTAAATGAAATGTCAACATCACCTTTTGATACTCTCAAGGTATGTGTTCGTGCTTGGTTTCCGAAGTATCATCGCATTCCACCACCCTTGTGTTCATTCCTCTATTACAGTTATTACTCTGTAGCCGCAACCTCTATGGGATGGACGTATGCAGTTAATAGCTGCAACATTCATCCGTCAAACGTATGCAATCGCCTCTCGATGGTGAGATTCACCACATGCGATTGATTCCTGCGTTAGATACAAAAATAGACAATTGGACGCGGAATAACGCATAATAGTGGGTTAGCCGAGATTTTCATTGCAGATCGACACAAGCTCACTTTCTCAGGAATTCTTAGAATAATCGCCTCATATTCTTCTTATTAGCTCATAATTCTAAATAAAATGCCTATAATAACGTACATTTCTGCCCGTCATTGCACCCCCAAACTTAGAATCATGCTTGTCCTCAATCATGCCTTATACTTAAGAAATTCATATTTCACCCTCGAGCTTTCCTTTGCGATGACCAGCCTCTCAGAATATAATTTACTCATACCTTTAACCTTGGTCGCAACACTCTCCTCAACTTCGGCTACTTCTTCAAAGAAATCTTTTCTAAGCTTAAATCTGGCAAGCCTCTGCTCAAAAAATTTTTACTCATTTCCAGCAACTTTGCTTTTAGCTTTTAACAATGTGTTCGTTTAAAAAAATTCAAAGCTTTGCGATTTATTATTAGCATGCGGCGTTGAACCTGGTTACGCTCTTCGTTTTGGATTTCCCCCACGGGTGTCATGCGGATAGCCAACCTCAGCTGCATTCCATATTCAATTCAACTCTTACCTTGGCTTAATTTAGCTTGCGCCAGACAAAAAAGTTGCTCTTTTGCATTGATCTTGGCCACTTACTTTTATTTTGGCTTACCTGCACAGGTGTCATGCGAAGTATCCAACTACGAGTAAGTGCCTTTCACAACTTAACTCTTATCAGCCTGAGTTTCCCCTTACACTGACAGTGGAGTTATTATTACCGAACATTTTATTTATTTATTTATTTATTTATTTATTTATTTGAATAGCATCGCAATGTGATAGACGCATTTTTCGAGGCCACTGTCACCCCCAAACTTAGAGAATAGTAGCGTTCTCGTCGAAAAGCTAAAGACAAATTCATCAAGAATGCGGTAACAAATGTTTGAGAAGTGGTTTACACATAACAAAACTTAGACTATCAAACCTTGAAGAAGCTATTAAATGTGAGGTGAGCCTTGCGATTTTTAGTTAACAGATGTAGTGAATTATACGTACCATCATAGATGCAACGCAAAGGTAGGCAATCGGTCAAAAGAGAATTTCAAAAGGATAATGCGTATAAGATAACAAAAAAAGAACCTTTGAGTAGAATAACACTTGGGACCATGCTTTAGAATTCATGTGATCAAAGCCATGCGTTGAATGATGAAGAGGATTCTTCCGTTGTAACTGCGCACTGAGGAGAATTATTGTCGCACCAACAAGAAGCGAACACACCATATCCAAGAAAGCAACCGCATATCCAAAATAACAATAAAAATAAACTAACTAAGAAAGCAAGGTAAAGATGGAGTAGAAGACGTCTCGGGAGAAATTAGAGTGAAGCCACCTCAAGGAATCTTCCATGCAGAACATTGATCTCAACTGCTTAGGTCAAGAGGCTCGCTCTGACCATTGGAACTTCCGGCAATTGTTGGACGCATGTTGGTCGTCATGCGCTTATAACTACCTTCAGCTCATGCGACTGATTGCCTTTCTATCTTGGGGTCAATACTGGCTTTCGACGCATCACCTACACTTCAAATATTGTTTGCAACTTGGTCGCCCAAGTTATAATACTCCCAAGGTAAAAAAGGGTGCCTACTGATGCGTTATTTTATGCAGTGATAAAATGAAAGGAATTGTGGTGATGGAAATGCATTGTGCAATAAGTTTTCTCAGCAGAATCCAAGTATAAATCCTACTAAGTTTCCTGGTAAATCTAGGGTCGAACTCAGGGACTAAGGAAAACGGTATATGGTGATAATTTTTAAGAAGACTTTGCAGTAACCAATAAATCAAATAGTTGTTTTTGGGTTAGTTTATTGTTTGCGGTATAAAAAGTATGCGATTGATTTGAGAAAAAGTTTGATTATGCAGTAGATACACTGAGTATGCAGAGGAACAGAAAAATCTTACTCCGGGTGCTTATGTGTATTTCTGTTTAGGAAATGAAAATGGAATCCTATTGAGAAAGTCTTTAGCTAGCGTTTCCCGAGATTACGATCATGCTATACTCATGTGATAGCAAATCATTTTCCAATGCAAATGTGGTAACTCCTAATTCTAGGACGCATGCGATGAATGCGAAATGTCTATAGAGCTTATTCCTAAGTCTCAACTTTTTGCCTATGCGATGATGCAAGATGCATACAAAGACAAGGTGACCGCATACAATAATAACCTATCTCTAGGATGCATGCGATGTGTTAATAGTAAACAGTGTTTACTCCTAAGCTCCTATCTCTTGATTATGCATTCTAATCTGACTCTCCCGAGCCTAGATTCTAACCTGACTTTTCCAAGCCTAGATTCTATCCTTAGACTACCCTCCCGTGTATCTCTAATGAACAAATGACGCATACATAATATAAGATAATCGCATAGAATGAAGATCCCCAGTTATGCTAGCTAAGTGCTTCTCAACCCATTCGACAGATTTAGCTACTCATGCGTAATAAACAGAGAATGAACAGATATAAAGAAGTAGAATCCATTTCTATAGATAAGTTCAAAGTACAAAATGATAATGGAAGATAAGGATAGAGAGCCTGGTAGTAATCCCTTGCTTCCCAAGGCTTTTACACTGTTAACTCTATTCTGTTCAAAAGATATTCCCGCTTCCGCAGGAATTGGCCTCTCTCTGATCTCGACGCTTCTGGCACTCTTTCAAGCTCACCAGAACAATCTCGTAGTACAATCTCACTTTTCTCGCTTTCGCCTTCTAAAAAGAAGGAAAAAAACTAAGAACAAGGCTACTTCTAACTATGGAGAAAATTATCTATATGTTGAACTGGACGAAAAGCCAAACTGCTTCACTGAAGGTTGCCTTTAGTATTTATAGAGCTTCTAGGTGAAAGGCTTCTTCTCTCTTATGATTGCACTGATGAGATGGCATTAATTCTCTGTCTAATGCGTCGAATATTTATTACCGAAAAGTTGATTGTACTTGCTACAGTAGATCGTTAGCGGCTTGCCAACTTAATTCGGAATCGACCTACATCAGCTTTCTGTCTCATCGTGATTTATTATGCTTTTTAGCCCGATGCACCCACCAAGTTGCGCCGACTCTTTGTGGCAACCTTTTTTAGCAGATATTTACGAGTGCAAATCACTGCATAGCCTTGTGATGACACAATATTTTGATGCGGCCTTGTGTTAACGCAATCTTTTGATGCGCTCGGCTGGTGATTTCTTGTGATCGTATTTTCCGCCTTGCATCAACGTATATTCTACACAAAAATACATAAGTTAATTGTTTTAATGCGATTGAATTCAATTGGATTCTTGTGATCCAGACGAAAGCGTGAGAAGATATTCTTGAAAGTTCTTCATTCCTCCTACCATTCCGAATGACGACTGGAGCTCCGCCAGAGATAGATCTCGAGAGAGACTACTCCATCAATCAAATCTATCTAATTCACCTTCACAGATGCTCGTAAGTACAGTTGGGCCAATTTACCGTTTTTCCCCTATAGTTACATCTCACTCCTTAAGTACCACTGATTCCTCTAATGAACAATACAACATAGTCCAACTATGTGTGAACATCTCTCAAGACAAGAGAAGGTGGTGGTGCCACATCGTTCAAGCCCCGGAATCAGCCCTTAAGGCAGCCATCTATCTACTTACCCCTACCTCGGGGAAGGAGTGAATTCCATCTTGTGTAGTTGAGTTCACTGCTCCCAAATCAGACGAATCCCCAAAATGGTAGGTTTGAATCGGCGAACTGGTCACTCACACCCATACAAATCAAAGGATCGCCCTCAATGGCAGGAGTTCCCAACTCACTCAGGATTGAGGTCATGTTACCTATGGTCATCCTAGTGAAGTGAAGTCTCTGTCATGAACGGTGTTATATAACGAGAGTTAACACTTCATGGTCAGGTCTTATAAAAACTCTTTGTATAGAACGCCCCCGCTCGCATGTCCCCAACACGAATGATCAGGATCAGACCATCTGTGACAAGTCACAACACTTGTGACCATTCCACAAAGTGGGTGGCGTCCATAGCGTTACCAGGATAAGGTTTCCCTCCTATATCCATATACTACAGACCATTTTGGTTATCACTCAAGACATGATTCACTTATATGTCACCACATACATGCTTGAGTCACATACAGATAATCAGGGATTTTATGTTTATTGGTTTGTGGTAAAGCAAATAAAACAATTAACTGAGCAAAATACAATATGTGAAGTAAATATCATATATTAACAATACAAATGTTCGTACATACTGTTTACAAACTACAAGACACGATACTTTAGGGCATCAACCCCAACACCGATTTTTTTTCCTAAAATTACATATATGGAAATACCATAATTCAACGAAAGTGATTTGCCCAACGATTGAAAATCTTAAACGTGGTTGTTGAGGTCGAGGAAGCTCCTCGCTTTCTTTGATGATTAGTCAAAGTCTTTTCGTATTTTTCCTTATTTTTCTTCTTTGAGACTTACTCTTCCTTTTATAATCTTGATATGAATGGGATTCTTTTTAACAAAACTTTGTTTACACCTCTTGAGTTACTAACGTCCATCCTTCAAGTTGGTCCTTTGTGAGGTCTTTGGTGAAGAACATTTCAAGAGATCTAAATTGGATCAAACTCCCCGTTGTAGATATCGAATATCAGAATGAATCATTATTGTGACGTGATTTATTTGTGTCACATCATCGAGGTCTAGCTCAATATTTTTCTCTTGAGCTAACTTCAAAATTAACTCCTTCAATATAAAACACTTTTCTACTGGATGATTGACAACTCGATGATAATCGAGATCATTTACTCTCCTCATTTCTGCAGGTCTTTTATATTCAAGAAGTTCAATAAGTTGTTTCTCTAGTAATTGCTCTAACATATCAGGCAGAACAGAGTCTAGAAAAGGATAGACTTTCTCTCATCTCTCTTTCAACATCGGACGTCTTTTCTCGTCCTCGTCTTGGTGTTTTTCAATCATTTTATCCTTGGAGATAAACATTAAAGGGGTCGTATCGATGATCATAGCTTCTTTAATAGCACCATTTGATACCTTCTGGATACTCTTTACTTCTTCTTTTTCTTTGTTTACCTATGGGACCAGTAAATCGTTGTTTTCTCTATTAGCAATGCTTAGCTTCATATCATGAGCTCCGATTGCTAACTTTTCAAAGGTGTGAGGTTTTATCTTTTGCAAGTTATACAGAAGTCCCCAGTGCATTCCTTGAGTGCATATCTCCACTGCTGACAGTTCATTTAATCTATCTTTACAATCAAGGCTTAATGTCTCCAACGATTGATTTAATCAATGACTGGCTCGCCTTTTCGTTGTTTGGTGGTGGTGAGCTCTATCATGCTGATGATACGCCTAGTGCTGTAGAAGTGGTTGAGAAATTCTCTTTCAAGCTGCTTCCAACTATCAATAGTTTCAAGTTCAAGGTCGGTGTACCAGTCGAAGGAATTTTCCTTCAGAGTTCGAACGAACTGCTTAACCATCAAATCTTCTCTCGTACTAGTGTTTTCACATGTTTCGATGAAATAAGTAACATGTTGCTTTGGGTTGTTCTTCCCATCTGTTGGAACTTGGGTGGTTGATATCCATTTGGCATTCTTAAATTGTCAATCTTCTTTGTATATGGCTTGAAATATAAGAGGGAAGTCTGAGTAGGTCTACCATATTGAGTCTTGATGGAGTTTGCAATCATCTCCTGCAATTGTTGAACAGGCAACGAAGCAATTGAAGTCAAATTATCTGGTTGACTTTCTTACAAAACAGTCTTCCCTTTGTCATTTTTCTTAACTATGGATGGTTCAATAGCATCGCGACTCTCAATGTGATTTTTTAGGGATGCAATTTCATAATCCATTTCTTCAACTACTTTCATCAGCATGTTAACTTTCTTTATAAGTTTGGTCACCCTTTCTTCACTTATTCCCACGTTGGCCTTCATGACTGACATTATATTTAGGTGGGATGCCTCCTCATTTGATTGTATGCTTATTAATTGCAGGATTTTCTCTAATGACAACTCTGCCTTAGGGTTTTATTTAAATCTATTCCCATATATTCCTTGTGATTTCAAAGGGTGGCAACTCTTTAGATTGTTGAATTCCCTTAGAGGACCACGAGTAATTGGTCTGTTGTAAACATCGTTTGATATTTTGGGAGCATTGTCTTTGGATGTCATGAATTCTTTAGGTAAATCTTACTATAGAGAAATAGATAAAAGGTAGAGATAGTTCCACTGAGTGTGCCAAACTGTTCTACAAGATGTTTTAAGAAATTTAATTCGTGGAATTTTTTTATTGATTTCATTATAGTATAGTGGATACTGTCTCTAATATTTAATCCTTTGATGTCTTCTCTCAAACAAGGGATAAAGTTTAAAAATTCTAATTCTTTTATCTCAAGAATTTGCTTTGAATGTCAATCGTGTGGAATTCAAGGAAGTTTTAATCTTCCAAGTCTTCAATCTTCAGAAGGTTGTAATCCTGAGATCGATTTGAGCTTCAATCTTCTGGAATTCAAAGAAATTTTGATCTTCCAAGTCTTAAATCTTCAGAAGGTGGTAATCTCGAGATCGATCAGAACTTCAAAGTATTGAGAGCTTCAGAGCTTTAATCTTGATCTCCAGAGCATTAGCACTTTGTTGCCAAATTTACCCTCTTCCTTCCTCCCAAAATGAAGGGTAAGGCTCCTATATATAAAGCATCCATGAGCCATATATGGGCTTGGACCCAGTTGTTATTGAGCTCAAATATTAGGCTTGAGCCCAATCTTTAATTTGGTCCAAATTTTTATTATGGGTTTGTATTAGATTGGGCCTGAGCGAATTTAATTACTGGACTCGTTCCATTTTATAATTTCCACAATGGTCCCCGGGCTTTCGTTGTGATGACATGACAAGTTGTGATTAGCCAAAATTTCTCATTCAACAAAATATATTTAAAAATATTTTTAAAACATAATATTATTTTAAAAAATTTAAACCTTGGAAGGAATAATAATAAATGTATTTCTTCATGGATGCATTCCCAAAATTAATAATAATAATAATAATAATGTTTTTTCAAAAAACCCATTCAAAAAAAAGTTAATAAAAAAACTAAATTTTCTCAACTCTCATTTTAAATGTATCTCTAGGAGAAATGCATTCCAATGAAAATTTTAAAAAAAAAATTTAAAAAAAAATCATTTTCTCTATGGATTTTTTTAACTGCTAAAAACTAAAAGATGATACTATTTTTTTTATTATATATTTTTTTTAAAAAAAAATTAAAAAGTAAACAAAAAACCAAAAGCTTTCTTCTTTCCTTTTCTTTTCTCCAAAATTTCTATAAAAATTCTGTAAACATTCCATAAAAATTTGTGGATTGACCTTATAATTAATGAAGTCTACTTCAAACTGTTTTGGACCTTTTGGTAATTTGGTGGACATGGAAAACATCACGTAACTCATAAATTTTAACCTACTTATCAAATTTTATTCGACTCAAACTAATTATTAACGATAAAATTAGTGAAAATATTTATAAATATAGTAAAATGTCATAGTCTCAATAATAGCATTGATGTACATCTATCAATGTCAGTAATATACATTCATAGATGTTTATCAGTATCTATTAATATTTATCATTGATATATTTTGACATTTTACTATATTTATGAATAAATTGTTTCATTTTTTATATTTAAAAATAGTCCTAAAAATAATCATGATTTTTTCAAATATCGATAAAAGCTACTCTTTTTTTTTATCTCCCCATTTTAGAAAAGAAATACATATATTATTGTACAAATAATACCCAATTTAATTAAACTAGTTGATAGATCCAGCTCCATTTTCTCTAATTTTCAACACTCTAAAAAGCATGGAAATTGGAATTTTAAATTTTAAATTTAAGTGAACATATATCAAAGCTTAGTGGGCAAGAACTCTATTGATGACCATGCCATCACCATTGTGGCATTTGGAGTTCCAGTATATAGCAAATAATTCATGATGGTGATATATTCACTAAAACCAAAAAAATCATTTTAAATCAATTTTTTACAATTCAAGTTGAGGAGAAATTATGATCTAAAATGTTAGAATTAATAAATATATGGTTAACCATTTAAAGAATATTTAAGCCATAATATTACACCATAACCTGGAATCCATTTTAAGCATGCCTAATCTAACTTTTTCTTTTTTTAATTGTGATGTCTCTACCATAACTCTAAATGGGAAGGATTTTATCTTTCTTTCTTTTTTTTTTTAATTTGAACTCTTTTGCATATTTGAATTTATTCTTATTTTGAATGAATGAATCACTAGACTCATAATGGGATAAAGATGCGGCTATAGTTGTGTCGATCTTATTGAGATAATCTAGTGTACCTCCAGATCCCTACTTCTTTTAGTTTTTTGTCAAAAAAAATTTAAAATTATTTGTATGATAAATATGCATCTGATGAATATGAGTAGATAGGTAGCAATTCTTTTAAACTTTTCATATATGTGTATATATATGTTATGAGTTGATTTGAACTTGACAAAATGTGAACTCAAGACCAAATAATCATTGAGCTAATGAAATATAGGCTTAGTTTGGAGTTGTTACAACTTTTAAAATAATTGCTGGTAATTGTGCTTCTAAAAAACTCAAATGTTAAATGAAGTAAATTGGTATTTGATAAATTTCAGCTTAAACTTGAAAAAATAGATTATAGTGTTTGGTAAATAAATGCAAAAATAACTTATTTTAGATATAATAACTAAAATAGACATATAAATAAGGCTTGTTTTCAAATATAGAAATATGAACTAAAATATTTACAAATATAGCAAAAATTTCACTGTATATTTGTGATAGATCGTGATAGACTACTATTTATGTCTATCTGTATCTTGATAGACACATATAATAGTCTACTGCGGTGTATCACAGTGTATCGCATATAAACTATGATATTTTGCTATTATTTGTAAATAATTTCAACGATTTTGTTATTTAAAATAATTTTCTTATAAATAACTTTTTTATTTTTTTTTTTGTAATTTTAAATTTCAAATAATTGTTTATGATGATATATTTTATTTGTTATAAATTAATTTTTAAATATAAAAGAAAATAGTTTTATTTTTAAAAAAATGATGCATTCAACTCATGAAAATTAATCTATAGATTTGATTGGTGAGAAATAGATGGATATATAAAATAAATCTTATCTTTAAAGCATACAATTGAAAACTAAATATTCGTTAAAGACTATTTTAGAAAAGTCTAAAAGTTAATAGAAAACTACTGTGTAAAACTAACATGTTTTAGAAGTGATTTTAACCGATATATTCAAATCTGTTTTACCAAATACAAAAAAAACAGTTAAAATTTTTCTATAAGCAATTCCGAATGCTGTTTATGATAAAGGAAAAAAATCATCTCATCCTATCCTTAGGAGGAATAGGTAAATTCCAGAGTAATTCTCTTCTTAAATACAACTCCATAGATAACTCTAGTCGAAAATTTGAGAACTTCATCCAAGACTTAAACTTCTAATTTCATCTCCAGTGCCATAAAGTTCTTCAAATTTGATTTTGGCAATAGAGTCCTTTTTCTTTGTTTGACAGATCCTTTCTTCTTTAAATTACAAATTTAGATTTACTATCACTCGTGAAAATTATGCCGCTCCCTCTTTGAAAAGTAATTGTTTTGGGTTTTTTAACTCATTAGTTTTTATCACAATTTGAACACAGTACTATACTCAACAAATTATTTCATTAAATAATTTCATAGTTTTGTATTAAAGGGTAGATATGATTGATTTAGTGAGGGTTACTTCATTTTTGGTCGAAAGTTTGAGTAAGAATCAACATATGAATTTGTCTTCAATAACCAATCTGTATCAACTCTAAGATTGAGGTTCATTTTTACTTCTTTTTGTTGAAAATTGATTTTGATATAGAACTACATATTTATCTATTATAATAATTAGAGAAAAAGGGAACTCGACATAAAAATTGTAAACTTAGAAAGACGTCATCTTAAAAAGATAAGTTGAAGGCTTCATCAGTTATTATGGATACATAATTTATGCTAAAACTGTATATATTATATATATATACACATTTATGTATATGCACATACATACGTAGATATACATACATATATTTTGAAAGTATAATACGAAACCAAAATAAATAATAAAATGATTTATTAAATTTTAAAAACCCATTGAAATTATGTATCCTGGGGTCCAACTATTTTTTGCTTTGAATTTCCTCGTATTATATAGTTTAAAATTTTGTACTATAAGAATAAGATTCTTTCGTAAGTATTATGTTGATTGCATAGTTTAAGTTTCCATCAAATCTCAAAATTTTGATACTTCTATCGTCTCAAAATTTTGATCGGTAGAAATTTCATTTTTTCTTTCAATTTTGATGAAATTTCAAGTTTTTTAGAAACGGCAAGAAATTTTCTAAAAAAATCGAAATTTTGAAGATATTTTGAGAATATTTTGATTCCCCCTTTCAACGAAATTTTAAGATTTCGAGAAAATTTCAAGAAATTTTGGCATTTCGAAAAAAATTCAAATATTTTTAATAAAATACATTACCTCAATTCAAGTTTTTCAGTTCTATAGTTCTGATTACACATAATTTTATAATTTTACACGACAATGTCATTTTCAACAAAGGATTACGCTTTTTTATGTATTATTTTTTCTAATTTTTCACTTTTTCTCAATTTTTAGCTTTATTTTCGATCCAAAACTTTCATTTTTAAAGAAATTGAATTTGAGAGAATCACAAAAATAAATATAATTATTTTTAATCTCATTCAAACTTTTTCATTAAATTTCACCTCATTTTAAGTCAACGTCGAGTTGATGTGAGTTTTTTCTTTAATCATCCAAAACTTTATCATAATTTTCACATTATTTTATTTCAAAATATTCTTAAAATTTATTAAATTTATATACTCACATCAACATTTACAATAGTAGAAATTGTGATTAGTCAATTATAGTCTAATTAAGCTAGTTTCATTAATTAATTATAACAAGTTTCAACAATTTCCATAATTTTTTTTTAAATGTTCATCTTATCGATATTTTCCATTACTATTTTTACAAAATTTAGATCCCAATATTTTCATTGAAATCGATTTCGAACCTTGGTTCAATGATAACCCAATTATGTCCAAATTTAAAATGTCAAGATATTTAAGTGCTTCTAATTTAAGGGTATTTAAGTAAATTTGTCTAGTGGTAATTTTGTAATTAAGCGGATCTTCCATATTCCTACGGCTTTAACGTGACAGCCGACAGGTTTCTTAAGCCTCCGACGAAATTTCTGCAAACGTGAGGTGAAGGGAAGCGCAGACGTGGGTCATCGTCGGAGGTTCGGTTTCCGGTAGTGCCGTCGTGAATACTGTTTCACCGGCGGGTTTTCAGCAGGGTGGACAAAGAATTGCCGTTTGGTTCTCCGATTTGTGCGGTGGTTTCAGCTCGTGGATCTCTCGGTAATCAGTAGATATTAGCCGGCGGTAAAATCGGGTTTGGTCAAGACTACTCAAGCCTCCTGGCTTTCATTCTGGTTGTTGATTCTTGTTTAAAATCTGTAATTGGTGACTCATTGTTCTTAATAAAATTAGTCTAAGCTGGTTCAAACCACTAAATATCGCTGTGTTCTTTGTTTATTGCTTTGATTTTTTTGCTGGATATTGTGTTCTGTTTAGACAAATTTAGAGTTGGAACTCATTTTCCTTACTGCTTATTTTCCATAAACCCAAGTGCTTATTTAAGAACTATTCTTTCCCCACAACCTCAAAAACCACACAAATTAATTAAGGCTTTAATTCACATCCAAAATTGAGAAAATGAAATCAGTTTTTGTAATTTGCTTGATTATGAGCATAGTTGCTGGAAGATCCACAGCCACATTTGAGGACTGCTATACAAAGTGCTTTGGAGAGTGTGCTAGCAAATCACCAATCTTTCTCTTACAGGCTTGTACTGCACAGTGCGTGGCTCAATGCCTCGTCAATCCATCTTCCACTATGGATTCCAACCATATGGACACTCATTACTTTTGCAAACTTGGTTGTGCCACGTCTATCTGCACCAAATTCAGTACCATGGGAGAACCTGGTTAGAAAATTTCTAATCCCCTCGTAGTAGTACCTATTTTAATTCATTTCCCTTTTGTTTTTATAGTTTCTTCACACTATTGGATTCGTTGTATCAATTTTAAATGTTGTTGAAAGTGAGTCGTCATAGATTGGTTTAGTGATAAATAAGGGCATGACCTTCTTGATAAAGACCTAAGAAGTCATAGATTCAATCCATAGTTGCCACCTAAGAAGCACGGACACTTTAGTTTGGCTAGCATGTCCGTGTCCAACACGTGTCGCACACTTCGACACTTTGACACTTGTTGGACACCTATCGGGCACTTGTTAGTGCAACAAATATCTTGGGCATGCATGCATAGAACAATTTGTTGAGTAGACTAAAAAGACACGTATATGACAATAATGATAAATTTTGAGTGTGGTTGTTTAAGTATATAAATCCATCAACCTATTTACTTTGTATTTTCTTCTAGTATAAAAATGTATATTTTAATAAATATGGTCCTAGATTCTTAAACAATGACGAATCACTGTGTCTGTGTCGTGTCATGTCATCTGTGCTTTTTAGGTTGTCACCTACTTAAGATTTGATATCATGTGAGATTAGTCGAGCATGAAACATTGAGAAAAGGTTATCCTTCTCGTGACTGATGGTTAAAATGGTAGTATTCCTACTAAATATTCCTCTCTTCTTTTCTCTAATTTGATGGATGTTTTTCATTTTTGGTTTTTTTGATGAACTTGGCAGCTGGGGACAAAGTAGAAAGCTGTGTGGACTCATGTGATGAAACATGCATGAAAGATTAGAAACCAAAAAAGATGAAGGGAGAGAGGAGGAGTTGGGATTAGCTTCAAGATATATTATGAATAAAACAAAAATCAGTGGTGAAAACGAAAGTTTATTCCAGATTTAAGCATAAGTTTTGATATATATGTTAATTATAGTCTCAAGTTTCTGCATGTTAATTATGATCAATATGTAAGAAACAGTTTTGCTTTTTCTATGTTATATGAGAATGGTTTGTTATGTCAAAGAATTTTGCCTATTGTATGTGGTGGTGTTGGTGATTAAGAGTTAATAATCTCACAATGAAACTTTATTTTATTCTATAAAAAGAAAGAAAATCCTAAACAATTTAATGTGATAGTGCATAGACAAGATCATCTCACATTTAGCTACTAATTGTTATGACAAAAAGATCAAACTTCATATGTTGTATACATACCATTGAATTGTAGCTATTTATATAGAGATAAGGCATACTTTTGTTGATTTGAACATATTTCTGTAAATAAGACATTCTGAAGTTAGATGGTTTCATCTCTATTCTACCATTGTTAAGTTAAAAATAATCTTAATTTGAATAAATGTGGTCTCCACAATCATAATCATTATCTTATTTTTTAGTACAACAATTGTCGAGGGTGGGGATCGAGCCTCCCCCTTCTAGGATGGAAAGTTATGCCAATTACGGTACTAAACTTACTTGAACAAAGCAAATTAACTTTAATAAACATAGTTATGTGAAAATTATAAAGATCTCTCACACATGCCTGTCTCGCCTTACGAGACTAAACAGACGGCAACGCACGCGTGGGATGTCCACCATACCCACATTAGTCTATATCCTCACTCCCTCTAAATATGGGTACCGCTTGGGGCCTAAACCCAATGTCCAAGATGGGAGTATAAGAAAGAGACTCCCCTTGCAAAAATAACCAATGTATGATTCTCAACCAAAAGTTTTTTTTTCCTTTTCTTTTAAAACTTGAATTTTCAGCCAACAATTTTGTTTGAATTTGGTCCATAGATTTCAAGATTTACATTTTTAATCTCAACTTTTCACTAAATACTCATTTTTCATCTTCAGTATTTATGTATGTTAATAAATTAAAATAACTAAACAAAATATAAATTAATTAAGCTTCATTATTTTTCATCACTTTTAAAATTAAATTTAAAATTTTACTTCTTAATTATTTTATTAATAGACATTGACGTCAATGTTTGAAAATGAGTTTTTAATAAAATTTGAGGTTAAAAATGTAAAATCCTGAAATCTATGGACCAAATTCAAGGGAAAGTTGTATAGCCGACCTATTTTAGATACCCAAAATGATAAATGACCAATTTTTTGAGAAAATGTCAAATGACCTTGCTGATGTCATGGTTGAATGAAGTTACTGAAGGAACCCAATAAAGGTCTTTGAGCGGAAGTGGATCGTCCTAGTTTTCAAAATTTACAGAGTACAGAACTTTATAGAGAAGTATAGAAAATATGCATTTAATTCAGAATTTTACAGCATGCTCAAAATCCAGGAAAAAAAAAGGTTTATGGACTCTTACCTTTGAAGACCATTCTTCAATGGATTCCCTCGAACAATAAAGACACCACCATGAAGGCTACCTTGGTATTCTCGGGGATGAGGACCTAGGAGTTTGCAGACTCTTACTATTTTGGTAAAGAGGAAAAATTTTGAAATAGTTGAGAGGAGGAGAAGAACAGAAAACTACAGAATCCTTCTGTGAAAAAACTCGATGTGGAAGAAGAAAAAACAAACATACTTTCCAAACTCCTTCCCGTGAACGTGATGGAGAGAAAAAAGGGGGAACTCCCTCCCATAATTATTTTCAAAATAAAATTTTAAATAAAATAATTAATTTGGTTTTAATAAAATATTTAATATATATTTATATAATAACTATCTTATTATATAATATATATATTAAATTATATGTTATATCAAATATAACATATAACTTATAGTTTCTATATTATATCAAATATAATATAGCCTAGTTTCAATTCGCTTTCACCAGTGGTTTTTAATATAAATCACATTTATATTAAATTTAATTATATAAATCCAATTCATATAATTAATATTTGAATCAAATTCAAATATCTATTTCCTCTCAAATATATTTTATATTATAATGTATCAAATACATTATAGTAATTATATCATATATAATTAAAATTAAATTAATTATATCATATATAATTAATTCTCCCAATTAATTTGAAAAATTCAAATTAATCCAAAAACTGATTCCCATTTATTCTCGTTGAGCTATCGAGGGGACTTAATGGATCTGTAGCTTGAAACTCCAATGGTACGTGAATAATTTATTAAACTCCTTTAATTATATTCACAGTTGTTAACGACCTAACCCCCTAGGACTTAAGTTAGGCCGTTACTAAATCCATGCATGCATGGAACTCAAAACGACACTCGGTTATGATGAAATAAATGCTAGTTAAATAAGGCAAGTTCAAAAGACTTTCATTAAATTCAAATACTAAAACAATAGTAGGGTACCCATAAATCATAAAGGATAATAAATAAGTCTGAAAAACGATTCTTAAAAGTAAGTTTTAAACATCAAAACTAGAAGTTAAGAGAAACATGAAAAGAACTCTAAATTTCATGATGCGGAAGCGTAAAAAAAAACTAGTCCTAGTGGCTCGATCACGAATTCCACTTGTCCATCACCAGTGCATCTCTACCCTGAAACAACAACATGAAAAAGAATGAGTATAAAATACTCAGTAAGTAACCCCACTACTGGGGTCAGGCTAGACATCTATGTCCTCTAGATACCCAACTCGGGTGAAACATATAAACTGCTCTAGTCTTCATGGGACACATATACACATGAAACAAGAAGACTAAGTCCTATCCTACTGTAGTTAAGTATGCCCACTACCTCTGGTGAATCTCGAAGGAGACACAAACTGGTGAATCCCGAAGGAAACACAAACTGATGAATTCCGAAGGAAACAAAAGCTAGTGAATCCCAAAGGAAACACAAACTGGTGAATCCCGAAGGAAACACAAAATCTAATAGGCATCTAACTAATCAGTAAGGACATTTGTACAGTCTCAACATCATAATCATCACTGTACGAATCTATGACATACATATAAACCTCAACATCATGGCTCTACAACATACACATATACCTCAACATCATGGTTCTACAACATACATGTATATCTCAACATCATCAAGTCAAATACAACCATATGGAAGCACATACCATCTCATACTAGCATTCAAGTGTCTATGTGCATAAATAAATAATTCAGATCTCGTACCAGAACATACTTTGATCATATTACACTATCAGTCTATCATGTTGTCATTCAGCCATAACATTCATTTATCATGCTAGCATACATCTAATGTCTGGCTCGTGGGCAGTTCCAGTAGTAAGATTACTTACCTCAAAGTTAAATCCAAAATTAACCCAAGCAATTAATCTTCAACAAAGTAACTCTCGAATTAATTCCCCTAACTAGAATTCAATCTTTGGAGTCAAAACCAAAATATACCACATTTAATCCAATGAACCCCAATTTAACTTACCAAAGTTATGGCTTGGTCCAAGATCAAATCCACAACCAAAAGTTTGATTGACCAACCCGAAACAACTTTTGCAACGCCGCACAATCCTCTTTTGACCTTAAAACTCTTCCAACACTCAAATCTATGGACCAAACATGATGGTCATTCACGATTTTAGCCAAAATCAACCAAGTATTCTAAAATCCCTAAAGAAAATTCTAAAAACTTTTATCTTACCCAAAGACTCCGAGATTCTGGCAGGTGGCGGCGACAGAAGAAATCCAACGGCTAGGCCGCGGATCCGGCGTGACAACGCGGATCTGACGGTAAGGTGAAGTGAACCTAGGCTGGATGATGGGACGGGCGGCTCAACAGTCAGCGACGGAATGGCTGGCTGGAATCGGCGGCGCGATGCGGCGAACGAACTGTGAGCGGTGGAACTCCTTCCGATTTGACGTGGCGCGGCTACCGGCACCGAGGCGTTTGGCGGCATGGACGAACGGTTCGCGGCTGATGGCGGCGAAGCGACACGGTGCAAGTGCGCGGCTGGAGTAGGCTCGGTGAAGGAAGAAGAAAATTGGGGGGGAAGGGGGGAGGGTTGTGCACAGACGTGAGGAATAAAAAGAGGGTGGGGTTTGACTTTTTATTAAAAAAAATAATAATAAAAATATAAAAATAAAACAAAAAAGAAAATAAATATAATTACATTTAATTCTTTTCCGTTTTACTTATTAAATTCCTTTCCGTTTCAAAAGAAAATTAATTTCTACCATTAATTTCTTATTTGAATAATTTCACGCCAACAATTAAATTCCCGCACTTACACTTGAAGTCCAAAATTCCAAAAATGTCCTCCAACTAATAACAATAACTGAATTCCAATAATAAAGTTACTAAAATTACATATTTACTAAAAATGTGTGGGGTGTTACATTAACTGTCGGGCATTCCATTAAAGATCGACAACTGCATTCTTCACACTACAGATATATTTCTATGTCTGACCCTTCACAAAATCGCTCGTAAGTACAGTTGGGCCAAAATTACCATTTTTCCCTTATAGTTACATTTAATCCTTAAGTACCATTGATCCCTCTAATGAACAATAAATCATAGTCCAACTACGATCAAACCCCTCTCGGGCCAGAAGAGGGTGTGGTGCCACTTTGTTCAAGCCTCGAAATCATCCTTTAAGAGAGCAATTTATCTACTTACTCCGACATTGGGGAAGGAGTGAATTCCTTCTTGTGTAGTTGTATTCCCAACTCCCCAATCAGACGAATCCCCAAAATGATAGGCTTCTTAAGTCGGCGATCTGGTCACTCTCACCCATACAAATCAAAGAACCGCCTTCATAGGCAGAAGTTCACAACTCACTCAAAATTCAGGTCATGTTACCTATGGTCATCCTAGTGAAATGTAAGTCTCTATTACAAACGACATTATATAATGAGACTAAACATTTTGTGGTCTAGTCTTATACAAACTTCTTTGTATAGAATATCCCCACTCACATGTCTCCACATAAATGATCAGGACCAGATCATTTGTAGCACTTTACAACAATTGTAACAACTACAAAGTAGGTCATACTCGTAATGTCACCAAGATAAGGTATCCAGCCTTATCCATCTACTATAGACCATTTAGGTTATCACTTAAACATGATCCACCCGTATGCTCTACATACATGTTTAAGCTACAAGATAACCTTGTATTGGGATTGGTGTCCTAATTCCCTTGTATTCTCATAGTTTGTAAACATTGTATAAACAAATTGTTATTAATAAAAATAGTTGTTATTTTATGAGTATACATTCAATCCAATAAACTAAGATCCTAGGTTATTTTATGTAATTTAAACAAGTATATAGAGACCTACAGGTGGATCTTGTTTAAATAATAACCTAAACGTCTATAGTAGATGGATAAGGTTGGGTACCTTATCCTTGTAACACTACAGATACAACCCGTTTTGTAGATGTTACAAGTGTTGTAAAGTGCTATAAATGATTAGATCTTGATCATTCATGTAGAGACATGTGAGTGTGGGTATCCTATACAAAGAGTTTGTATAAGACCGGACCACAAAATGATTAGTCTCCTTATATAACACCGTTAATAATAGAGACTTACATTTCACCAGGATAACCATAAGTGACATGACCTAAATCCTAAGTGAGTTGTGAACTCCTACTCATGAAGGCGGTCCTTTGATTTATATGGGTGAAAGTGACCAGATTGCCAACTCAATATGTCTACCATTTTGGAGATTCGTCTGATTGGGGAGTTGGGAATACAGTTACACACGATGGAATTCACTCCTTCCTCGTTGTTGGGGTAAGTAGATAAATTGCTCCCTTAAGGACTTGGTCATAGTTGGACTATGACTTATTGTTCATTAGAGGAATCAGTGGTACTTAAGGAGTTAGATGTAACTACAGGGGTAAAACAGTAATTTGGCCCAGCTGTACTTACGAGCAATATTTGAAGGGTTATCGCACTGTTGACTGGTTATATCCAATGGACACAAAAATATATCTGCAGTGCAAATAGTGCAGTTGTCGATATTTAGTGGAATGACCGGTAGTTAATGGATGTTGGGTAATTTAAGTAAAGAGTTTAATTAATTTATCCAAGTACCATTGGAGTTTCAATTTACAGGTCCATAAAGTCTCATTTGTAGCTCAATAGAGATTTAACTAAGAATTAATTTTTTGGATTAATTTGAATTGTTCAAATACATTATATATAATATAATTAATAAATTAATTAAATGTGATATAATTAATATAATGTATTTGATACATTATAATATAAAGTATTTTGAGAGGAATTTGAATATGACTCAAATACTAATTATATAAATGAGATTTATATAATTAAATTTAATATATATATGATTTACATTAAATACCATACATAGTTGAGATGAATTAAATATTTGAATATGACTCAAATATTAATTATATGGATGAGATTCATATAATTGAATTTAATATAAATATGATTTATATTAAATGTCATGCATTGTTGGAGAAAATAAAACTATAGGTTATATTGTATTGATATAATATAAAGCTATAAGTTATGTATTATATTTGATATAATATATAGTATACATAAATATAATAAGGTAGTTATTATATATATATTATTTAAATTAAATTAAATTTTAATTTAATTTAATTAAAGGGAGGTAATTACAACTCCCCTCCCCCTAATTTTCTCTGAACATTATGTGTAGTGGTGAGGAAGGTTTTTTGGAGTACTTTCTAATAGAGAAGTTTTCTGAGAAAATCTTCTCCTTTCTCTTTTCCCTCTTCCAAGAATAAAGGGTTCTCAAGTGGTGGATCCAATTGGTAATTTCGAATTGGAAACTAAAGAGACCATGATCAAGAGGTAATACGTGAAGAAAATTCGCTTCAAGGGCACGTTGTTTTCTTCCCTATTTTTTCCAAAAAGCATGCTAATTTATGTTTGATAATGCATAAATGTTTTGTTTCTGTAATTTAAAATTCTGTAAAAAAATTAGAATTGGGAACGATCCCCACTTCTGCACAGGGGTCTTAATCAGTTTCCTTTCACCTTGAATCTTAGTTTATTAGTTTGTGGTTAATGTAACTAAAATTGAAATAAGACATCAAATATTTTATTAAATAAATAAGAAATTTGTACATTACAATTACAAATTATAGGATCCTATGAGATTTAGGACATCAACCCCAACAGTTTCGAATATGCCCTTGATTTATTTCTTTCTCTTTCCTTCTCCTGTGCGACCATAACTTCTCTGGTGTACCAACTTCGACAAAACTCCTTTTTTTCCTCTTTCCTTCTTTTCTTCTTTTCCGGCAGACCAATTTCAAAGAAAACTCTTTTTTTGTCTTTCGTCTTTTGCTCTTTTGTTGTTCTTCTTCTCGAGCAATGAGCCCTTCCAACTTCAAGGGTAGCTTTGGAACGAAAATCCCAAATCCATGAGCATAATACGAAAGGAAAGGAAAAGGTGAAGAATATGAAAGGAAGAGAATCGCACACCTGGGAGGGAGAGAACGATGGCATTGAAGATGATTAATATGCAATGAACCCTCCCAAGAGAGAGCGAGACCCAAAGAGAGATCAGCGAGAGATATGGAGAAGGAGCGATATAAAGAGAGAAAGTGATTTATAAGTGAGAAAAGATGAGCGAGAGATATAGAGAGAAAATAGTGATTTATGAGTGAGAAAAGGAAGAGAGAGAGCAAGAGAGCGAGATCGAGACCGAGAGAAAGAGCGAGAGATAAAAAGATAATAGTGATTTGTGAGTGAGAAAAAGAAGAGTGTGTGAGAGTGAGATGGCTTTTTTGTTTAAATGCGAGTATATTTTCGTAATGTTACCCAAATTTGATGTCAACAAAAGGTCATTCGACTTTTTTTTTTCTTTCTTTTTTTAAAAATTTGGGTCATTTGACATTTTTTGTCCAATTTTTGGGTCATCCATACAAATTTTCCCAAATTTAAAAAAAACTCAAATGTCAATGGTAAAATTGCAACATTTTGAAACTTAAAGATTAAATTGAAACCAAATCCAAAATTTAATGACTAAATGTGTAACATTTTGAAACCTAAAAACCAAATAAAAATTAAACCTCAAATCTAAGGAACAAAAAGGTATTTCTCATTTAATTATATATCATCTAACTGGATATATCTCCAAGAAAAGCCATTTTTTCTAAATTAATAGCGCTAGAGAATATAAAATGTCCTTAGTTTATTGTAACTTTTCTGTAAAATAAATTTATATTTCTGCACCATAAGTTTTAGAAATATATCTTTTCTTGAAGATTATACTATTATTTAACTAGTTTTTATTAAAACTAACTTCAAATACCTAATTTCGAAATTTATTGAAAGCATATAGAAAAAACAAATATTTTTCTTTTTTAGATAAAACTGTTTAGAATACACTTCAAAAGTGTTCCAAAAATTATTTTAAATGATTGTCCAATACTTTAATCTTTTCCAAAATGATTTATTTTTAAAAATTAAACCAAACATAACATAAATTTAAATATGACTAAAATGAACTCAAACTGAAAGTATATGAACAAAATGGTAATTTCCCCCAAAAAAAATTGTATTACAAAATTTGTCCTTAAACTTTGAAATTTATGAACTTTTAAAACTACAAATTTAATTCTTTTTTAACTTTTGAAAGTTTAAACTTCACACATCTGCTAGATAAGAAATTAAAATGAAAACTGAAAGTTGAAAACTTATCAAACATAGAATTAAAAATTTATGAACTATTCAAAAACCAAATAGACTCAAACTAAGAATTCAACGTGTACTTTCAGAAAAATAAAATAAAATAAAATAAAATAAAATAAAAAGGAAAAGAGACTGAGAAAGAGATGTTTAGCCCAAGAAGCTCTTCTTACCTGCTTTAAGCATACCACCAGTACAAGAAAATGAAAACCAGGAGAGCAGTTTATAGTATCTCAACTTGTTTCAAACAGAACTTTCAATAGGCTGTGATATCATGATGATCCAATATCCAAACAACAGAAGTAGCATTTTCCATTCCTTTCTTTTTTGCCTTTCTATGTGTGAAGAAAGAAGTACTCAATCTAGAGCGCAAAAGAGCTGGTTCATATCGCAAAGTTAAATGGACAATTATGAGATTCCGCCAATCCCATGGTTTAGGAGCATATTCAGTCTGAAGATGTGTTCCATCCAAGATATGAGCAGAAAAGGAGTCTATGGTGACAAATAAAGCTACAACAAAATGAGTAAGATTCTACGACTCTGCTACATAATGGCTTATGAAATGCCGAACCGAAAAAAACTACTTGCTCTCGCTCGAGCTGTAAAATGACCTCCGATAGATACTCCACTCCAGAGCAGAAAATATGCAGCTTCTCTTCACTGTGTAACTTTCAGATCGTCGAGTACTTATGGAGAATTCTCAGGCGTTTTCAGAACTGTAGAAGCAGCTTTACCTTTATGCTCAGTGACTGCTGCTCGAAACTCCTCCACTATGGATACATCCTTGAACTTCACACCAAATGTTGAGAGACCGTCCTTCCCTTCGCTGGTGCTGTTCATGCAGGCAAAGGTGATACCTCTCTTGTCCATGTTTGTGAGCTTCATGTCAGGGTAAAGACTTGCATTCAAAATTAACCTGTAATTTCCTCTAGCCCTCATAAGAATCCTCGCTCTGCCAGTCCCGCTCGTAGGGACATTGACTTTCAGCTCCCCCTTTCCACGTTCCTTCCAAGATCCATCAATAAACTCGAACAATATAGAATCAGCATTGAAAACTACCTTTTCATTTTCTTCACCAGTTTCAACTGCAACCTCTTGCATTGATGGAAAGCCACTTTTCTCACTCTTGGAAACAATGGAAGACCCTGAAGTACCAAAAAGGGCCGAGCTACCATTATTGGAGAGACCAAAACTAGTAGTTAGGCCAGCCCCATCCTTGGGTATATTACCAAAGGAGAACGTAGATGTTGAAAATCCAGTACCGGCAAGACCTGTGAAGGCATTCTGGCTGCTTGATAATTGTTGGAATGAGCTCAAAGGAGCAGCCTCCTTACTAGGTTCTGCTTCACTTTTGCCTTCTTTGTTTGCTTCATTTTCTGTTTTTTCTTGTTCCCCAGTTTCCTTGTTTTCTATCTCATTTCCTGCACTGGGTTCTTCATTTTCATTCTTATCACCTCTTGCAAGATCCTCATTTTCATTCTTATCACCTCTTGCAGGATCCTCATTTTCATTCTTACCACCACTTACACATTCATCATTCTCAGCTTCCTTCTCAGCGTCTCTTACAACTTCCTCATTGCCAGTTTTATCTCCTCCTGCTGGTTCTTCATTTTCAATCTTATTGCTTTCAGCAACTTCGTTATCATCTACCTTAGATATGGCAGATTCGCTTACAACAGTGCTATTCTGATCAACATTCTGCACATTTGGAACAGATTCAGCCTCTGATGTGTCAAATTTACATTCGGCTGGCTCATCACTGTGATCCCCATCTTTTTGAGTCGCTTCATTGGAAACATCCTTTCCATTTGCCTCATCTGAACTTGCTTTCTCACCAGCTTCCTGTGTATCACTTTTAACTTCTGCAGTACTTCCACTACTTTCAGTTGGAGGTACTAAGCGTATTCCAGCAAAAGGATTTGAAGATGGAGCAGAGGCAGTTGGACCACGACGCACTTTGACAATTCTTCTCGTGGCTAGCACCTCTTCACTCGCCCGCTTGAAAGTTCCAGTCTCTTGCTCAGAAACATCTTCTTCATCATCAAGCCCAGGGTTATCTCGTGACAGCTCCCTTCCAGCAGCCCTCTTCTTTGTAGATGTTGCATTTTCAGCATCCCCCATTGAAGAGTCAAGCAAATCAACAAGAGCTTGGAGTTCCACTATAAAGCAGAAGCTGAAAATATATATCTGGAGATTGTACAAACATCATAACTCAACAAGTTCAAGGAAAGAACTTCTCTCTTACAAATACAAAAATATTAAGCTAAAATTTAAAAGTAAAGCCAAGAGAAGAGTGAAGGGGTGATAAACATCAACAAAAACTAACAATTAAGAGATGAGAATTACAAATAGACAATTTCTTTTTTAGACAAGATAGTAGTAGACAATTTCTTATATACCATTTGTTTCAGATGTTTGGATGAGACTGAGATGCCAGAAATAGGATATCTGGATCTGGATATTGAATATATGTGAGATTAAAAATTCTTCTGTTTGATTTTTACATGGAATCACTCGTAGAAATTCCTATGAATAGAAAATGTGTTTGTGTTTGTTTGCCAACTTTGGAATTTCTATTTTGGAACTTATACATCAACTAAAATTATTAAAAATCGAGTAACCATACTAAAATAAATCTTAATACATCAGTAATCAACATAAACTATGCCTTGATCCCTAAGATTTGAGTTGGAAAATAAAAAAACATCCTGTGTTCTCTTTCTCCCTATACTCAATTTCCCACCCACCACAAACCCTAATTGCCTCAAACTTGACATAGCCCGTCACAATAGTCTCATGATAACATATAGACCAAAAGATGAGGCTAATCAAAGACAGTTATCTTTATGATAATAATCCTTGATGCAAACATTAATGATGGTAATGATGAGATAGAAAGGGTAACGTTACCCTCAAAACCATCTATACCCAAGCATTCATCATTTTAAATTAACCTAATTCAATCCTCATTCTTAGATTGAATGATGAATATAACTCCAAACCCTGATAAGATCAGGCAGGTATAGTATTAATGCACCAGGAGCTATTTAATGTGTCTTAACCCAAGTCTAAAAACATAGTAACCATCTAGAAAGTTGCCTCACAGACATAATGAAAATTGAACGAAGTAGAAGATATTGAATTGAAAAACAAAAAACGTAAAAGTTCAGTTATCACCCTAAAGTATTTAACCAACACTTAGAGCTTAATTTTTAATTTATTGACATGTACATTCCAACCACAGCAATCATATAACAGACGTTATAGCATGAATGAGAACTGAAACAAGAAACAGATAGCAGTGTATTAAAAGAAGCCAAAAATAACACAGCACACAATAAAGCACTTCCGTAATTTACTGAAACAGACAAGCTACTATACATCCATGAACAGTAGGTGTCTGTAAACAATGGGCATGTAAAAGCCAAAAAGATTGAAGGGTTTCCATGATTGACAATTCAAAACTGCAGATATGATGAGAAGAGAAGACTACTAATACATTAGCCACCAACCACTGTGTACTCGAACTCCAAAATCAAGATGGTTATCCCAGCCAAGTAATACAGCCACAAGGATTTAACAAGCCACTTAACAACCTCATAAAATTCACTAGACTCAGGAGTGCAATGATTGCATGCAATATCAAACAATTAACTAAAAAGTGAAACTCTTAGGATTGCATTTTAAACCTTCAAATCATTTGAAAGGAAACTTGTAGTTCAATAAACCTGTTTATAAATGCCTCTGTTTAACACCCAAAAGAATCAAAATGAATAATCGAGACCCAACAAAGATCAATAACAGATGACATAACAATAGACCAGAAAAGTTCAAGCCAACAACTAATTGAACGAAAGGAATCTTCAAATTGAACATTCCATTTGGGGGTTCATTTTCTTTTTCCCTCTTTCTTTATAGCAGAATCAAATCTCGCAATACTCTCTGACTCTTTATGTTACGAAATCACCAACAATTGATGCCCAAAAACCAAAAATAGGGCGAAAGGGGTTGAACTGTACCATTCCGAACTAAAATTAAGATCAACAACATCGCCAAAAGCAATCATTATGAAGAACGAGATATCCACTACACCAAAACACAGAAACAACGCAAAGATTCAAAGGAAAACGAACAGAAATAGAGACAGTCACAAACCACTGAAATTAGAATATACAAACAGTTAAAGTAGAACAGAAAATCGAACATATAAACCTCCTACCCTCAAAATTGAAAAATAAAAATGTGAATGGAGCAGGAATTACCGAGAATCCAAGCAAAGCTGTATGAGAAGTAAGAGAAATGAGAGAGAAATGAGAGAGAAATGAGGGTTCGGAAAGAGAAAAAGAGAGACTGAAATACGAGGGAGGGTTTTTGGTTGGGTTCCCCTTGTTTGCTGCTTTTATTTTTGTTTTTATTTTAAATTTAATTAATATTTGTACGGTTTTTTATTACTAATTTTCTTTTTATGAATTTGAACAGCATTCGAATTTTCTCTCTCTAATCTCATTCGATAATCATTTATTTTTTATTTTTATTATTGAAAATTAAGTATATTTCATCTGCATTTCATTTTTAAGTATAATTATTAAATTTTTAATCAAATTTTTTTAAAAAAATTCAAAACTATTTTTTTAGTCTCAAAATTTGATATGATTTTTTAAACCATGAGCAAAAAGTAGCTGAAAAAAATTGAAGATAGAAATAGTATTTATAGACCTAATTTTTTAAAAATAAAAAATAAAAAATAAAATAATTATCAAATGAGACCTAGTTAAAATCACATCGTAATAATAAGAAATGTTTGATGGATATGTTTTTTTTTTTATTTTTTGTAAATTCATACATTTGAAATTAGTTTTACAGATTAAATTAAACCACCTAAATTATCCAAAAAAAGGTGAAGAGATAAGTAGATTAATTAATTAATATGCACGGTCAAAGAAATACTAACTTAGATGAAAATTATAATGCTTATCTATAAATATTAATATTTTAATTAGAAGTATAGAAAATGAGTAATATTAATTTTAAATTGTAATTTGCTAAAAACAGAGAGGGGAAAGAAAGAAGGGGCCCGGGTCGGTTGCCCGCGGGTTTTGCATCACAAACGATTTTGCGGAGCTTTCACGCTACCCGAAAGTAAATTGGATCTTGGGCTGACGTTTTGGGCTTATATAATGGGCCCAATAATGTCAACAAGTAATTTGGAGTAACAAGAAATATAGCATATATTTTAACTTTCCACTTAGACAAATAGTGAACTTATATTTCAGTGGTAAAAATGGCAAAATAAATCAAAATTTTAAAAGCCCAAAGTACCCCAACATATAGATATTAGAAAAAATTTAGATACACTTTAATTATACCCGAAATTATCGACATGCTTTTAAAACCTATTGGCAATTTATCTTCTCCAGAAAGTTAACCCTATTTTTGAAGTTTTCACTTTCAACATTGAATGAATAGACAACTCTTCCCCTTCCTATTAGTGAAGTCCTCTTCCCCATCCTTCCATCTTCAAAGTTCTCTTCCATAGAAAGTGCAACCAAAATTAAACAAAAACCCAATAGAATCTCACCAAAAACCCACAAATGCAAACCTGAACCTTGTCGAAAATTTTGTCCAGGCGTTTCAAACTCACAAAATCCGTTTGTATGTAGCGGCGGTGACCCTAAGGCAATGACTAATGGTTGGCGGCTAGTGCTGGTAAAAAACAGAACGAGAGAAAATAAGGAGAGAGATCAAAGAAGAGAAAAAACAGAATGCCAAATTAAATAATCTGTTTCAAATGATATTTTAAATTTCAAAACAAGATTTGAAAATTGAACAACTATTAAATCTGATTTGAAAATTCAAAACAACTATTAAATCTTGAGATTTATGGCAAATTAAATAATTTGTTTGAAATATGATCTTAGTTTGTTCAAAGTTTGTGGGGATATAGAGTTGAGCAATTAATTAATTTCACTTGAATATATAGCCAAAATGGTTGGGTATCTTATTTTAGGGACTGCTGCTCGCTTTGTATATTGATACAAACTATGTGATCACAAAGTCGTTCATACGGAGATATGCGAATGTGGGCATCCTATGCCAAAGATGTTTGCACAAACCATGAAATAGTCACTTTTCTTTATAACGACCATTTGTTGTTGTCACCTAAGGTAACTCGATCTCAATCATGAGCTAACAATGAACTCCTGTTTGCTTGGGATTATCTTTTAATTTGCATGGTGAGAGTGACTCAACATCACCCCTCAATAAGCATCCTCTTTTAGAAGTAAGATCGGATAGATAGCTGATGACATAGTCATGTAACACGGAATTCACTCCTACCCATCTTAGGGTTAGCAGATAGGTTGTTTCCTGAAGTACTGACTTCTAGTCTTGAAGATGGAGACCCCGTCTTCTCGACTTGGTTTATTGGTAGGATAATAAACCAATTTTTCATTAGAGAATTGTATTGTAGGGGTAAAACGGTAATTTTGACCTAGTTGTAAATATGAACAACCTGTGAATGATCAACTTACTGATTATGGTTAAATCAAATGAACAGAAATATATCTACAAAGTGCAACTACTGAGTTCTAGTAGAGTGTCTCAGTAGTTAACGAAATTTGGTTGAAATAGTTTAACCAAGTAATCTCAAATCGTTGGAGCTCATCATATGTAGGTTCTGGTTTAAATAGTTTAACCAAGTAATCTCAAATCGGCGTGGGGTGCGCGCACGGGCAAGCAGGGTGGTGGGCGTGGGGCGCGGGCACAGGCGAGCAGGGTGGGCGTGGGGCGCGCGCACGGGCGGGCACATCATATGTAGGTTCGTTAAACAATTTTTTAGAGAGAAAAATATTTAAATATGATTCAAATATTAATTACATGAATAATGATTCATGTTTGAATTAGGTGTTTTATTAATTTAATATTTGATATTAAATTGATTAATTAAATTGTTTAATTAATTAACAATTTATTTATTTAAAATTTTGAATTTGTGAAATTCAAAATATAAATTAATTTAATTTGATTAATTTGATTTAGTTATAAATAAATAAATTTAATTAAATTTAATTAAATTTTAATTGATATTATTTGTGAAATTTATGAAATTTCATTTAATAATAATATAAATGAAATTAGTGAGAAATTTTGGATTTTTCCACTACTTGATACACCTGATACACTTATTAGGTGGAATAGTGAGTGTCAATCTTCCATTTAAACACTATTGCATATTCAATATGAATAAATACTTGATTTATCTCAGAGAAATAGGCCATGGAATTCCAATTTTTGAAGAGAAAACTCTCTGTCAAAGTTCCTCCTCTCCAACTCTCAAAATCTACACCAAATCTATCTCAATTTGGGTTTCACCACCCAATCTAAGGCTTGAAAATAGGAAGACACTTGTGGTGGTGTAGTTCAAGGTTTGAAGAAGAAATTTGTGGAGTTCTGGAGCAATCAAGTGAATTCATCAAAGGTTGTATTTTTGAAACTCTACTTTTGTTATTATCATGAACATGTATGCTAATCCACTAAAATTGATGTAATTAGAGTGCTTAGGATCCTAATAACATTTGTGTGTTGAATGTCAACTCCATCAATTGGTATCAGAGCATGATTTAAGCACTCAATTTACGTTAATTTTAACTTGGTGTGTGTTTTTCATGAGTTGCATGAAGTGGGTGCTGAAATTGATATATTATGGTTTTGGTCTTAGATTTCTCTTCAATTATGAAGAAATTGTTGTAATTAGCTCCTTGTTTATCGGTCTCAATGTGTGATTAAGAGTCTATACATTTGTTAGGGTCAATAGAGTTACAATTAGATTGTAATTGAAGAAGATTTAAAACATCCTTAGCAGCAGAAGGCAACAGGTGAGGCTTCTGCCTCACAGCGTTGCAACGCTACCCTTGGAGCATTGCAATGCTGTTCTTCAACCAGCCTAGAATAGGAGGGAAAACTCGTGGCGTTGCAATGTTGGGATGAAACATTGCAACACTGTTTATCCTAACCCAAAATGCACACGCGCGACCAAACCGGTGGTTCAACTGGATTGATCTAGCCAGTTCGAATCTTGAAGGTCCGGTTCAACCTGTTTCAAACCAGTTCAGCCCAAATTTCTTCCTTGGAGGTCTGGTTCGGGTGGTTTAGAGCTAGTTAGGGTCGATTCGGGCAGTTCAAGACCTGTATTACTTTATTTTGTAATAATTTTAGATGTTTTCTTGTTTAGGATGCCAAAACTAATCCATTTCAGTGTTGGTTTAATTATTTATGCATTTTGATTGTATGTTTAATTAAATTAAATCTTGTGTGTGTGCATAAAGTATGTCATGTAGATTTAAAATCCTACCATAGGAAGCACGTATCATGCATTGAAAGTATGTTATAATATGTTATAATATGTAGTATGCCTAATGGTTTCATGTATTTAATATAATAGATATATTAAATTGTGGAATGCTTGATGAAAGTTATAACATGTTCTATAGTTTTATAAAGTGTTATAAAATGAATTAGACATTTAAAATCTATAACAAATATAAGATGCATGCTCACTTAGGGTTAACAAATAACAACCTATTTTAATAGTTAAAATAGGCCATTATCTTATAAAACTCTTGTTACAAACTCAACCGAACTATAATCATGTCTAAGGTTGGAGGTACTTAAGTTGACGGTTTACAGAACACCTGATACCTAGGGTTTATAGCTAAATTATTTAGCGTTATTAACCCAGTTTTATGAGCATGTGTGAGCGATGTGAGGTAATAAAACGGTTTTATCACTTAGACATCGTAGGTTAAATCCAAATATAATCGTTATACTTGGATAATCACCTAGACTAAGGATGTTTTTAGTCGCATATACCTAAGTAAAGAATATACCCAATCAAATGGAACATTTCAATGAGAGATTAACAATATATATGATATGTTGTTCTTAGCTCTCACGTTCCTAAGAGTTCACACCATGAGATCCATGCTCGGCTTCATGTCGCTTTTACCACAACTACTCCATTCGAAAAGTGTTTGCATGGGTCAATAACAAGGTGAATAGGGGAAGTAGTTCATAGTAAATGGATGAAGAAAATGTGTCAACATATCCTACGATCTTTTCCATTAGTTTGAACCGTGAGATTCTTATGTTGCACCTACTGTCATTTTTAGGCGGCGTTAGCTAGTCGTTTTTTTTTTCCAGCTACGATCCCCTTGGAGGGTTGTAACATAGGATTCAGAACAACTCAAACTTCATAAATGAATAGGATTTATTTGTTCTATCTTCAACATTGTCTTCCAATTCTGGGGTTTGTTGATATTGTTTTCTGAAATCTGAAAATGGAAGGTCACACTTACAAGAGTTAATAAGTGTTAGTAAGTTCTTGACCTAAAACTGTAACTAAATAACTAAAGGACTAAAGAATTATTCTAAAATTAGTATTTAATAAAAAATGTCTTACTTCAATGAAGAAATATTTGACAACCTCTTGGTAGCATCTATTATGACTCACTAAAGTATCGTTGCAAATAAATATTGAAATCTGGGTACATTATTACTTTCTCTAAAATGAATTTGGATTTAGATGCAATTTTTCTGATAGAATTTGTTTATGTTTCAGCATGTCGAATTTAATTATCCAACATTTAGCTTCTGATAAATTTAACAGTAAGGGTTATTTAAACTGGAAATCAAACATCAATACAATACTAGTCGTGGATGATTTGAGGTTTGTTTTAACGAAGGAATGTCCTCCAGTTTTCCAGCTCACCTACAAACCAAAATGTTCGGGATGCATATGACAGGTGGGTCAGGACAAATCAAAAAGACCAAGTCTACATCTTAGCTAGCATGTCTAATGTGTTAACTAAGAAGCATGAGGGCATGGTCACTGCTAAGGAGATCATAGAGTCGTTACAGGCGATGTTCGGACAAAATCGTCCTCATCCATACGACTTGATACTATTAAATACGTTTACAATTCTTGAATGAAGGAGGGGACCTCTGTTAGAGAACATGTCTTAGACATGATGGTCCACTGTGTTGTCATAGACGAAAAGAGCTAATTCAGTTTCATCATAGAATCTCTTCCGAAGAGTTTCTTGACATTCAGTACAAATATTGTGATGAATAAGATAGAATATAATTCGACTACTCTATTGAATGAGCTTCAGACTTACCAACCTCTGATGAAAAATAAGAATCAGGAAAGGAAAGCAAACGTTGTTACCCCAAGAAAACTTCAGAAGGGATTGACATCTGGGACAAAACCTTCTGATAAGAAGTTTGAACCTTCTAAGGACAAGAGTATCCAAATGAAGAAGAAGGGAAAAGGAAAAAAGAAAACTCCTGCAAAGAAAAGTAAGACGAAAGTTGCAAAAGAAAAATATTTCCATTGCAATGAGGATAGACATTGGAAAAGAAATTGCCCCAAAAATATCTTGCTGAAAAGAAGGCTAAAAAGGCAAATCAAGGTAAATTTGATTTACTTGTAATTGAAACATGCTTAGTGGAAAGTTTTCATTTGACCTGGATACTATGTTTAGGCACCGCTAACCATATTTGCACTTCCATTCAAGAAACTAGTTCTTAGAGATAGCTGACAAAGAACGAGATAACTTTCAAGGTGGGAACAAGTGAAGTCATTTCGGCTTGAGCAGTGGGAGATCTAAAATTATTTTTTGGGGATTCTTATATTTTGTTGGAAAATGTATATTATGCGCCAAACATGAAGAGGAATTTGATTTCAGTCTCCTATTTATTAAAACATGTGTATAAAGTTACTTTTGATATCAATGAAGTATTCATTAGCTCAAGAGGTTTTCAAATATGTTCTGCTAAACTTGAAAATAACTTATATGTATTAAAATCAACTGAAGCAAAAGCTATTTTAAATATAGAAATGTTTAAAGTAACTAAAACTCAAAATAAGAAACGAAAGATTTCTCATAAAGCCTATCTTTGGCACTTAAGACTTGGACACATAAATCTCAATAGAATTGAGAGAGTAGTAATGAATGGACTTCTAAATTATTTAGAAGACAATTCTCTACCTCCGTGTGAATCATGTCTTGAGGGAAAAATGACTTTTTATAGGAAAAGGTCTAAGAGCCAAAGAACCTTTAGGGCTTATACATTCAGATCTCTATGGTTCGATGAATGTTAGAGCTCGAGGAGTATCTAAATATTTCATCAGTTTTATTGATGATTATTCAAGATATGGCTATGTTTACCCGATGCATCATAAGTCTGAAACTCTTGAAAAGTTCAAAAAGTACAAAGTAGAAGTTGAGAATTTATTAAGGAAAAATATTAAAACGCTTCGATCAGATCAAGGTGGTGAGTGTATGGATTTAGAAATCCAGGACTATCTGATAGAACATGGAATTCAAAATCCCAACTTACTGCACCTGGTACACCACAACAAAATGATGTAGTAAAAAGGAGAAATATAACCCTGTTTAGACATGGTTCTAAGCCCAGTTACCTCGATCTTTTTGGGGATATGCAGTACAGACTGCATATATTTTAAACATGATTCCCTCAAAAAGTGTTTCAGAAAAAAAAAACATACGAGTTATGGAAAGGGCGTAAAGGTAGTTTACGCACTTCAAGATTTGGAGATGCACAACACATGTGTTAGTGCAAAACCCAAAGAAATTGGAACGACATTCTAAAGTATACCTATTTGTAGAATACCCCAAAGAAACAAAAGGTGGTTTGTTTTATGATCCTCGAGATGATAGAGTGCTTGTATCGATAAATGTTACATTCTTAGAAGAAAACCATATAAGAAATCATCAACCTCACAGTAAACTAGTATTGAAAGAGATGTCCATAGAAACTACAGACAGATCAATAAAAGTTGTTGATCAAGCTGGTCCTTAAACAAGAGTTGTGGATGAAACTGATCTATCACATCATTCTCAAGAACTGAGGATACCTCAGCGTAGTAAGAGGGTTTTTCAACAGCCTGATCGGTACATGAGTTTAACAGAAACTCAGGTTGACATACCTGATGATGAATTAGAGGATCCATTGACCTTTAAACAGGTAATGGAGGATGTAGATCAAGACTAATGGATAAAATCCATGGACCTTGAATTGGAGTTTATATACTTCAATTAAATCTAAGAACTTGTAGATCAACCAAATGAGGTAAAACCTATTGGTTGTAAATGGATCTTCAAGAGAAATTGAGATCGAGTTAGTAAGATACAAACTTACAAAGCTAGACTCGTGACAAAAAGATTAACCTAAAAAGAGGAGGTAGACTATAAAGAAACCTTATCTCATGTTGGCATGATTAGGTCTATTAGAATACTTTTATCCATTGTTGCCTTTTATGGTCATGAAACATGGCAAATGGATGTTAAGACAACCTTTCTGAATGGCTATCTTGAAAAAAGTATCTGCATGTCTCAACCAAAAAGGTTCATTGAACAGGGTCAAGAGCAAAAGATTTGAAAGCTTAAAAGATCCATTTACGGGTTAAAATAAGTATCTTGATCCTGGAATATAAGATTTGACAATGCGATCAAATCTTATGGCTTTGAACAAAACATTGACAAAGCTTGTGTTTACAAGAAAATTGTCAACAAAACTGTAGCTTTTCTGGTACTATATGTTGATGATATCCTACTCATTAGGAATGAGGTAGGATTCCTGGCTGACGTGAAGAGATGGCTAGCATCATAATTTCAAATGAAAGATTTGGGAGATGCGCAATATATTTTTGAAATCCAAATAGTTTGGAATTGTAAGAACAGAACGCTAACACTATCTCAAGCATCTTATATAGATAAGATGTTGTTTAGATATAAAATGCAAAATTCCAAAAGAGGTTTATTACCTTTTAGATATGGAATTCATTTGTCTAAGGAACAATGTCTTAAGACACCTCATGAAGTTAAGGATATGAAAATAATTCCATATGCATCAGTAGTCGGGAGTTAGATGTATGTTATGTTGTATACACGTCCAGACATATGATTTGTGGTTGGAATAGTCAGCAGTTTTCAGTCTAATCCTGGATATAGTCATTGGACTGTTGTTAAGAACATCCTCAAGTATCTTCCAAGAACGAGAGATTGTATACTTGTGTATGGCTCTAAGGATTTGATTCTTACTGGTACACTGATTTTGATTTTCAGACCGATGTGGATTCAAGGAAATCTACGTCGGGATCAGTATTCACTCTAAATGGAGGAGCTATAGTCTAGAGGAATATAAAGCAAAGTTGTATTGCTAACTCTACCATGGAAGCGAAATATGTAGTTGTATGTGAAGCAACCAAAGAAGCAGTATGGCTGAGATAGTTCTTGACCGATTTGGAAGTGGCTCCAAATATGCATCTGCCAATCACCCTCTATTGTAACAATAGTGGAACGGTTGCCAAATCAAAAGAACCAAGAACCCATAAGCACAGAAAGCACATCTAGCGCAAGTACCATCTCATCTGGAAGATAGTACATCGAGTAGACGTGATCGTCATGCATATAGCCTCAAAAGACAATTTAGCTGATCCGTTTATGAAGTCCCTCATGGCTAAAGTATTCGAGGATCACCTAATCGAACTAGGACTATGGGCTTCACAAATCTAGGGCAAGTGGGAGAATTCATAGGTATATAGATGCCCTAGTTTAATGTATTTATTCTCTCGTACTCAACATTGTATATTTTTATATATTTAAACCCACTGGAGTTTTAGTCTAAATGGGAGTTTTTTTTGTTATATGTCCTAAAACTCATAGTTTGTAAACTTTAAGTGCGAGTTGTAAACTTTAAACATATTTCTATGTACAATAAAGATGTCCTTGAGATTGTTTCAATAAAGTTGTTATTTAACATATAAATTGCATTTATAGATTCCTAAATCCAATAAACTAATGAACCCAAGACTATAACATGAATACTTAAACTCTATGCAAAAGATATTTGTACAAGACTGGACCACGAAATAACCACTTTTCTTTATAACGACAGTTTACTGTTAAAACTAACTATTTCAATTTGATGACCTAAGGTAACTCGATCTCAAGCCTGGGCTAACTACGAACTCCTATTTGTTTGTGATTATCCTTTAATCTGCATGGGTGAGAGTGGCTCAACATCATCGCTCAATAAGCCTCTCATTTTAGAAGTAAAATCGGATAGATAACTAGGGACGTAGTCATGCAAGACGAAATTCACTTCTATTCATCTTAGGGTTAGCAAATAGGTTGGTCCCTTAAGTACTGACTCCTAATCTTGAACATAGGGGCCTCGCCCTTTCTATGGCTGAGAGGGACTCGGTTTATTGGTAGGACCATAAACCAACTGTTCATTAAAGGATCAATAGAAACTTTAGAAGTAAGATGTATTGATAAGGTAAAACGGTAACTTTGACCTAACTGTAAATACGAACAACCTGTGAAGGATCAACTTACTAATTATGGTTAAATCAAGTGGAAAGAAATATATCTATAGTAAGGAGAGTGTAACTATTGAGCTATAGTGGATTGTCTCGGTAATTAACGAAATTTGGTTTAAAGAGTTTAACTAATGAATCTCAAATCATTGGAGCTCATGATCTATAGGTCCATTAGGTCTCTCTACTAGGTCGTAAAAGGATTAAACCTTAGAATAACGTGTTGAAAGAATTTAAAATGTTCTGAAAGAGTAATATAACATGCAACGGAAGAATTCAGAATCAATAAGCACTTAAACTACATTTAATTTGAGTTTTAAACATGCTACTCATGAAGTTTTCAAAAAAGGGTTACATGACAATACCTTTGTAGTTCTCTTCACGTTTTCAGCAGAATATCCACAAGTTTGAGCTGGATTCTTCAGATAGACCACCAACAAGATCTTCTCAACTATGCTTAAAAAGGAATGTATGGTGGAAACATTCTAATCAAGTTGAATTGAAGATGAACTAGTGAGGGTGGAGTAGGGTTTCAGTTTTACAGCAGTAAGGATAAAAGAGCTCAGTCTTCTTTCAATTTTCATGCATGAAGTTTCATTATATAGCCTTAAATCATGCAATAGAGGATGGTTGCATGTAGGGCAGCTCCTACTTGGTATTGATTGAAGAGCTTATGGTAGAATTTGGTGATAATACACCATATGTGAGTTTAGTGGATTTTTCCAATTTTTGGGAAAAATTCACTAACTCAAAATCAATTTCAAAAATTTGAATTTTTACTTAAATAAAACTATTTTATTAAAAATTAGTTTTATATAATTAATTCAAAATTAATTAATTTAAATAAAACTAATTTAATTAATTTAATATCTTACTATTAAAACAATTCCACCAATTTGATTCAAAATCAATATTTAAATCATAATTTAAATATTAATTGATTCTCCAATCTCCTTTTAATTTCGATTAAATTAAACGTTTTAATTGCATCGAATACAATCAATTGATAAACCCTAAAACTGAATTTGAACATTTCAAATTCATAACCCTAAATTCAAAATTCTATCAATCAATTACTCAATTCATTATTCCAATTTATGAGCTAGTAGAGGGACCTATTGGACCTACAAATCATGAGTTCCAAAATTTTTTAACTAATTGGTTAAACTCTTTAAACTGAATTAATTACTTTTCGTTAATCATCACGACATACCACTATAGCTCGATAGTTGCACTCTCCTCACCGTAGATGTATTTCTATCCATGTTAACCATAATCAGTAAGTCGACCATTCACAGGTTATTCGTATTTACTGCTTGGTCAAGATTACCGTTTTATCCCTATAAATACATCTTGTTCCTTAAGTTCCTACTGACCCTCTAATGAACAATTGATTCATAATACCACTTATGAATCATGTCCCTCTCTATCATGAGAAGACGGGGCCCCGATTGTTCAAGACTTGAAATGAGCACTTAAGAGAACAACCTATCTGCTAGCCCTAAAATGGGTAGGAGTGAATTCCATCTTGCAAGCTAAGTCCCCAGTTATCTATCCGGTCTTATCCCCAAAATGGAAGGCTTATTGAGTATTGCTATTGGATTACTTTCACCCATGCAGATCAAAAGACAATCCTGAATAAACAGGAGTTCATAGCTAGCTCAGGATTAAGATCGAGTTATCCTAGATTACTTTAGTATGAAATGGTCAGTTATAACAGTAAACGATCGTTATAAATAAAAATGACTATTTCTTGGTCCAATCTTTATGCAAACTCATTGCATAGGATGCCCCCACTCACATGTCTCTACATGTGAATGATTTGTGGATCGCATCATTTGTATTACCTATACAAAATGGGCCGCATCCAATAGTATTACCAGAATGAGATACTCAATTTCATCCATATACTTATAGACCATTTAGGCTATATACTATTAACTTGATCATGTTTATGTCACTACATCAAGTTAAAGTATTCATATTATAGTCATGGATATGTTTATTGGATTTTCATAATAGAATGCAATATCAACAATTTTATCGAATAAGATACTCAATAATGTTTTATTGATAAAGAGAATGTTTAACACAAAATTTATGAACTGTAAGTTCTAGGACATTCCCAACATGTTCAAATTCAGTTTAGGGTTTGGATTATTATATTCAATATAATTAACGTTTAATTAACAAATTAAACAATTTTTTAGGGAGGAAAATATTTAAATATGATTTAAATATTAATTACATGAATAGTGATTCATGTTTTAGGTGTTTATTAATTTAATATTTGATATTAAATTGATTAATTAATTAACAATTTATTTATTTAAAATTTTGACTTTATGAAATTCAAAATTTAAAATTAATTTAATTTGATTAAATTGATTGAGTTATAATTAAATTAAATTAAAATTTCATTATTATTATTTGTGAAATTTATGAAATTTCATTTAATAATAATATAAATGAAATTAGTGGAGAAATTGGATTTTTTTTCAATAATTGATACACCTAATCCACTTATCAGGTGGAATGTTGAGTGTCAATCTTCGATTTAAACACTATTGCATATTCAATTTGAATAAACACTTGATTTATCTCAGAGAAATAGGCCATGCAATTCCAACTTTTGAAGAGAAAACTCTCCATCAAAGTTTTTCTACTCCAACTCTCAAAATCCACACCAAATCTATCTCAATTTGGGTTCCACCACCTAATCTAAAGTCTGAGAATAGTAGATAAGGTACTTGTGGTGGTCTACTTCAAGGTTTGAAGAAGAAATTCGTAGAGTTTTGGAACAATCAAGTGAGTTCATCAAATGTTGTATTTTTAAACCCTGCTTCTGGGATTATCATGAACATGCATGCTAATCCACTAATATTGATGAACAAGAATATCTCAAATCCACCCCTTTTTTTTCATGAATGACATAAAAATCATACCTAAAAGTCCATAGCGTCCTTATTAATTTCTGGCTATTTAAAAAGAGAAAAATAAAATTCGAAAAATACAAATATGAAAATCATGCGCATTAAATTGATTTTTTTTTCTTTCCAAAATTGTTTATTTTTCAGCCTCCTCCTTAATTATCCCATTTTTTTTCTCTCCCTCACCCACCACCTCTAACACCTTCCCCATCTTCTCTACATTTTTTTTTTCAATTTCAAATATATATGAATTTATTTCAAATAATATAGTTTATGCTCTATTTTATTGTGTTAGCATTATTATTATATAATATGAAATATATATTTATAAAATAACTAAATATACATATGCATATATAAAAAAGTATGTGGAATATATATCTCCATAGAAATGAGACTAAATTTAAAATATGGAGTATATATTCAAAGTTGTTCTAAATACATTTAGAATAACTTGTATATATTTTAAATAAATCTCGTATGTATACATTAAAAAATAAAATAAAACACAAATAAAAACAAAGATTTTTAACCATAATTCTGCATTTCGAAATTTGTAAAAAAGGGAAAAAGTATATGTTTACAAAATAACTAAATATACACCTCAATTTTAAATATATGTATATATACATGATAAAGTAGGTAGAATATATATAAACGAGACAAAAATTAAAATATGCAATATATAGTATATAATCACCTTAAATTTGTACTGGCCGAAATATAGATGAAAACGAATATTTGTAACAATAATTCTGCATTAACTAGGAAAATTCATGACAAATTTGTAACTAGCTAGAAAAAATATTTAAAGCAAAAACTCCTAAAATTAAGGGAATGTTATTATGATAAATCTTCTATTAATGTAATATAAATTTGGTTTGAATTTTAAAATATTTTAATTATAAAATAATATAAAAATATAATATGAGAGAGAATGCATTATAAAATAATACCAACATTTTCCTAAAATTAAGGAATATTATGTTAATGAATAAAATTAAAAAAATCATCAAATGAAGATATATGATTATGATGAGATACAATGAAATTAATTGTTTTTATTTAAAAAAATCTCCAAATGATTATTAATAAAAACGTTATGAATTATTTTTAATGCTTTAACTTCAAAATAATACCAACATTTAATAGGAGATAGTGTATTGTAAGGTTAACATTGTCCAGAAAATTAAAATTTAAGACATTTGTAAAATATTAGTGGCCGGTAGGTCTTTTATATAAAATGTTTTTGTATTCAATTTGTACTACTGAATTTGCTCAAATGCCCCTCACAGCCCAAGGCCTAGATTTTCCTTGTTGAGCTTGCACTCAGTTGAGTGTAATGCCTATTGGGCATCCACTAACGGAAGGGGAAAAAACAGAGAGAGAGAGCTATGATTATTATACTGTTCAAGCACAAAAAAAATAATAATAATAAATATTTTGAGTTAAATCAGGTAGTGCATTAAAAAAAAAAAGGGTTAAATCAGCACTGCTATCAAATAAATTTTGTCTTTTTAATATACATAATTGTTCGGACCAATTTATGCACATTTCAACTAGTACAAGTAGAGATGTCCACGGGACAGGACGGGACATCTATACTTATATGACAATTTAAATTTAAAGATAAATTAATCAAATTTTGGCCCAAAAAAGTTAATTGATTTTTTTAGTAGAAAGAAATAAATATAAATCAAATTATTCACATATATAATCTAAATTTAAACATTCAATTTAAATATATTCATTATCATTTCCAATAAATAATCAAATTTAAAATTTAATTGTAATATTTAAGTACAAACACTATGCCAACTTGTGGGCAACCCTACAATATTTGAGTGAAGGAAACTCGTAGGATATTAATTTCGAGATAGATGACCACCATGAATTGAATCAATGATCTCTTAGCTATTTATTGAGACAAACTCCTTTTTTACTACTAAGAACCCATGATGGTTATGAAATAAATTTTGTTATTAAAAAATAGTAATGTAAAAATTTAAAAAATATTTTTTTTATTATAAGTATTCTAAGAAAAAGTTCTTAAAAAGTATGTCAAGCCCCAAGAACATTCACAAAATTGAGACTGTAATTGCTCACCTAAAATCAAAGAGTCCATATTAGAACGCGGCTGTGGAATTAAAAAATATGGAGCTAGATCACGGTCCGTACTTCCAACTTCAAAGGCAGCAAGTTCATGTTAGTAGAATCATATATTCCATTCAAAGGAACAAGCATCAAAGCTTTTTCCAAGAAACAAAGGTGCATAAGGAATTTAAACAGCCTCATAATATAGCAATACGGAAAGGCGACCTTTTGTCCTGTGCGTGCTATAATAACAGCTTTTGTTCATGCTTCACAACTGATTGGCAATAGAGTTGCTTCTCATGCACTTAAGCATTCTGTTTTGAATCACCTCAAATATTTTAAAAAGTAGTTCCAAATAAACCCTAAACTCAAATTTCATTTTGAATGGTCAAGAACAAAATAGGCAAGCAAGTAATAAAATATATTTGCTTATTTGTATTTCACGAGTATCAATAACCGAAACAACCTCAGTCGAGCTACTGAAATTAAGATACAATAACATATTGCAAATGGGGCTATGGCTAAAATGGAAAAATAATCAGATCTACATGCACAACCTATGCTCTAGAAAGGCATGGTTCGAAAATGAAATAGTAGCAATACAAGGTAATCTATGCTAGGAAAAGATTGGAGTACATCTATCTATAGTTACAAAAATTGACTTGATAGTCATAAAGAATGTAAAATTCATTAAATTTTCTATTTTCCAAAATGAGCGATCATATATAATTGAGTATATTCGCACATGGCGTCGCCGTCTGCACAAGAGTCCATCTGCTTCGATAAAGAAGTTTTCCTCACTTCAGCATCGAATCAAGCAGCTGAAACCTAGTGATGTGATGTTAACACTGCAAAATAAGGAAATTAACACTAAGTGAGAAACAATCATTCATAAAAGGACAATGAGAGAACTTGAAAACAGTGAGAGTTTTTCTATCATAATCGCATAAGCAATGTCACATTATTCATCAAGAAAGACACAAAAGTAAGTACAATACATTATAATAATCATCATCAGAGCTCATGTGATCTACGAAGAACGGCATCATAATTATTTCAATTTTCAACAGGATATGGGAGAAATAAAGAAAATTTGATAACATTCTGAAATCAATATTCCTATATCAGGATAATGCATAGAAAGGTACAACTAAACAAGGAATTATGAGAGGGGAAATCCTATCTACTGCTTTCCAGGCATAAAAATACTGCTATAAAAATCTAATGTGAGATGCAAGACAATGGTGGCAATATCCTTGTGAACTTCAGTAAATATGGGAACATTCGTGATAATCTAAAATGTTATCCATGCTTTTGTTTGCTGTTGAGGACAGAGGTTCAGGTAGTAGTAATAAGAAAGCAGGTTTCATAAATGCATGCAAAGCTAGCATTTTAGAATCAACGAATCACCAGAGACAACAATTGGATTTTCACACTTGTGCAACCAATTGCCTTTAGGCTGACTGGGTTCCTTCATTATTCGTACCCCACTCTTCATCAGCCTCGTTACCGTTAACAAGAACGGCACCATCTGTTGAATCAGCATCCACCACAACAGGATCCTCTTGGCTATCTTCTCCATTTTGGTGCTCTGCTCTCTCTTCATCTCCATTCTGATCAAGAACCACAGCAATTCAGACAAACTAAGCTCTAAACCTTAATCTTAATGCATGCAAGAAATAAAAACATATCCAGAATGTCAAATTCCGTCGACTGGATATACAAAATGAGATAAAATGGCCACCACCTTCTAATTTGCTCCCACTGCCTTGTACTTACGTCATATTCCTAACAAGTCCATAGAAAAGCCCTACAACAACATAACACGTACCCGCTGCACCAGAGGTCCACCCTTCCCCTTCCTACGTGAATTTAAGAGCCGGGTGTCTACTTTTGGGTTCAGTTTTGATGGGGTATCCTTTAAAGAGCAGATGGAAATCATTTGGCTCAACCTCATATGGGTCTTTCTTTGGTCAACTTGAATCGAGAGAGAATTGAATCTTCATTGACAAGGAGCAGATTTGTATAGCTTTTTCATCGCTATCTTTTTTCAGATTTAACTTGGTGTAAAAAATTTAGCCTTTCATTCTTATGAATTATCGTCCGTCCCTCATGGCCAGTTAGAAGAGTATTTGGTAACTCCTACTTTGTAATTTCATGTTATCAATAATTCTCTGGGGTTGTTTCTCTTTCAAGAAAATAAATAAATAAATAATAGAAGTAATAACTATCTACCCAAACCCTACTGAATCTCTCTCCCAAAAGTCAAGTACTCACTATGACAGCTTTTGAAATGTTGGTCTAACTGAAAGTTAACTGTAGCTAGAAGAATAGGATTGACCTAGAGCAAGTATAGTATCAAATGCCACCAATTCAAGCCTTTTAGATAAGCAGGAACCAAAAAACGAACTTTTCACCTTTAAAGTAATATGAAATTTGCATACAGCACATACCTCAAGATTTATATCTCCATTTTCAAGAAGCTCCTCTTCATCCACCTGCATATTCCTAAAAGCCTCCACAAGTGTTGTATGTGACCTGTCAGCTTGATTAGCATACTCCACCGCAGAAGGATAAACACCCCTAGTGAAATTCAAGGAAAGAAATGAGTGAACTTTCAGTGATCAAATATCCAATACCTTTTTTAAACTGGTTTTTTTTCCCAATAACTTTCGTTGAAGGAAAAGAAAACAGGCATACAAAATAAAACCAGCCCACAAAAAGGTAGTTCAACTAGAAGAAGGGGCTCCAACTATACCATGAATTGACATTAGTGAAATCTTCCTTCTAATATGATGGGCCAATCATACAAGTGCATAACTACAACGGATCAACATTAGTGGCTAATGATACAAACTACCACGGTTGGAACCACAGTGGAACAGTCATTGGAACATTAGAATTATCAGAGGACTTGTAGAAAGCTAAGGTCATGAAATTTTAAGCAGAAGCACGTGCACATACAACTATTACAAGGAAAAATACACATAAATTCTGATGAATGTTTCTACCAGACATAATCAGGGAATGTGTATATTCCTAGGTGGCATAGATAGGTACAAAAAGAAATGGGAATTCTACTCGAAGTATAATAGATTTTTCAGCCTCCTTTTTTCACCATTTGCTTTCACACAAGTATATTAATAAGAGATTTCCTTTCTTTTCCCTGGAGAGAAAGAAAGTTGTAACTTATAAGAAAGATCTTGTGCATATCATAGGCATCATCTTTTCTACAATGGTGCTCCTCATCATTCATACCAATTTTTTTCCGACAATATTTCAGTTTCTCAAAACATATGCATATAAAAATTATACACAAAAGTACCTGGTCTCTGAAAACTTAGATTCAACAGAAACAGCCAGTTGCCAATCATCAAACAGATTAGGATACTCTTCAGGATCGGCTAGTGAATCAGCTGCTTTTGGATTGACCTACAATATTTTCAGAATCATATGAAGAAACTCTTCGGTCAATGGCACCTTTGATCAACATGTTATAACAAGTGACATGCAAAAATGACAAAACACTATGTTGTTATCTAATGACATGAAAATTGCCACTTGAGCCGAACTTCTGCATGTCATCATCCTCTGATATGTACGTCCATTTATTTTATCTGATGCATGAGATCTGAAAGCCTTCAGTTCATATTGCTCCCTTATTATAAATTACATGACAAAGCCCTTAAATAAAAGAGGTAAAATTATATGTTACACACATTTAACATAAATATTTTATGATACCCAACAAACAGGAAGCCTATTAAATCATGTATATAAAATAAGATAAATAAAACCTGATAATCTTCTCAAGGTTCTTACTAACCAAAACAAGAGTCCTAAAAAGGGAGAGAAAGTAAAGCTGCATCCTAGATAAAACAACTTGAATAAGATTAAATCTTGCTTAAATGATAAGCAGTATATTTTTGCCTTTTGAATTACTATTTGATTACTGTGTCTAAAAAGGCTTCAACACATGCAATGATACAATATTTTGTATAGATTTTATTGGATGGCGCTTTACTGGATCCTCAGCTCTCTATTATATGCAAAAATGATACAACTTTTGTCGAAGGACTAACGACATCAACAAGACATAATAATTAAATACTAACCTTATTCAAGTCCTTTCTCCAAATAGCAACTATCTCAGAGACTTTACTTGGAAGATAAGATCGAGCCATTAATGCAGCTTCAGGTATCCGATTACTATAAAAGGAGGATATAAGCATCTATACCAAAAATTCAACAATTTCATAAACAAACAGAAAATTCACCTTTCCACCAATAGCTGGAGGCAGTCTTCTAATTTACCCAATGTAAATAAACAGAGGAAGGCAACATTATTCTTTCCTTGCTCTTTAGCAAGGGAAGCAAGCTTCGATATTCCTTCAGCATCTCCTAAAGAAGAATATAGCAGTAACAGACCACTCAGGTCCATGGCAAATTTTAGACATTCCTCTGCCATTTCTAGCTGCAATAACATGATCCAACAGAGATGGATATCAGAGAATTGTTAAATAAATACCGTAAGTAGCATAGGGCAATAGCAGAGAATGTCAAATTGGGCACCTTTCCAGTAGACATGGCCAATTCTCCAAGTTGCTTCCACTTGGATTCACTATGCACGGTCGTCGCGATTTCCTGCAAAGGATCAATTAAACTTCTATTTGGATCTTAATTGAACTGTTGTCAAGCAACTTGTCCCCATAGATACAAGGAGAAGAAAGAAGGGAAACTAAACATTGTTCTAAACAAGCTGTGATAGCAGCACCCTACATTTGTTTAGCACCAACATGAGTGGAGCATACCTTTGCAACGTCTAATCTACCAAGCTGTATCGCTAACTCAAATCTATAATCAGGATCAGTTGCTACTTCCAGTGCCTCTTCTATCATACCCCGAGATTCTAAAAAGCGAGCCACACTGATAGACAGCAAAAACTAAGAAATATATCAATATTTTTTCCATAATGAAAGGAAACATCTTTCATTTATGAATTGAAGGGATGCAAAAAAGACGATTTCCTCAAAAGAAGCCAAGGATTTTACACATAAGCACTCCAAAGGGTAAAAATAACAAAAGGAGTTATTACAGAAAGAGCTGCAAATCTGAGGAAAAATATGTTGATGCTCAAATTTTCAAGTCCAAGACATGTCTCTCTCTTTTATCTACTACTAAATTGCTTGTCCAGGAAAGAGAGAGAGAGGAACTACATGAATGTCAAAGCATCTATACACTATTTGGGAGAACGGCATTTTCAAGTGTCATAGTGGAGTTAGAAAAGATCTAAAATGATTAACAAGTTTTACAGGTACTTATGATAAATAGAGGATACAAAAAATATAATATAACTTCAGCTTGCTAAATTGAAGATGCTAATAGTACCAGTTTTAAGACGAGAGGTAGCATTTCAGAAAATATCATACTACGAATTTAAAGCACGTTATAAAATTGAGGCTTCATAGCTACCTATTATGATGCTCCTTGGGGATTGAAGGTAATATTTCACTGGCTCTTTCCAGATCTCCACGCATTACAAGTGTCTTGTATTCAATCAAGCTAAGAAGTAATGTATATCCTATGACACTGCAATAAAGAGATCATCACATCCTTACATCAGATTAGATGATAGCAATTATCAAACCAAGAACATAAAATAGCATCTGCTTACTTAAATTCTTTGTCAATTAAATACACACGACTGTGACTGGCAAGATATCCAAGTAAATACATAGGCCGATCCAGATGAAACATTGTAGTAACCTGAAAATAAACCATACATCAACGGGGCCATGACCAATGTTTTTTCTATCTTTTTTTTTCCATTGGAAGGAAATATATTTATGTGAATTTAAAGAAGCGTTGTGGAAACGTCCAGGAAAAAAGGGGTAGATTAGGAGTCATAATTACCTCACCGCCAACACAGTAATTTAGCCTCCAAGAGGAATTATTATAAATGAAACAATCCCCAACCCATAAGCCAGTCCTAACGCGTTCACTTGTTTCATGCAGAAGCGTGAAAGCATCCTCAACACCTTGTTCATCAACTGATCTCCCACTATCAAGATAAGAGGAAACAACATCGCGCTGCATCATGAAATATACTTATTAGATAAAATCTATCATAGCACTAACAGTAGTCAGTACTAAAGATTACCAGAGAAGCATTCACCACGAAACATCTCACTAATGCAACTACAAAAACAAAAGTTGCAAATGTAAGCTTAAATGGGGATGGAAACTTACATTGTATTTCAGGATATAAAATGCTGAATCACTGGAAATTGCCACTAGGTCACCACTATCAGCCCAATAGAGATTCTGACATTTTAATACAATAATAGGAAATACAATACATTAGCAAAAGGTCAGGGAAGTGCATGTGTCTGTGGAGACTAGCAGCCTAGAGAGCTTCTTAAGGAATATTTGCACTCACTTTCACATTAACATCAATCCGTCGAATTAACCGGCACTCAGCCCAGTCATAAAAGCAAATAAAATCATTTGAGCACATTGCTAAAAGAGTTCCTCCATAAATACGCTCTGCAGAAAATGTAGGTCTGATGCTCTTCTTTTCCTGAAAGAACATATTTCAAGTCAAGACACTAGACCAATATCTTGAAATGGCATTATTTACAATATTTTTTATGAGACTTCTTTTTGGGATTAGACATATTATTTACGATATTTGATAGTTGAACTCAAGAAATTTAAAAAAAAACACCTAAAGGAGGTTTGGTAATAAGCCTAGAGTAATGAAGCCTGGTTAAAAAGTTTAGGTTCATATCATCTATGTTTGGATTGTACAAGGAAATGTGTCATGGAAACCTCAGTTTGTATAACCTATATTTTGTTGGTATGTTTATGATTAGTAAAATTTAGTAATACATTATAAGAAAGGTAAGTTTCAAAAACATGAGTAAAGTTTATATAGTTAATGGAATTTATATATTATATATATATATATATATATATATTATATATATAATATCATAGCTAGGATAAACAAACCTAACTAATATCAAACATAAACTCGACTTTTTAACCCCACACCATATATAACCTAGATATACAGTTAAAAATTCATAAGACAAAATAAATACTACCATAGTTTACTTTTTATGTGGCTTCCTCTCAACCAACCACTTGAACAAGCACAATGCATTGTTGTATTGTTGCATAGTTTCACCGTTGACAACAAATAATGCATAAAATGCCGTCCCAAAGGTATATCATGTGATTCCAACATTCAACGAAAGTATTTATTAAAATGAACACAGACCTGGAAGTTTTTTGTGAAAATCTTTATCTTTGAAGTACTCTCTCGAGCAGCATATTCTCCATCAGATGACCAAACGATTTCCAATGCTGAACCAAATGACCTATTCCTCCATGCCAAAGCTGTATAGATAATATATTCACCATCTCCACATACAACAACAAATCGTCCATTGGGGTTGTGCTTTAAGCTCTGAGAGAAATTGCGAGAGCAAACAAATAGAACATGAAAACGGGGAACCATCAACAAAAAGGGAAATTCATTCTAATACATATTACATAAGGTTTCATATTAACTGAATTTAACATTAATTTTTCAGCTTACGTATCTACATTTGTGCTATAAAAAGATTATCAGTGCAATTGATAACAAGAACAACTCCAGACAACCAGAATACCGTAATACTGATTTGTGTTTCTCATTTAAGTTGTCCATGTATAAATCAAACACCAAAAACATTTTTAGTGATAGATACCATGAGTTTCATGTAAACATAATTAGATATGCTCTCAATTTTGCATCACTAACAGTGAAGTGTACGTGGTGAACTTACGACAAGAAAACAGATTAAATTTAGAAGATGAGTAATCAAAATCATATCATTTTAAAATTTTAATAATAAAAAAATTAAATTTAAAACATATATATATCACAATCACACACACACACACACATATTCTTATATGCACAGTTACTTACTTGAGGATAAAGATCACAGGTCCCCAATTCCTTGACAGCCAAAGGTAACCTCTCCCCATCAGTAACCTACAAAGAAAGATAAAAAAATAAATAAATAAACTAACAAGCCAATTGCCATAAAGGATGTAAAAAAAATATGCTATTAAGTTCAAACCTCATAGTCTGCTCCCACACTCTTAATATTCACTGTTTGAATTTCATTGTGCTTAGCCCAAATAATTTTTCCAGTATTATCCATGCTAGCTACAGGTACCTCCCGGCCAAGTTTTACCATAATCGTTCCTTCATCATAACCAATCACAACCCTGTAGGAGAAAGGATAAATCATTTCTAACAATTAACAAACAAGTTATCTCAAATTAAATGTTCGATCATATAAAAATGTTTTTTAGATAAGAAACAATTTCATTGATAAATGAAATATCCAAAGAGATACAACAGAGAACCCCAAATAAAACAATGATTTAAAATGATTGTTCTTATAAGTTTTATACTCTGTCCACTGTAATTAATATATTAATAAAGGGAATGGGGGAGAGTCAATTTTCAGTCCACTCCCTAATTAGAATTCCAAATATGTCCTCTATTATTTACTTATTATTTAATAACTTCACACTTAATTTATATTCTCTGACTAACTATTAATGTTAATTTATATTCTCTGACTAACTATTAATGTTTGTTGAGTAAATTTTGATGCAAAAAATTATGTACAAACTTCTTGAATGGTTAATTAAATTACTTTACCATTTTTAATTGAAATAATGATATTTTCTTTTATATTCATGAGTGTCCAAGCCAACTTCGTGCACCTCAACTAATCTCGCAGGACAATCCGCCTGACCTAACAGCATTTAGGTGCCAAGAAAACTCATAGGATATTAAATCCTAGGTAGGTGGCCATCATGAATTGATTTGATAATAATTATGTTATTATCCAAATATGCATTAATTGCAATACTTTTCTCATCTTCTATTCTATGAGTACTTCCAAGAATAAATTCTTACATTTAATCCTGGACAATGTATATTTGACAGTTTACATTCTTTATAAGAGTTTAAGTTTAGTTGAATAGTTAGAATAAGTAATTTAGATAAGACCGCTTTACGAAAAGTGAGTCTTCCACCATGAGATAAGTTGAAGTGTTTCCATCTATTCAAAGTTAAAATGAGTACTTTAATAACGTTTATAGAAAATATGAGAAGAATAATTATCAATTTGAACTTTACTTTAATTTTTTCAGACATTCTTAGCTGTTAACATTGAATCAAAAATCGATCTGGAATTTTTTAGAATAAAGGAAAATTAAAAATTTTCATGTTTCACGAGATAATAGACTAGTATTTCAATTGTGGAGATGGGAAGATTAAAAATTAGAAATTTATCAAGTAGAAAAGGGAATATGAAGATTAAATAAGGTTGATATTTCCAACACCATCCATCCGTTGGGATAAGAAAGTAAAAGCAATACTTGTATAAAGAAAGGAAATTAACAGCCATACAACTGACTTACCGTCGGGAACCCTTAATATATCCAATAGCCCAAACTCGCTCAAGGCCATAATTCAAGGTGTTCTCAAGCCTGAGATTTAAGAACATGGATCAAAAAGAGTCAAGCCTGAGATTTAAGAACATGGATCAAAAAAAGATCTCGCAGGAAAGAACTACTCAAAAGTCAAAACATAAAATTAAAATTGAGATGGGTGACAAGATAGTTATGAGTCTATGACCAAAAAATCAAGGGAACCACAATTTTTGCTCATGACCCTATCCAAACAAATTTCATTATTGTTCAGCCTATAGTCTTGAATGTCATTAATGTGTCTACAAAACCCATAAAGAATATTGCAAATCATGAAATTAACATCCTCGCCACACTATCATCCCTCACTACCAAATTATTTTTCATGCTTAGTCAAGTTAGTAAAATTTAGAATCATGTTGACAAATATATTAATGGATCAAAACAAAACGTATAAATCTAGATATCATGAAATTAGATAATAAAAGTTACCTGTAAGTGGTTGCATGCCATATACGAACAGTACCATCCTCAGAACCTGTGACAATGATAGGTAGTTCTGGATGGAAACAAACAGCAGACACATTGTGCGTATGACCTTCAAGTGTTTGAACGCAACTTTTGGTTTGATAGTCCCACACCTGTTTTCACATGATTTAATGAAATGTCTTCCATTTGGATCCAATGAGAGATGTGTTACAAATTAGAATAATAGAGACCTTAGCAGTGTGATCATCAGAACCAGTAATTAGATAGGGTTTGTCACCGCCAGTAAAGTAATCAACACAATTTACACCCTTCTGATGGGCATCCAATGTAAAATTAGGGTCAGGAGAGCCAAGATTCCAAATCTGCCACAAAAATTTCACCAAAATTTATCCAGCATCAACATATAGGAATAGATAAGAAATTTCATCATTAGGAAATTCTCAATGTTACCTTAATAGTGCGGTCAAGAGAAGCACTTGCAAAGGTGTTGGTATCTTTGGGATTAAATGTTACTTGCATCACATAGTGAGAATGTCCCTCAAAAATTTGAGTGCACACCCAACCCTTCTCCCAATCCCAAAGCTTTATGAGCATATCATCAGATGATGACAGAACATATGGAAGTGTAGGATGAACTGCAACACACCTGATGTAATCTGTATGAGCCTCAAAGACTTTTATCTTATCCATTGTATTATAATTGTAGACACGGATGAACATGTCATCAGCACCAGCAACAACCCATTGCTTCCGCACAATAAACTTGGCTGACCTAACTGCCAACACAGCAAACACACAACAAACACTTCATAGCATATTCTTCCATCCTCTCACCTTACCTCTATCTCACCATATTACTTTACTGCTTACCTGGTAACTCAGTGACCTCAAAAGACTTGACCATGATCTGCAGAAGTCCCCAGAGGATTCATTTAACTTTCAAGTAATTCCAAAGTTCACAAAAGTCAAAAATAGACAACCAAATTATTTAGAGATTTCAGAGATGGAAGGAGAGGTATTTTGCATAGATCCACATTGCATGTGCCCACCAATATCCAAAGTAGAACTCACAAATAACAAATCATTCTTATAACCCATAGAAATTCTTAACAAAGAAAACCTCCATAAAAGTGCTGTAAACTCAAGAAAAAGGGAAAAATTATAATAACTCAAGAAAACAACTAGAGTTATATGTAAATGTTTCTTATAATACATAATTATTTATTTGGGTAATTCCTCTTGTAGGATCTCCTGTTCTCTTCTACCAAATAAGCTATATGATTAATGACTTAGTTTTTATGCTTTTTTCCTCAAAAATAAGGTTTGAGTTTCTTCTCCAAAGCAATATGAGAAAACTTTAAAAACTAGAGAGACTCCCACGTCAAATCATAGGTTTCACGAGTTCCATTTCAAATGACAATTATCTGACTCATGAAACCATGTCGGAACTTATTTGGACAAGCTTTTGAGGTAGACCATGGAATCATAATGAAAATGAAGTAACAAACTTCAGGAAATACAAGAACTCGTTGATGTAAAAAAATGTTCTGAGTAATTAGAGAAATCTGGTTTCATTTTTAAAGCATTTTTGAAGTACTTACAGTAAAATAAAAGTTCAAAAAGCATCCATGTACTCATCAATGATAACATATCCATACCTGGGACTGATAGTTCCAGATGCATACAGTTCCCGAATACAAACTCGCCAGAATCCTGCAGTAAGGTGTGCATCAGAACCTTCAAGGTTTCTTCATCTCTTTTGAAGTGGAAATATAATATAATCACATTTTGGGAAGTCTTAAAGATTCGAACCAGATGGGAAACAAATCATCATGGAGTACAATATCCTAACATAACGCCATAATTTTAACTAGCTCAAAATGGCCAAATATGTAGCATAGCCACACCACTGTAAAGAAGCACCTATGGCCACTCTAATTGCCTATAAAGGGGCAAGAAAACTATAGTGCTATAAACCCAGATAGAATTTTTAAAAAAAAAAGAAATAAAAAAGCCTGTCCAACTTACCATGGTTCTGTTGGATGCAAATCCACAGATTTTACCCTTTCCGATCTTTGAGCGAGTTTCCTCTGAATCAAATAATAAGAAAACCATATTTTAAAACACATAACAAGAATTAGAAATAATCAAAATCAAACACATTTATTCATTTAACTGAAAATCAGATTACCTTGATTTCTAGTCTCAGAGGCTGCGAATACACAAACAACCAAAAAAAGAAATTATAATTAGTAGCAGAAATAACGATTCGAAGTCGTAGACATGAATAAAAAAAAGTTTCAGCAATAGCCGCGAAATTCATTGGCATATGAACTTCCATGGACCAAACATTATAATGCCAGATCCTAACGTCCTTCGTCTCTCAGAAAATGCAATAGAAAGAGGGGGAGAGATCAATTCCGTATCTATGTCTCAAACAAACTAAAGGAAGAACCAATTCAAGCTCTCGCAATCAACTTTTCAAAGCGAAAAATCAAAGAATTCGGAAACCAATTCCAATGTCAACAGAACTGTGCAAAAACTGAGCAATTGAGATCAAATCGTAGCAGATTTCAACCAGATCTAAGCAATAATTGAAAGCAGATGCGTTCAAATAAATGGAAGGAAATCTTCAAACTCACCATATTGAGCAAATGAGAGCTTGAGAAGTGAGATCTTGATCGTTACAACCAAGCTATGAAGGTGATCGCAGCTTGGAGAAGAGAAATGGGGAGAGAGGTTTCAGAGTTGAACCATGGAAGTCTTTCGTGTTAATATGAGGAGGGAGGGAGAGTAGATCGAAGCTTAGCAGTTACGTCATAAATTTACGACAATGCCATTCGCGACGGAATGATTCAGCCCAGCCAATAGGACGATGAACAACGAAAAAAGTTTTGACCGCTGTGAAGGTCAGATCGAAATCGACGGTCACATCGCTCCTTGGCCACGCTGGCACCTCTTGCATGTCGGTCCCACGTGTAAATGCTAAAAGTATTTTTCTTCATATTTTTTTGAATACTAAAGTGTTAAAAGCATTCCTCGTAACATCCCAAATTTTTTTAAGATAATTTTCATTAAATTATCTTTAAATATTTAACCGTTATTATGGATAATTAAAGTTAAAATTTATTTAGAGACAAGATAATTAATTTATTTGGATGGTAAAATTCTCTACGAGTCTTCGACCCAATCAAGACGGAGAATCCCCAATTTATTCGAGGACAGAGTTAAACCGGATATTTAAATCGAGTCCCCGATCTAGAGACGGGGAGGGAAGCTTCTGCATGCAGCTTTTCCCTCTCCGAGGGGAGTGTAGCTACACTCGGCTAGTCATGCAGTAATCATGATCGACATATAACCTGCAGTTGATGCCGTCTTGTCTTGGTTACGAGCTTCCTTATAGCATTGCCATTGTACGCGAGTCCATAATAGGAAGTGATTAGTCCAACCGAGGTTCATCAACCATTTACGATATTCGATCAGAAAGTTCTTCAAATGATAATCAAGGTGAGTGAAGCACCCCCGGGTGGAGGTGTGAAAGAACAACTATTTCCTCACATGTTGAGGACTGTTGATTGGATAGTCAATTTATATTTAAATATGATTTAAATATAAATCCACCAATAGGAATTCATGATGATGGAATTTGTGTAAAATTGATTTAATATTTGATATTGAATTAATTAGAATTAATTAAATAATTAATTATTAATTATTAATTTTATTAGAAAATTAATTTATGAAATTAATAAACTTTTCAATTTTTGAAATCAAAATTGATTTTAGAAATCATTTTGAAATTAGAAAAAGGTTGAAAAATACAAATTTGAAAAGTTGGATTTCTCCAATAAAAAACAGGTAGCTTACTAAATTTTCCACCATTTCTTGATTCAATCTTCCAAGCATGAGGTGCTCTCCATGCAGCCTTATTCATTGCATGATTGTCTTGCAATAAATAGAGAAGATTTGAAGTGGAAATCGGGTATGCATCAATTGAGTTTTTGCTGAAAAACTTAAACTGAAGAAGGTGTTCTTCAAGAGGGTGCAATAATGAGCTTCTTCTCCAAATTCTCTTCATTCAAGCTTAATTTGAGTCCCACAACTCAATCTAAGGCTCCAAGAGAATAGTAAGGAAGACTTGAGGTGGTTCACAAGATTTGGAGAAGATTTGCAGTTGAATTCAAGTTTCAAGAGATTCTAGGAAGGTATGACTTGAAACCCTCTTATTATTATATGAGCATACTTTATTTACATCCAAAATTAATTAATTAGAATGTTTATTGATCCTTGTTGCTTCCGCTGCATGCTGATATACTCCTACATATATGTGTGCCGCTGCATGCTGATGGAGTACATATATGTGTGCAAGGGTTAGGTGAGGAAAAACAAAAGGAAAAAAAAAAAAAAATTAAATCTCACCCTCGTTAACCGTGAACCCCATCGCCCCCCCAAAATCCATCTTCTCATTCGTAATGCGAATAAACGCCTGCCGCCACCGTTAGCCTCCTTCCGCTAGCGTTCAACTGGTTGTCCAATGTCGTCTCCTTCAATCAGACTAGCACCACAAGTCGCCATCTGTCACTCCGCCTTCAGGCAGCTGCACTGCCAGGTCTATTCACACCGCTCTAATGGGTTTCATGTTGTTGTTCACCTCTTGTCGCTAGAGCTCTGCCGCGACTCACGCCACGTTGTCCCTTCACCGTCGTCAGCCCAGCGTTGCCGCATGCCATCAGCTTCATCGACAACCTCCTTTACTTGTCGGAATTCATCAAAATTTGCCTTTTGGGGTAAGATTTTTGGGTGTTTTGGGTTGTTTTTGTTTGACTCTTTAAAGACCATTGAGTTTCTGTCCTGAATCTTATTGTTTTGAACGTTCAGAGGTTGATTTGGAGCTTTTGGAAGAGATTAGAGATTGTCAGTGGTGTTAAAGGTTCGATTTTAGAGATTTTGGTAAGTGTTTGTGATTTTTTTTTCTCTTGAAAAGATTATAGACTCTAATTAAACTTGGACTAAACTCATGTTACCCATATTGTCTTGGATTTAAATTGAAGGTTCGAAGGGATTTTTTTGAATCAAAAGCAACTTGTCTAATAGTTTTAAGGTCGATTATGAGGCAATTTTCATATTGGAGATTAATTTGAGATTTACACCAAGAAGTTTCTCAAGCTAAGAGAGTTGATTTTGCTTCGTTTATATTGAATAAGTGATTTTCTACTGGAATACCCTTGAGTTGGACACTCAAGATAAGTAAAAATGTTAACTAGATGGTACCATAAATGTATGCTAAAGATTGATTTGAATGATTTGCTAAGCTATGTAATTTTAAGCTACATTATGAGCATGTTGGAAAGCCATGAACTATGACTTTATGTTTAAGTCTATTTCACTACGGTGTGCATGCTAGGCTAAGGGATGACTGTTAACTCTCCTATCGGGTTGTGTATTGAAGGAACTCGTTTTGAAGGAGATCCTTGGGCGGAAGCGGATCGTCCAAATTCCATTTTTATTGAAAACATAATTTTCATTAAACATACAAGATAGATATTCAATATAAATTACATCATGCTAGATAGAAGAAAAGGGTTCAAGATACATTACCTTTGAAGACCTTTTCTCTTCACGTAACTCTCTCGTACAATCACGAACTCAGCAACTTTTGAAGACCTTCTTCAATAACTTCTCGAACCAAATAGATCGAACACAACCATAGTAAGCCTTTGGTATTCTCAGGGTGAGTACCCAAGAGTGCTGGGTTCTGACTATTTTGGTTAGGAGGGATTGTTTGAGTTTGGAGGAAGAAGAAGATTGAAGCACACAGAACATTTCTGTATATTCAATCGTTTTGCCAAAAACAAAGTAAGTCGTATATGTGTATTAGGAAGAAGAAGAAAACTAATTTTTCTTTTATTTCTTTTTGCCACAAAACCATTAACCACTCACTAAGATGGTTGGAGAGAAAATAGGAAGTTATTATTCAAAAATAATAAAATAAATATAAATAAATATAATAACTAACTTATCATATTATATTTATATTTATATTAAATTATATGTTATATCAAATATAACATACAACCTATAGTTTTAATATTGTATAACATACAACATAAACTANTATTATATTTATATTTATATTAAATTATATGTTATATCAAATATAACATACAACCTATAGTTTTAATATTGTATAACATACAACATAAACTATAGTTTTTTTCTCTATTTTATGGCATTTAATATAAATCATATTTATATTAAATTTAATAACTATAAATCACATTCAAATATTTATTTACTCCAATTAAACAATAATGTATCAAATACATTATGAAAATTATATCATATATAAATCCCTCTTATTAATTTGAACAATTCAAATTAACCCAAAAACTGATTCTCAACTAAATCATTTTGAGCTACCAAGGGAATCATATAGACTTGTAACTTGAAGCTCCAACGGTACATGAATATTAATTAGACTCTTTAATTACATTATCCACCCTTCGTTAACTGTCGGGCACACCACTAAAGATCGATAGCTACACTCTTCGCACTACAAATATATTTATGTGTCCATTGGATATAACCAATCAACAATACGATGACCCTTCACAAATTGCTTGCAAGTACAATTGGACCAAATTACCGTTTTGCCCCTATAGTTACATCTAACTTCTTAAGTACCATTGATCCCTCTAATGAACAATAGATCATAGTCCTACTATGACTAAACCTCCTCGGGCCAGGAGAGGGTGTGGCACCACATTGTTCAAGACTTTGAATCAGCCCTTAAGGGAGCAATTTATCTACTTAACTCTGCTTCGAGGAAGGAGTGAATTTCATCTTATGTAGTTGTGTTCCTAGCTCCCCAATCAGATGAATCCTCAAAATGATAGGCTTGTTGAGTCGACAATATGACCACTCTCACCCATACAAATTAAAGGACCGCCCTTATAGGCAGAAGTTCACAACTCAATCAGGATTGAGGTCATGTTATTATGGTCATCCTGGTGAAATGTAAGTCTCTATTATGAACGGTGTTATATAATGTGACTAAACATTTCGTGGTCCGGTCTTGTATAAACTCCTTTGTATAGAATATCTCCGTTCGCATGTCTAATACATGAATGATTAGGATCAGACCTTATCCATATACTACATACCATTTAAGTTATCACTTAAACATGATCCACCTATATGTCTCCATATACATGTTTAAGTAACAACGATAACCTTGGATGTTAGTTTATTGGTTTGTGGTTAATGCAACTAAAATATCACATATTTTATAGACAAAGTGAATAAAATATCATATATTATTAATCACATAAAAGTTTATTCATACAAAGTTTACAAACTATAGAACCTTACGAGATTTAGGGCATCAACCCCAACATGTAAATCCTATGTTAGTGAGCCTTTGGGTTCACCATTTATGACTATTTCGGTATTCCTATGGGATCACCACTGTTGTTATGATTTATGTTCCTTGGGGTTCACACTTACGACTGATTTGATATTCCTAGGGGAGCACTACCTATGCCATGTCATACCATGCTATGCTTGTTGGGTTGTGTGTCCTAAAACTCACAGTTTGTAAAGTTAAACACATTCTATTATCAATAAAGATGTTATTCAACTTTTCTTCAATAAAGTTGTTATTGAATCTTTAAATTGCATTCGTAAAGTCAAAATCCAATGAACTAAGATCCATGGCTATTACATGAATACTTGAACTTTATATAGAGACATAAAAATGGATTAAGTTCGAGCAAATAACCAAAATGGTCTATAGTATATGCATAAGGTTGGGTGCCTCATTCTAGTAACACTATTGGATGCGGCCTACTCTGTAGCAGTTACAAGTTGTTGTAAAGGTGCTACAAACGAAGTGATCCTGATTCGTTCATGTATTGACATGAGGAGTGGAGGCGTCCTATGCAATGAGTTTGCATAAGATCAGACTAAGAAATAAGTCACTCTTACTTTATAACGTTTTTTACTATTTAAGATTAACTATTTTGCTTAGATGACCTAGGTAACTTGATCTTAATCCTGAGCTAACTATGAACTCCTGTTTATTCGGGATTATCCTTAGATTTTTATGGGTAAGGGTTGGCTCAACAATGTCGGCTCAATAAACCTCCCATTTTAGGGGTAAAACCAGGTAGATAGTTGTGGACATAGGGTACAATAAGGAATTCACGCCTACCCGATTTAGGGATAGAAGAAAGATTGTTCTCTTAAGTACTGAATAGGTTGTTTTCTTAAGTACTGAATCCAATTCTTGAACAAGGGGCCTCATCCTCTCACCGGTTTGAGAGGGATCCAGTTTAGTGATTGGATCATAAACTAGTTGTTCAACAGAGGATCAGTAGGAACTTAAGGAATAAGACGTAATATTGGGGTTAAAACAGCATAGTGACCCAGTCGTTATTACGAACAACCTGTGAAGGGTCGACTTACTGGTTATGGTTAAATCATGTGGACACAAATATATCTACAGTGATGAGAGTGCAACTATCGAGCTATAGTGGTGTGACTTGATGGTTAACGNTACTGGTTATGGTTAAATCATGTGGACACAAATATATCTACAGTGATGAGAGTGCAACTATCGAGCTATAGTGGTGTGACTTGATGGTTAACGAATACTAATTAATTTGGTCTAAAGAGTTTAGCCAATTAATTTTAATCGTTGGAGCTCATGATCTGTAAATCCATCGGGTCCATTTACTAGCTCGTAAAACATGAACACCTTGAATTATTAAATTGAGTGAATTTGGAATGATATCAATTTAAATTGTTCAAATTGAATTTCAATTCGAAAATGTTCAAATTGAATTAGGGTTTGAACTTGAATAGGTTCAAATTCAAATTAGGGTTTGTATAATTATATATGATATAATTAACGTTTAATTTATTAAAATTAAACGAAATTGGAGAGTTTATAATATTTAAATATTGATTTAAATATCAATTACATGAATAAGATTCATGTTTAAAATTATGTATGTGATTAATTTAATATTTGATATTGAATAAATTAATTAATTAATTATGTTTAATTAATTAAAATCAAATTAATTTCCAATTTTAAATTCAATTTAAGAAATTGAATTTTGTAATTTTAGATTTGATTAATTAGAAATTAGTTAAATCAAAATTTGATTAATTATAGGATTAATTAAAAGGAAATAAATTTGAAATACAAATTGGAGTTCAAAATGGGTTTTCCCATATTTTGAACTTAGTAGGAGGTGTTCCTCCTTGGTGTTCAACACCTAACCCACTCCAATGTTGTTGATTGAGATGTCATTGAGCTGATTCATGAGTGCTTGCATGCACTCAATGAATAAAAAGGCTCTAAATTTTGGAGATGGAAAAACGGCTTGCTAATTTTGGGAAAATGCTACAAGTGTCCTTCTTCCTCAAAAACCCTCTCTAATTCCTTCACCAAATTCACACCATTTTGAGCTCCACCACTCAAATTCGAGGTTGAGAATAGTAGAGAAGATCTCTTGGTAGTTCACTAAAGAATTGGAGCTGGAATCACATGAAAAGCAGCTTGGATTTAGAGGATTTCATCAAAGATGTGTGAAACTTGAAACCTACTTGTGATTTTATGCAAAAGCATGCTTTAGAACTCAAATTAAAAGTAATTAGAGTGCTTATTGATTCTGTTTGCTTCTGTTGCATGCTAGTATATCCCTTTAATGCTATGCTACGTTATGTTATATACATTATGCCAATGTTAGGTCGGATTTAACAGTTCACCCAAATGGCTCTAGTAGGGGGTCACTTACTGAGTATTTTTATACTCAACTTTTCATATTTTATGTTTTTTTTTTCAGGTAAGGACAGAAACAGACCAGCGAGTGACAAGAGGGACTTGTGATTGTGCCATATGGGACTAAGAAATCGCTTCTGCTAAATTTATGTTTTTAAGAGTTTTGATGTGAAACTCGATGATTGGTTAAAAAAAAAAATTATCTGTGTGTTATTTCTTTAGTTGTTTCAGGGGCCTCAAACAAGGGATTTTATCTATTTGTTTATTTTATTAAAATTATAAATTAATTTAAAAGTTGTCTCCATTGTTTTAATGAATTTTACTTCAATAGTCAAAATGTTTTGAATATAAATGTGTAATTATGAGTAACGACCCTTGTCAGAGTACTCGAAAAGTCGAGTCATTACAGTTGGTATTAAAGCCTAAGTTTTAGGTTATGTAGACTGACTTACGATGTAAGTTTTGGTCATGTGTCCTTTATAGCTATTTACGGATCTTTCATCCTCGTCAGGTATGTTTCTTATTAGACATTCCTAAAAGTATATGTGCACGATATTGCCTGATTCTTTTAAAAGTAATATTAGACCGTTTCTTGATTGAGGATTAAAAGAGGTCAACTATGAATGTTAGGAAATGCCACCACGTCGAAGTTTACAAAGGGGTGGTCGTGAGGAAGGACAAGGTGTGTAGGAGGGGTGGACGTAACCCACCAATCGAGGATGTTCAGAAAATGAGGAACATACATCAATACACCCACCTCCTGATGCACCCGTCACCCATGTTGATCTTGCTGCAATGACAGTTCAGCTAGAAGAAAGATTTAAGAAGATAGTGGAGGAGGCGTTAGCTCGACGCGAACTGCGTCAGGAGGTTCTTACTCCTCAAAATCCCGTTCCACAGCAGAATTCGCAGGATCTGTCCACTGAGGCCAAGCATCTGAGGGATTTTAGAAAATACAATCCCCGCACATTTTATGGGTCACTAAAGGACCCTAACAAAGCAGAGTTATGGTTAGCCTCTATAGAGACGATTTTTCATTACATAAAGTGCCCGAACGAGCAAAAGGTGCAATGTGATGTTTTTCTACTTACTGATAATGTCGTAATTTGGTGGCAGTCTGCAGAAAGAATGATAGGTGTCGAAGCTGGATTGATAACCTGAGAATAGTTCAAGGAACGATTTTATCTAAAGTACTTCTCAGCCAGCCTAGGGAATGCTAAGAAACAGAAGTTCTTAGATTTGAAGCAACGTTGGATGTTGATCGAAGATTATGATAAGGAGTTTGACAGGTTGTCTCCTTTTCTCCAGATTTGGTTGCCACGGAGGTTAAGAGGGCTAAAAGATTTGTCCAAGGCCTAAAAAGTGAGATATGTGGTTTTGTGTGGGTCTTCAAGCCGACTACTCATGCAGAGGCACTTCGTTTGGCGGTTGAGACGGACTCTCTAGAGGAAAGGGAACGTCTAAAGCCTCAAGGGTCAGGACCCTCAGAATTGAAAAGGAAGTCAGAGCAAGACTTCCCTGAGCCCCCACAAAAGATTAAAGATGCGGTCGAAACGTTATGGCACCACTAACAACAAAATTCTAAGCTAGAAGGGGTTTAGAGGTATAAGCCCCTATATAGGACGTGGAAAACGTCCAGCTGGGTGTTGCCTGATGGCCACAAGGGTATGTTTCAGGTGCAAGTAAGAAGGGCATACGGTTGACAAATGCCCTAATGATTCTACTGGAGGTGGAAAAGATCGACCTTTGGGTTCAACCCAAAAAGTTTCAAGTAGACAGCAACGGCGAGACGGGGGAGATGCTAGGACTTAGCACGAGGTCGAAAGAATTGAGGCGGTGGCACTTGGTACGCTTTCCATTCTAGACCCTTATATTTTGATGCTAATTGTGATTGTGGTTTCTCGCATCCATTTGCAATTTCAATTTCATTGTACATGCTAAATTAGAATAAGAACTATTAGGCCATGTTTGAGTAGTGTACTCTGTTTGAAGTTATCGCTTTAGTACATGGAAGGGGTGGAAGTATGTTCTACTTGTTAGTAAAAGGAATGCCAGGTGTGGATGTTATTCTATGTAATGTTGATTAGCATACTCCATGTGGTGTTGTCTTGGGTATGAGTGAGTTGGATAAGTTTGGTGCCCACACAGAGGTCGTATGGAAATGAGCCTGTTGGTTAAGGGATGTGCAGAACTAATCAGCCCTAAGTTGAAGTAGGAGATAATTGTTCTAGTTTTGTAATTTTGGGAATATTGCTTGTATGAAGGAAACATGTATGGTCCATGAAAATCGAGGAGTTTCTCCATCATGATCAATGAAGGTAGTTGGGGACGAAAGAACAAGGTAAGGATTTAGAGAGTTGCTTTGGTTTAAAACTTTTGAGGATGAAAATTTCTTAAGGAGGAAAAAGTATAACATCCCAAATTTTTTCAGCTAATTTTCATTAAATTAACTTGAAATATTTGGACATTATTGTAGATAATTGGGGCTAAAATTTATTTAGAGGCAAGATAATTAATTTAAAAAAAATATTTGTAAAGATTTGGAATATTAATTCAATTTAAAGAAAAAAAATGAATTAATTTTATTGGGGGGAAATTATGGTTTTAATTTTTTGTTTCTTTTTGATTTTAGAGTTTGGATCTAAAATTGAATTATTGAGTTAGGAGAAGGATTTTTTTTTTTTTTTTTTTTTTGTTAAGAATTAAAGATTTGAAGAGATTTGGAGATTTAGATTCTTAAAGAAATTTAAATTGAGTTTGGAATTAAGATATATATGTATGAAAGGAAAATAGTTTGGATTTTGAAATTTGAGAGGGAAAAGGAAATATATATATATATATATTTGTGCAAGGGTTAGGTGAGAGTGAGTATTATGTTTAAAAAGAAATATAATTCAACTTAAAAAAACCATAGATTAAAATATAGCTTGAGATTAATTTTGTTAGGTTGATATTTTTTTTTATACTTGGACGGTTGATTAAATTAAATATTCTATCCAATTCCTTATCATGTGGTGGTTAAAATTTTGTATTTACAATAGTAATTGGGCTTTAAAATCGAACAATTATCATATTATTTTTAATTGTATTTTAAATATTTACATTTTTCATATGCGAAACAATTATTCATCTTACTGTATATTTTTTATTTTATGAATCACCTTACTAATTATTAAAATATCTAATAGTAATACAAAAAAAAATGTTATTTTTAAAAAAACTCATATAGAACTTGGGCTTTTAGATGTGACCAAAAAGGCTGAGCCTACACGCTGTCTGGTGGTCTCTATCGAAAAAAGGCTTTTAAGTAACGCATTAAGTTATGGGGCGATGGACACAGGGCCTCGAGATATGGGCCAGCATGTTTTTTTTTATTTTTTTTATTTTTTACTTTCTACTCATATAGCCGAAATAAATAGGTATAATTATATAATTGTTTAAGGTCTAATAACCTATTATTTTACATAAAAATCTAACTTAATTTACTTTTTCAACCTTCATTATCATTCATTTTTTAAAAAACATATAGATAATAATATTAATACCAAAAGAAGCACGTAAGAAAAGTTTCTTATGTTACGAACTTCTTGAACGGTTTTCTTTTCAAAACATACACAAGGAAAGTATTTCCAAACATTTGAAAATTGTTGCATTCATATATAGAAGCAAGAATGGGCAAGAAGCTTCAAAGGAAAAACAAGGTATATTTGATATATACACAACACTATATATTTAAATTTTCTATAAATAACTTAGGGTATATTTGATAAGTGCATGAGTAATACAATTTATGAAATATATCGTCTTATATATTGAATGATATATGCGATATATAGTTATATTTTTCAGTATATTTGTAAACATACTAAAAATTAAACCATAGTATATGTGGTGCATATTATATTTTCCAGCATATTATCCGTATGTTTGACATATACTTGAGATCTCAATAAAGAAATGATCGGTTTTCAGCTAGAAATGTAGAAGAAAATAAATGAAATCTATTAAAATGAAGGAAATATTAATTTGAAATATCTACATTAAATGAATAAATTAATATCAACCAACATTAATAAATAACATAAATAAATTGAAAATTAAAAAATAATATTAGTAAGGAAAGAATTAAATATTTTGAAAATTTGTTAATGAGAGATAATGTAATTTTTTATATTTTAAAATAT
>NC_052357.1:10414220-10438349 GCF_009727055.1 Benincasa hispida
AATATAAAATAATATATATATATATATATATATATATAATATTACGAAATTAAAAAGTGTAAGAGAATATCAAAAGATTAAAATTTTCTCAAACTGTTGCTAAAATTCTAGTTATAGAATATTATTAAATTTTTAGGATATTTATGAAATATTAGTTACATGGTAGGCTAATTCTTTAGATCTTTATTTTTTAATTTTTTAATTTTTTGTTAATTCGGTACAAGGAATTAATGGTAGTTGTCAATGCCCCATTATTCTTTTTTGATGTATGTAGCAAGATCAAAAAATATTCTTTGATTAAGAGCACCAAAATTTCTACCTTTTATATGTGGTTCAACTAAAAAAAAGATCTAGTAAAGTCGTCATTGTTATGGAGTGCGACCAAAATTTTATATTAACTAAGGGAAAGCTAATAGGTATATCAATGAGGGGCACTATCTCGATTGGTATAAGATACTTTGAATAAAACAAAAAATAAAGTCATTAGAACTGATACTTAAGTGGACAATGACATAGTCATAATGAAATGTAATTGATGACTGGAAGGTAATGAGCATATAAGTAAGAGACAATATCTCAATTGGTATAAGACATTTTTAGTAAAACAAAAAAGAAAAGTCACGAGGACTTACGCTCAAAGTGGACAATGTTATACTATTGTTGGAGATATTTTAAGGGTTGTTCTTAACAAGAGGTATCAGAGTCATGCCTTCGACTTAGTCTATTCTCTAATGAAGCGTAGTGTGGTTAAAAATGATATGCTCAAGAATAATACATGAAGATAACTATTTGAAAGGGAGACTCTCATGGTCGGGGATGACTTATACCTTTAAAACATAAAATTTCATACAATTATGGAGATATTTGGAAGGGTCATTGTTCATAATAGCCACTCTATACCATTTTTATGCTCATATTGACATGAGAACGAGTTCGGTCTATGATGATGAACAAACTTCTCTTAATGTGGTAAATTTATAGAAGTCTAGTACATAAGTCTCTAATAAGACATTAGCCTAAGCCAACATTCAACATATTTATAACACTAGAGTTTTATGGGACAATGTTCAAGGTATACCATAATGATAATGGCACCACCCTCCAAACATCACAATATAATGGCATGTCTAAAAGCAAATAAACATAGGAAATTACTAAATGAGTATTTTGGTTTATTCCAAAAGTTAAGAAAAGTATAGGATTTCTTAGGGATTTGGAGCATATATTTTCTGCAGCCAACATGTTCTCTGACTTGTAAATATAAACCATCAAACTCTTCCATCACTAAGAACCAATGGAGATGAAGGCATATTCCATAGAATAAACCATAGATTCACTTTGTAATCTCATTATGCTGGCTTTAATTCAAATGATGAAGTCTCCTTTTAAAAATTTTAGGGTAATTGATTAGTCCTAATTATTCATTAATAATATTTGGAGGAAAAAAGGCTTGGCATTCAAGCAATATATAGCTAATGAAATCAAAACCACTCTTTTTGCCTCTAGATTTTAAATTGAAGATGGGACTTTTTAGGGAGTGTAGGGGAGAAGGGTTTGATTTTTATATAGCTTGAACATGTCTAAAATGAAATGTGGGTTATGGTGACCCATATAATATTCCCATTTTTTTCTTACCACTCTATCAAAAACATCGAGAAATGGCCCTAACGAAAGCTTGTCAAATCATGACTATTAATTTTACTTGGTCATCAGAGACAAAGTCATCCAGAATATGATCTTGTCCACTTTATGTTTAAGTCCTCATGGTGTTACATTTAGTTTTACCCAAAAGACTTATCGCACGAATAATAATTGAAAAATATTGTCATTTCATATATTTACCAATGATATTCTCTTTTCTTAATCATTGTGGACATTTGGTCTTACTTCCAATATCCCGTCTCCCAATCAAATACCATAGAGCTTCCCTTTTCCAAGGCTCACAATTTTTTTGTTTAGCGCTATATAGTTAAGTTGCAAATTGTGATGTTGATACCACTTGTTACAGATAAAAAACCCTTTACATATATTTACAGTGGTATGATATTGTCTACTTATAGCATAAGTAATCATGATTTAGGTTTGGTTTCATTCAAAGAGTCTCATACCAATAAAGATATTGTTTCTCACTTATATACTCACGATCTTCTCATTTTTCCCCTTTTATCGCTAATTTGAAACTTTGATCGAGCTCTTCGCGATCCTCCCCTCAAATAAAGTATCATGAAGCCTCTCCTTTCTAAGGGTTACAATTCCTCCATTTGGCATCTGATAATTCTATCAACATGGATGAGACAGAGTCATGGGCTAACCATCCACATATCTCCACAGCAACAAGATGTTATTTATTTTATGCATAAACACTCATGACTTTGATTTTTATTTCACTCAAAATGTCTTATATCATAGAATCCATCACTTTATACATATGATCGATCTTTCCCTTTTTCAGTTAATGTGAAACTTTACTTGCCCCCAATGCTAGTAATTTATTCCATTTGACGTATAAGTAGTCAATAACTCAAGTACAAGAAACAATCCAAGATTTCATACTAAAATCTCAAATTGAAGAAAAATAAAAAAAAAACGAATCTACGAGTGATTGAACGTGAAATGACATTCTCAAACTCAAAAGAATAACATATTATATTATAATCGTAAAAAAAATGTCATACCGACCCAATAGATTATCAAAGAACACAAAATCTCACATTTCTCCCCCCCACATATGAAGGTGGAAAATGAAGGAAAGAGTGTGGTGTATGACAATGAAGTTGACCTTTTAAGAAAAGTGGATTATAAGTATATAACCATTTGTAAGGTAGGATTAAAAGGAAGTGAAAAGGGACTCTAAATTTCAAGTAAATCATCATGATTTTTGGGATTTGTTTTTAATTAATATAAAAAAGGCTGCTCAACAAAACGGTATATACCGGAATAAACCCGTCCACTTAAAAAGTCACCTCATCTTTTCTAACCCGCATCATTTGTCTTTTCACTTTCACTTTCACTTTTTACCCTGTGGTGGAATCGTGGTCAAATTTTAAACTTTAGACAATAAAAGAATTAAAATAAATAAATAAATAACCACGGCCAAGTATTTTTTTTTTCTTTTTAAATTATTTAAAGAGCATATTTGTTTCGTTTTTATGTGTCCTAATCTAATCACATATATAAAAATAAATATTATTTAAAAAATAAAAAAAAACGTTTTCATATGTTAAACTATGATCTAAACAATTGAGCGCGATAAATAAAAATGAGTGATTTTTAAGGTTTAAATATTATTTTGGTCCTTATATTTTTACTGTTTGTTCATTTGGTCCGGATTCTTTTAAAATGTTCATTTTAGTCCATATATTTTCAACTTTGATTCATTTTGGTTCTTATACTTTCAAAATGTTTGTTTTGATCATTGTACTTTCAAATAGTGACCATTTTGGTCCCTTCATTTCAATTTTTACTTCTTTTTAAAGAATCAAAATAGTTACTCTTTGAAAATTCAAGGAAAGTTGAAAGTACAACGATCAAAGTGAACATTTTAAAACTACATGGATCAAAATAAATAAAAGCTAACAATATAGCGACCAAAATAATATATAAACCAATTTTTAAACTTTAACATCGCTAAGTTATACTGTGAAACATCAATAAATATCATTTTTTTATTGAATTTAGATGTTTACGATTGGTTAGATTTTAGATCATTCATTGATTGTATAGGTTTTTTTTTTTTTTTTGGCAATTTTCTATTTTTAGTAGTATAAATAAATTCTATTTTATCATTTACGAGTAAAAAATATTAAGCTCATGAGTTATATATTCATATGTAAGTATAACTTAAAACTAAATAGTAGGGTTTATATTTTGTAAAATGTGTTATCTTATTCTAAACTAATTGTTCATAATCGTAAGGTTTCATGAATGGGATTATAAAACTTACCATTTATATTAAATATTAAATTTTATAATTCATAAATGTACAAACCATCTATATAAATCACACTCAATCCTATCCTTTTAATATATTTTTTTTTATAGGATATAATTATACCCGTCGAATTTTATATAAAATTGCACGGGTGTAAAAAATTCATGAATAATATGAGTTAGGCTTAATAAACGAAATTACCTAAATGAACTTAACTAACAAGTCACAAATCGAATTTTGTTCAATTAAGCATATGATGGAATGAGAGTTTCCAAGAAGCAAAGAAAGAAGAAAAAAAATAAAAGGAATACTTTTGAGCTTTGTGTCGTGGTGTTTTGGATAAGTGTTTTTTATTTCCTTTTTGGTGTCAATATGTAACGGCTCATGTTTGTAGTAAAGAGAAGAGTCGTACCATGTGCTAAGCCAACATAACAAAAAAAAAATATATATAATTTTCCATTAGTCAAAATGATAAAGCAATTTGGAGCATTGTGGCATTAAAAAGTGAAAGAGAAAGCACTTAGAAAAAACCTTCAAATTTTATTTTTGTCAATTGGAATTTTATTTTAAAAATTAAAAAGTAAGTGAATGAAGTGGCATTTGCTAAGAGGAGGATGCGTGCATCATTCTTAAACGTGGCTTGCCGCTTCTTTCTTTGTTGCTTCCCTTCTCTCTCTAATCTCTAGTGCTTGCTTTAATCACACCCACTTTTTTTTTCCCTTCTGGTCAATCAACCACCGTCAAGGATTCAACATGTACATAATTCAATTGACATATTGTTTGTACTATGATCTCGAAGTCAAAGGTTCGATTTCCTCGCCTCACACTGTAATTATAATACCAAAAAAAAAAAAAAAAGATTCAACTATCAACAGGTCAATATGAGTATAAAATTTATACTATCAATCTCTAGAGATTAGAAGGTTAAATAATATCATTAATATTGAAATTTCATAAAATATCATTATCAATAGTTGAGTAACTTTGCAATTTTATTTAAAAAATATATGTAAATTTAAATTAATAATGAAACTATTTTCATGTTTCAAACTAGATTGTACATCTTGTTATTCCTATTCGTATTTGTATTGGAATTAATAGATTTTTTTTAATGCTTTATATGTTTTTATAAACCATATTGAAAATATTCATTAATAATTAATAATGTTGGCACTTGAATTTCATCTATTTTTGGTTGTTTGGAGAGTGCTTGGTGACATTGATCTCTAGTCTTGTCTTGAAGTTGCCCGAGCTGACTTGCATGAGAAATTTTCGCGTTGGTATGGTGTCGAGCCTACTGCACTCTAATGTCTAAGTTAGTACAAGAAATTGATAATTCAACTAAGCATTAAAAGAAAAGTAAGGTTGAGTCTTTCTTTGGAAATCATTGACCCTCTCCTTTTAGGGTGGTTGGATGATGCTATTTATAAGTATGTCCTCTAACATATGCCTACGGTTGCATGTGACAAGAAGGGATGTTAGGGACATTTCAGGTGCTCGAGGTTGCAGGATCTAGTTCGGCTTCGTCTTGTTTATTTTTCAATTGGTATATATTTACCCACTCAACTAGTCGACCCAAAATCCTAAGATATTGACATTTTTCTTTTAGAAAGTATCCTTTAGGACTTGGGCTCACCCATGGATTTTGGGACTTACCTTGAGAAACCCTCAACAAATATTGATGTTAAATTTTTCGATTTACAGATATATGGACTTATCGATGGATATTTTAATCATTAATCCTAATCTTTTTTATTTGAGATATTGTTTTATTCACCAATATTTATATAACTTAATGATTAAGACATCTACTTATTCCTGCGAGATTGGCATTGTGTTATGAAATAATTGTCATTTTGTTCCTTGAGGCCTTATCTTATAACTTGTTTTTACTATTTGGGGAAAATTAAGTTTATCAATCACACTTTCCTACCTAAACCAATTTTTCTATATTTTGTTTAATTTTAGTTCTATGTTTTAAATTCGTTTAAATTCAAAGGTATTTTTTTAAATATGAAAAATATATCAAAGAAATTATGAGAAGCCACATAAATTTTAAAAATATAAAACTAAAAACTTGTTATCAAAATGACAATAAACTTTTCACTTTTATCCTTAAGTTTTCAAAATATCACTCTAAATTTTTATCTCTATACTTTAAAAACTTAACAAAAAAAATAATTATTTTGATTGGGGGTACTCTTTTGTTGTCTAATATTCATCTATCTTATGTGCATCAATTAAAATTCACTCACCTATTACAATAATGATGATGAAAAAACTAAAATAGAAAATTTGAAAATTTAAGACCAAAATTAAGCAAATTTTAGAATGGCGAGATTAAAGTATAAATTTTAGAGCTTAAATACTAAATTACATTTTACTTGAAAAAAAATTAGAACAAAAAATAAAATAATTTCAACTTTATTTATTTATGATTAATTTTGCCTCTATTTTTTAGGGAAAAAAAGTTTGAAATGTAATACTCCTTATGATTTAATAAAATTGTTGTAAATAGGCTCAACCACGAACAAATATTCTGAACATGACTACATCTTGCTCGACAAGAACATTGATGAGGTCTGATACCAGTTTATTAGGGACAACGAACCTCCACATATCTCCACAATGGTGTGATATTCTCTCCTTTGGGTATAAACCCTCATGACTTTGCTTTTAGAACCACCCAAAAGGTCTCATACCATTAGAGATAATTGACCCTTATATATAAAACCATGATCATCCTCTTATTTAACCAATGTAGAACTTTGATCGGATTCCCTCCTAACACTTCCAAATTTGTAATAAAAAAATACAACCTAATTGACGAGCGAAGCATGCTAAAAAACACAAACTAATTGACAAGGAAACGTGCTCAATCTAATTGCGTCTGAAAATTACGTCGTATCTTTGTTGCTACTGTTATGGTTAGCGTTAAGGTTACCATTATTGTTACTGTTTTAGAGGAAAAAATTGTGAATTTTAACACCTTTACTGTTATCATTACTCTTTGACCCTCAGAGATAAAAGTAACAATAACAGTAACAGTAAATGTGACAAAATTCATAATTTTAAGTAAATGCGATAAAAAAATAGATTCATTACAATTGATCTATGGAATGAAATTTCATTCCCATTACATCAATTTTCATTAGAGTTTGATAAAAGTGGGGTTAGTGTATTAGTTTTGTGCTTAGAATGGGCGCACATTCCGGTTGGAAAGAAACGGAAACCAGAATGAAAAGACTGCCATTTCAAAAGCTCTAGGGTTGGCTTTTTCTTTTGCCTTTTTGTGCTCCAAGATATTTTCCACTCAACCAAATAATTCAGACCAAATTTTGTGCCCAATCTCTTCTTCCTCCTCTTATAGCCATTCGTTTTTCACACTTAATTTCTTCCCATTATCGACCCTCTTTGGACTTACAAATTTCTGCCTTACCCCAACTCTACTTTTGAATCAATGGGGGCTTTGAATATTGGTATAAGGATTAACTTCAAGGGGCTCTAACATCAATATGAAAATAATCAATAAGCCAAGAGATCTCAACGGTTGAGTCTCGATGTGAGTATTGTTTAACTGTAATTGATATGCAATTCTTATTTTAAGGTTGAAGGTTTAAATCTTCATACCTCTATATTTATAGTGCTCAAAGTGGAAAAAAACTAAAAGTTAAGATGAATTTAAAAGATAGGTTGAATTGTATAAGTTTAATCCCTAAATTTTTTAATTTTATGTCTATTTGGTCTTCAAATTTAAAGAAGAGTTCTTAAGCTTTCAAATTTGAGTCTTAGATATATAAACTCTAAAAGTCTATTAGTTTACATAATATTAAATTTACTTCATTCATCAACTAAGTTTTTGTGTCAATTGATGATTTAAGATGGTATCAGAGTAGGTAGTCCAAGAAGGTCATATGATATTAAATTTGTCTTTACCTATTAACTTAATCTTTTGGGTCAATCGACAATTTAAGATGGACAATTTTTATATCATATCACCTAACAAAGCCTCTAATAATTCCTTAAATTTTCAACCTGGTATCTAATAAGTCTTTGAATTTTGAAATCGTTTTGTACCTAATAGATCATGGACCTATTCAATTGATTAAAGAAAAATTTTAAATATGTCGAGGACCTATTAGACACTAAAATTGTAGTTGATAGATATAATAAATACTTTTTAAATTTCAGAAACTAAATAGACACAAACTTAAAAGTTCAGATACTAGCTTGTCATTCAACCTTAAACACATTATTATCTGTCAAAACGAGCATAACTCAATTAACATACAATATGTATTAATAACCAAAAGATTTAAGGTTCGAATCTTCAATTCAAATATTATTAATTAATAGGAGAGATATGTGCTATAAGAGATGACGTTATGAGGTGTTGATAGGTGAAAGTAGACGACATCTAATCTTTCAATGTATTCTTAACATTTACTTGTATATATATATAGATGAGTTTATTTAATTGTTGGCATAAGATTTGACACGTACTATTATTAGTATATGAAATGAGAGAGAAATAAAATTGCAAATGTGCTAATAGAGAGGTGAAGGGCAAATTTGACTTTTTAAGATGAGAGTTTTGAACGTAAAAAGAGCAAATGGACATTTTTGCCCATCAAATCAATTCAACTTACAAAAAGAAGAAGAATATTCTACTTTATCTTATATGATAGAGAATAAATGGGTCTAATAATCTTTTTCTTTAGAATATATATATATATATATATATATATATATATATATATATATATATATATTATATATGGGGGGCTCAAAATGAACCATCAAATATGGGCACCAAATATTAATGTCACTTTAACCTATAGTCCATACTAGAATGTCACCATCGTCTCGTGGCAAGGATATCGATTATGATCACTTCGCCGCATACGAGACTCTACTCTCATTTTCTCATAATTATTTGAGGTTTAAATAAATTTCAAGCTCTTATTCTATAAATATATTAATAGTATTTTATTAAAGTTATTTTTAAATGGTTAAAATCGATTTTGTCGAGTTAATCAATTTCATATTTCATATTTAATTGTAATTTTTTTCATATAATCAAAACAATTTAAAACTGTTAAAGATGTATTTTGAACTGCTTTTGATAATATAAAGATATTCTAATCTAACAATTTAATATGCTTAAAGAATAAAAAAAAAAAAATTTTTAAGGAAATAACCAACAAAAAGACTCATTATAGAAGTATATAAGGACTCAAACCTCAAACCACGTAAGATAAAGAGAATAGAGAAGAGAAAAAACTTGCTCATCCAATACTTTGGAAGCCAAAAAAGAGACTAGACATTACCAAATAACGAACATGGAAAAAGAAAACATCGCCCAAACTCATGTGCATGAGCCTTAACATCAATGATGAAAAAAGAGACTTAGTGAGATTCAAAGAGACCCTGTTCAGCAAGTTAAGAACCTCCAAGCAGTTTGACTCCACAATGAGAAGTCGAATATGAGAGATGAAATACCAAGAAGACCTTCATAAATAACCATTACTTCAAGAACCTTGACTTTGTTGCATCTTTGGATAAATTTGAGACGAGTAAGACAAACGCGATTTAGATGGTCTCAAAGTGTCCAACTCAAACTGTAAGTCTATGCTTAAAGAACAATTTCATTGGAAAATCTAAATAGGGATAAGGAGTACGTGTCCCTCATCAAATTATCAGGTTTTGTATTTTTCTTAATATGAATATTAAGTACTAGTTAAGAATATCTATTAACAAATCCATATTTGTAACCGAAGGCCTTGCCTACTGGTGGTAGTGCAAGCGCATGCATCAAATTATAATATAGTAAAACGGTCAAGAGACCGAGTATCGTATTCTGAAGAATTGGTTTGACTCTTTTAGCTATTCAGAGATTCTTTGAATTTTATTTAGGGGATCGGACTGTGATAAGAACCTAATTAATCTAATCCTAAAAAACAAGAAAAGATAAAACTGGGGTGAAACTAGACAAAGACACGTTCTAGAGTATGATTTCGTTAAACGGATTAACCAAATTAATTATTTTGACCTTAGATTGATTCATGCAAATTATAGATCTAGGAGTCTTTTATCCAAGTATCCTCTCTCGAACTCAACCCTTTCTAATGACTAATGATTGACCCGAATCTCTTTTATCGCTTGACTAGCCACAACATTAAGTTCCTCCGTCAACAATCTCTATTAATCTCCTATTACTCTCGTGCATACTCGATTATCAATTTAACATACTAGATCCAGCTCAACACCTTCTCTCTTGCGACAAACATTAATTAAAGAGCATTCAATTAGTGATCAGTTAATCAAAAGCATTAAGAACAAACATGTTAAAATAATTATGCATAAATTCAATCCAAGAAGCAACTAATACAATTTTCACAATCCATAAAACTAAATCAACACCCTAGAAACACAAATCAATCACTCATGGTTACAACACAAACATAGACCATTCATGAGGTTTCCAAACACAAATGATAGAAAATAAAAAAAGGGAAGAAATTGCAAGCCGTGTTCTTGGCTCTCAATCCGAACTCGCAACCCAACGAACTCTTCAAATCTTTGATCCTTTGAAGCTCCGAGATGCCGCCTTTGTCCAAAATTACACTCCCCAGGGAAGCCTCACCGAAATACTGTTTTACGCTCTTAAAATAGCCTTAAAAGTGTCTCCCCAAATCAAATCGACCAAAAACTACTTATATAGACAGAAGTCGCAGTATTGCAACGCTGACGGTAATTTAAGCATTACTAATCGTAGCATCGCAATGTCATAGCATCGCAATGTTGCTCTGTTTCCATGACCTCTCTGCCTTGCAGCATCACGGGGCAGCGTTGCAATGCTTGTTCAATGTTGTCATACCTCCAATCTTCGCATTTTCTTTCCTTTTTCTTCATTGATCAATACCCTAGGTCAAAATTTTGACCTTCTTGAGGGTATTTTGGTTATTAATCTTTCAAAATTGTATGTTCTCATCCAATTGCTCGATTTTCTACCATCAAACAATAAAAGCATCAAAGATCACAAATTAAGCATAAAACTAACTAAATTCTAAACTCAAAAAACACATTTTTTTGAATGCGTTTCACCTTCGGGTGTTTTGAAGCCTGCAACCCAGGTTTGAATCCACCTGCTATTTGTTTTATTTATCCGTTTTTTGCATGATTTTAACTCTAGTTAAATCAAATAGATAGACATCTGCATACTATCTTGTTGCGGCGGCTTGAAATAAAAATAAATTTTTTATTAAATTCTAAATATGATATAAAAGGTATGAAATGGAAAATTTATTAAATTCTAAATATAATATAAAAGATATGAAATGGAAAATTTATTAAATTCCATATATGATATAAAAGATACGAAATAGAAAATTTATTAAATTTACAGTCTCTAGTTACAAAAAATAATTTTCTATGTTTTGGGGAGGTTTCTTCTTCAAAATTTAGAAAAATTTCATTTTCAATCTCAATACCATCATTCTATTGAATAGGTAAACATTCACTTTTTTTTCCTTCATAATTTTTCTATTCACATTATTTTATATATTTTTTCAGATCAGTTAAAGCTACAATTTAATTTCTTTGTCATTGCAGGCTATACATATCACACTATTGTCAAGTAAATTTCAAATTATTCTTACACATTTTAATTCGCATATTTTTAAATCTATATAATAGATTTTAATAATTTTATTGTGAATATTTTTTATAAAGTTGACCCTAATTCTATATGAAAGATATTTTAAAAGAAAAACAATAATAGAGATAGAGATTATAAAGTCGTCATCTTCAAACAAGAAAAGTGCCTTTAATTCATATAGATCTTATACAAAAATCAATTTAGGAAAACTACCTGCAGATCTTGATTTAAGAACTAAAATTTATTATTATAATTGTAACACTCAACTTATCGTGAATTTATTTCAAAACATGAAAATTCGTGGAAGACAATTATAGTGTATCAAATCAATTAACATATGAATTGATGAATATGGTTTTACATTTATTTATAAAAAAAAAATTCAATTACATTTATATACGGTGCTCCTACTTAAAATTCCTAGATCCGTCATTGAACAATTTTATCATAGTTCTTACAAAATATAACATTTTTTTGAACTATCTTTCATCACAAATTTTATTATATTGTTATTGTTTTTTATTTTGATAAAATGTGAGATGAGAATCAAATTTCAAATATCATATTTTATGTTATTTGAGTTACGCTCACGTTATGTTCGTTATTTAATCAAGTTACGTCTTCTAAAAATAATTTTGATAAACACGTGCACTAAATTTATAATTTGAAAGAAAGAAAATTATATATGAGAATATTTATGATTGGGGGCTCCATTTTTGTGGTAAGTACAAAGAAAAGGAATCTCATTCAGCATACATCCAACTCCAAGGTCAAAAGGTAATTGCATTATTCTCTTTGAAGGGTTTAATGGCTCAAGGACTATTTTGGCTAGCCCTCACCCACAAGGTGCCCCATCAACACATGCAACTCAACAGGGCCATTAGTTAATTTCTTGTGTTATATAATTCCCTAAACAAACTATTATTCGATCGAGAAATTCACTTACTTTATTAAGGATATCAGAATAAGATAGATATGTGTCAACTTATGTATAGCTCTGTTATGAGATCGATAAGTAAAAAATACAAAATAGAAAACGTAAAGGAAGATCGATATACAAATATACATAGTTGACTAATAGTGTGTTAACTATGTTCATAGGACAGAGAGAGAACGATATTATTAGAAAGAATGTTTTATGAATACAAAACGGCACCACTAAAGTTAGAAAGTTTATATAGTGCACTCCTCTAAACTCTAAGATCACAATCATAAATGATCATAAATAATTAAATATGTTAAATACAAATTCTCAATAGGTTTCGGGGCCATTGCCCCCGAACCTCCACTAGGGGCATACTACCCTTGGACCCCGGCTCTTTGGCTAGGCAGCAAGATCCCCATATTTGGTTGTTTGAAACGCTGACTAACAAATTGAAGGTATTCCAACAAGCTCAAATGGCATAAAAAATCATTGGTGTTATTGGACTGGATGAGGTTGATGCTCTGGACGGTATTTTCATAGTTGAGGAAGTAGGAATTTACCCTTCCAAAGTTGAAACTAACTCAATACTTCTCTATAGCTTACGTGAAGATTGGGATCATTTCAACAAAAAAGTGTATGCCTCTTTGATGACATTCAAGTTTTCCAACAACGTGTTCTTATCTAAGCTTCTCTTTTTGTCTACATAACTATAATTTCATGGCTCACAACCTAGTTTGTCTACTCAAAGAACCAACTTCTCTAATGTCTGGTTAGAAGATTATCTTCCCTAGATTGATGTTGTTGTGACTTGTGATTTGTTAACGCTTTAATGATCTAGTCTGATTTTATATTATTACTCGAGAAAATGGTTGCTGAATTAGAGATTCAAATTTATGCCACTATAAATTGCATAAAAAGTAGATATTGTCGTCATTATTATTATTTTCTTTATAAAAAGTAAATTGAAAGTTGAAAATTTTTAATAGAAAAAATTAATTTTTTCCTCATCTCTTAAAAAAAATAAAAATAGAAATCGGCGAGTTATTCTCTTTTCCCTCTCGATAGAAACATATAAAAGATTGACAAGTATGTCAATGGTTAGAAGATTTCAGCAAATATAGCTTTTTTTAGCATAATATTTTGCAAGTTGCTATAGGAAATTATATTAAAATAAAACCTTAAAATTAGATAAAAGTTAACTACTAAAATCATACTAATACTTTTAGCAAATTTGTTCATTTTTTTTAAAAAAATATGAGTAAGTTAAAAAAATGGAAAATTCTTATCCATAGAAATTTTCTAAAAATATTTAGATTTTATAACAAAAATTTCTAAAAAAATTTGTACTTTTTAAACTTTTTATATAAAGTGTAAATATTTTTAAATATTTTTTTATATTTAAAAAGATCTCTAAAAAATTTGTTATGTATATACATGTAAGAGAAAATATACATTAAAACTAACAATTCGACCTAAAAAGAAATATATTCAAGGTTAAAATAATGATACGTAATTTTACTGAAAAAGCATATATACAAAGTTAACTAGAGATGTCTTCTTTCCCTCATTTCTTATAGAACCGACGAGAACTTTAAATTCAGACCATATAAATTCAAAATTATTAAAAAAAATAGTATGATTGAAAAGGGAAAAATGAATGAAACATACACATAATTTTCTATCGACATCAAATCGTATACCGACCAAATAGAAAAAATACCATGTTTTTGATAAGCACAAGAGCTTAATATAGAAAAACACATCACTTTTCCATTCTTTGCACTTTGAATTATGATATATCATTGTAATAAGATCCATTACTAACCCAATAACCAAATTAAAAGGGGATTCCCTAATTATCCTTTTATTATTTACAACTTAGTGGCAGAAAAAAAAATAGATATTGGTGGGCATCATGATAATGTTCTTGGACTAATTCAATTTTTTGAATCCATGTTTTTTAAATTGAGCTTTTTCCATGTGTCAATACAGATGGATCTTAATCAGTGGGAGAATTTTTATCATCTCTTGTTTCTTAACCAATCTTTATTTAGCATACATATCTTCTCAATTTTTCATTCTTTTTTCAATATTTTTTTTATGTGTATCATTTTATGGTTGTAATTTAAAAATAGAATGAATCTATATATATATATATATATATATATACACATATTTAAGAAAATAGGTTATTAGTTAAATAGCACGTAGACCCCAAGAATTTGAGCTAATAAATTAAGGAATATACAGTGTGTGTGTGTGTGTTTTATGTATATATATATTAGTTATCTCGAAAAAAAGGGGAAAAAGCGATATTGTTGGAATTCATTTTAACTTTTCTAACAATTTCAAAATTAAATAAAGAAACAATAGTAAACAAATTTAATCTTTTTAAAAAATAAAAAAAGATATAAAATTATGTTTACGTTAGCATCCATTTCTTAATAATATAGGTTTTTTTAGGCTTCTTTGATAACCATTTTGCTTTTGGTTTTTTGGCTTTTGAAAATTAAGTTTATTTCTTATAATAATTTACATCTTTCTTAAGTACAATTGTTGAATTCTTAGCTAAATTCGAAAAACAAAAAAAAAAAATTTAAAAAGTTATTTTTCTAGTTCTCAAATTTTTACTTGATTTTAGATAACAAATGAAGAAATTTGGAGGTGGAAGTAATGTCCATAGATTTAATTTTCAAAAACAAAATGGTTACCAAACGAGGTCTTAGTTTTTGGGATTATGAAAAATTGTGTTTGTTTTCTTACAATTTATTTACCATAGTTTTCATCTTTTCTAACTAAATACTTAAATTTTTAGCCAAATTCTGAAAACAAGACCAAAATTTTAAAAACAATTTTTTTAGTTTTAGAATTAACTATTGGACTCGAAATGCTTCGGTTCAGTCCTACAGTATTAGAACCAAGTGAATCAGCCTTTTCATTCCGCCCAAAGTTGACTTAATTCCATCTCGGGGGCTTGAGAACGATCAAAGAGGTTTTGGGCAGGCTTAATCCCCTCGCACTGGTGGTGAAATCCGACGCGCTTAAGTTCATTAAGTTGCTTAACAGGGATGTACATTCGTGTACGGAGGTCGATGTCCTCATTGAGGATATTTTGTGTATTGAGAACCTTTAAAACTGTTGTTGCTTTTGTCATTGTTCCACATAGGAGAACAAAATAGTTCATGTTATTGCCACTTTCGTATACTCTCTGGAATGTTCATTGACCTGGAAAGATGTTTTTTCAGATAGTATCTTTCTCTCATCTTTAATAGGACGGTTAGGAAGTAGTTTGATGGCTTGATTTTTTTAAAACATTTCTAAAATATTAAAAAAAATAACATGTGTTTATAAAGTTAATTTTAAAAATCAAATATTTATGACTCATAATAATTTAATTAACAAAAAGATGGACGAATCACATTGGATGGCTGAGTTTGACTTAAATGTTATTTGTTTTTGACTGAATTTAGTCAACAGTGTTGGCTGTCTGTCTTCAAAACATCGACACTCCCAAAGTCTCTATTTCGACTAAGAAACCCACAATCTTAATTATGCACCTCATTCATCGTACGGACATTATATATTGTCTAAACCTATGTGGTTTGTGACATAATATTAATAGACTTTAGAACCACTAATCTCACGTTTTAATTTTTAATACTAAAAAAGATTAAAATCCCAAGGCTTACCTAATACAAACTGGTGGACAAAATGGTAAACTGTTGTAATGATTTTTTATGACCAAAAGACAATAACGAAAAGGGAAGGAAACACAACAACAACAGCTGAAAAAAGTTGTTTGATTTTTCCAACAATATGTAGTCAACAAACCACACCCCACCTCTTGACCTAAAATAAAAACTTCTAATTAATTTTAAATTATTATCGGTATATTTGACTTTAAAGGCATCGTATACTTTTCTTAAGGTCGAAAGTTTTTGTAAATATTCACTCATTCTACGTTGAACTTAAATGAGATATAGTTTATTTATTATTATTTTCTACATCATATAAAAGATAAAGTATATGCTGACATGATAAACACGATATGTTCAAGGGTTAAAATCTTTGTTGTTTTTTTCGAGGTTGAAAGTTTAACCCTTATACTTCACATTTTTTGTATTAAAAAAATTGAGTATATTAAGTTATTGAAAAGTGTAATCGTTTTAAATGACAAAACTGCTAAAAATATTTTCAAATATAGCAAAATGTTGCTATCTATCAGTAATATACACTGATAGAACTATCACTAATACATCTACTTGTGTTAGTGATAGTTAGTGATAAATTGACAGATGCTAATAGATGTCTATCATTATCTATCATTGATAAATATTGACATTTTTTTATATTTGTAAATAAGTTAACTCATTTTACTATATTTGAAAACAGACCTTAAGAAAAAGTGTTAAATCACAATTGACCCAAAAGCTTAGGCTGGTGAGTGAAAGTAAATTTAATAATATATCATCTAACAATTTTCCACTTGTGAGCTTAAAAATAGGTTGAAAACCAGCAACAACAAGTGAAAATCAACAATAATTAGGGACAAAATAACATCTAGGGGTTTGAACACAATACTTTTTAGATTATCTAATCTGATACCATGTCTTTTTTAATAAATATACTCTGATATCATGTTAAATCATCATTAACCCAAAAATTTAAGTTGATGGGTAAAGGTAAATTTGATATTATATCATCAAATAAAAAATAATTCTTTAATTACCTTATCCAATCGTTCCAAAAAATTTATCCACTGAACTATAATAATTTGAATTTATATGGAGAATTGTTCCCAAGAATTTATATTTGAACATGTTTTATTAATATCATCAAATATCAAATACTTATATAGTCAATTCCATTTTTTTCACTACAACAAACGCAATATATTAGATGCCAATTCCCCTAAACTATAATGTTATTTTACTTGTTTACAACATAATTATAGTTTTCTAATAAAAACAAAAAAAAAATTATAGCAAACAAAAAAATTAGTGATATTTGTTGTAAAATGAAAATACTATTTTATTGTATAACTGACATTAAGTGCGAAATCTAATTTATTTATGCTATAAAATTAATATTGTGGTCAGTTTAAGATACAAAAGTAGAAATGATACTTAATTTAAATATTATTAAGTGATGCTTTTTTGCCTAGAAAACACTTTAGCTAGAGCCTACCATTCTAGAATGAGAACTTTTCAGCTCCCCCTTACTTTATTAGGGAAAAAATAAAAATAAATTATTTTCCATTTATAACCTTCCTTTTCTAACTTTTTCACTCCCACATTCTTGTTGGACTCATTTAAAAATAAACAATAAATAATAAATAAATAAAACTTCTTATATTCTTCAATTTTTAACATAAATCTATTGATAAACAAAAGTAATTTCCCTTAATTATAACTCTCTTTATTTTCATTTATTGTTTTTTTTAGTTATTTCACTTGTATAAAGAAAAAAAAGCATGTACCATATTTAAGACAGAATCTTTTTAAATAAAACGAATGTTAAGAGATTTTTTTAAAAAAATAAATGTTATATAGAGATTTGAATATCCGATTTTTTTTAAAAAAAGAGTACATATCGATTATTGGTAAGTTATGCTCGTGATGACTTTAAACATGTTTATATTTTGTTTTAAAGAAATTATGTCTTTTGTAAATTGGCTTCAAATTCTTAACTTAAACAACTACTCATAAATTCGTTTAAAATTAATTTTTGCAATTCTTTTAGTTCAGCCTTATGTAGGAGTGAAGTTCAAAGGAACCAAATCTCTAACCATAAGTGAAAATGTTATAATCAATGTTCACAAAATAAATACCATACTTGTGATTAAACTTTATCAATTATAATTAGAAAAATATATACGTTATCCAACTCTTAGGATAAATCTCAATTTTTAACCACTCTTAAATATTAAGCATTGTTGCAATTTTCCCCCTCAAATATATGAAATTGTAGCAATTAAACTCCACCAATTAACATAGTCATAATAACATAATTAAATTGCAATGTTCTAACATTACAAATTAAACTTATTCTTCAAGTAAATTATTAATTTCATAGTGTAAATCTTTTTTAGTCAACAAATATAGAAAAAGAAGATTAAAATTTCAACCTTAGAAAAAATATATATAAGTATCTTAACCACTAAACTATATCAGATGATCAACACATCTATTATTATATTTATAACAAATAAGTTTGTGAAAGGCGATTAAGTTCTTAGACAGTATTATTATAGTTCAGGAAGCAAAGATCTATCCATTATGGATTGAGATTGATTCATTGAAAAACTATAATACAGTATCGATCGTCTCAACAATAAAGTTCAAATCTTTATTGGCAACATCTAAACATAAACAGAAGGAGAGAGTTCATTTATGACTTCATATTTAACCCAAAAAAACATAGCTATGTACATTGTTTGACTTGTGAAGTAAGAAAAGCCAACATTTAAAGTGTTTGAATGCAAGATCACCCACCTAGATCGTGTACCTAGAAAATTATTTTTTCTTTTTGTCTTTGGTCTATGATCTTTGTGAGAGAAAAAAAAATGTTTGGCAAACTTTAGTAAATGCAAAAAATTAAAGATTGTTTTCAATATAAGAAAATGAATTAAAATATTTATGAATGTAGCAAATTTCGTTATCTATTTGCAATAAATTATGATAGACTAATGTCTATTTATGACATGATAGACATAAATAGTAGTCTATAATTTTTTAAATATTAAATAAATAGGTGAAGGGTATGATTTAAATGGGAGAATATAAATATTAGAAAGGGAGAGTATGTGGTACACACGTGTGGAGAAGATTGAGCAAAGTCATGGAGTTGCTCAAATTACGAAGAGAGGAAAAGGGTCACATATGGCTTGCATGCCCAATAAATAAATATGCCACGCACACACCCATTTTTCAATTTCAAACCTATGCCCTTAATCACAACCACCCCCATCTCAAAATTGACCGTCATTTAATAAAGTTTAAATAGATATTCGATCTAAAATAATTGAGATCTAATCTAAAGTCACGTTTACTAAATCTAATGAAAATTGATGTAATCGGAATGTGATTTAATTGATGGACGAACCGTAATAGACCTGAATCACAAGCATAATTAGATTGTTTTTTTTTTATCATGTTGACCTAAAATTATGAATATATCACATTTTACTAGTATTGTTATTGTTACTGTTATTGTTTGATCCTAATGGTAACGGTAATGATAAAGGTAACAATAAATGTGACAAATTTATAATTTTACAATAACAATATATGTAATAGTAACAGTAAAGATAGTGGGTTCCACGTAATTTTTAACTGCAGCCAGATTGAACACCTTTTATTCCTCAATTAGATCACACGATTTGACTACAAATTTTCAAGGCAGCCCGATATCTCATTATGATTACGGAAAGTAGGTAAACAACAACAAAAGTGATCAACTGGGGTCCGCTTTTTACATTACCATTGATGGATTATTTTTCAGTGTAAACGTGGTCTACATGTAAACAACAACAAAAATAATCAGTTGGAGGCCACTTTTTACATTACCATTTGGATTACTTTTCAATGGTATAAATCTAGCATAAATGTTAAATCTAAAGAGCTAGGTGCCAAGAGTAGATCTACTAAAATAGCCAACGAGGGCACGTGCCTCAAAATTGATAAATTTACATATAGTTCTCTTAAAATTCATAAGATGTTATATAATTTGATGGGCTGAGAGATACTAAAATTCTCTGCTTATGCGCCTGTGAATTGAGTTGTGAGTTCCATTTTAGAGAACTCGTGTCACATAAATTTTTGAATTCATCACTGTTAGGCACTATTTGAAGAAACATGTGAGAGACTTCACATTCTCTAAAGAATATATGGATGTATACTTTTCATTAATGATTGATTTTGAGATAAAACCTTATGTTTATTTAACAACCCTAATTAAATGTCACCAACTTTGCTTACGTCTTCCTACAATTGTAGAACAAACCATGTTTTTAACTTGTATATAGAAATATTTTATTATTTTATTTGATGATATTAAACTAGTCGTAGGTTCTATTTGAAGCTCTGTTTGCAAGTGTAAAACTAGTTAAATGAATTATTTATTAATCTATTGGAATCACTTTTTAATTTTATAGAAAGGTTGATAGATACTAACTTCTAGATTTAGCTTTCCTAAAAATTTGCTAATTTCTTTTTTTATTAAAAAAAAAAAAATTGCTATCTTCTTAACCGTTTAAATTATATATATATATATATATATATTATATATATATATATATATATATATATATATATATATATATTATATATTATATATATAAAAACATATTATAATATCATTTCATAATAATATATTTTGTCATATCTATTTTCATATTTTAATTGATTAATTTTTTTATAAAGAATTATTTTTTTTAAGAAAAATAGATTAAATAAAATTAGTTAAAATTTAAATCATATACAATTTTAAAAAAAATTATAAATTAATTATCCATATAAAAATAATTGAAAAGATAAGTCTAGTTTGGTTCATATAACTAAGATATACACAAATTTAATATTAATTTATCAAACATTGTAACTATTTTTTTAATTTAAAATTAAAATTTATCAAATATTATCTTAATTCATTTGCATCGGTTTCTCTTAAGAGCACAACAACCAACAATTATTTTAAGAGCTACAATAATATGAAACTAAACCTTAATATGAGACCACTTCATTTTGGTTTTCGATTCTGTATGTAAAAAAAAAAAAAAATGATGGGCTTTGGGCTATTTCTAAATATAGAAAAAATAATCAAAATCTTTATAAAATATAGTAAAAATTTTAGAACTATCCGTCATAGAGGTTGATAGATACTAATAGACTTCTATCGGTGTCTATCATTGATAGTTCTAAAATGTTGCTATATCTTGTAAATAGTTTCAATAGTTTTATCATTTGAAATAATTTCGCTATTTTGAATTGAATTTCAATAAATTATTTTAACTATTTATTAACAAGAAAAAATTTCAATTAATTTTTTAAAATATATTTGCCGAAAAAGAGGTGAAAATATTTATTAAATTTACTAATATAAGTTTTAAATGTTAATTGTTGATCAAATAAATTAGAAATTGATAATGTTAATAAGTAATTTACTTAAAATTTATGAAATCTTGTAAAACTGGATAGTCTTTGGTGAAGAATTTTATTTATTTATTTTCATAAAAACATGATTTGGAATCAAATCATTCTCTCTGTCAGTATTCATTTAAAAAAAAAAAAAGAAATGGTCTATATTTCTGTTTTAAAAAAAAAAAAAAACATCTTCGTTTGAAATCACTGAACTTATCAATATTCTATTTACTGAATTTATATTATTTTTAATATTAATGATGTGACTAAATATTAGTGGTAGTAATATCAAGCATTTCACTACAAAAATAAATATGGAGCATTTCATAGTGTTGTATGGAGCATTTCATAGTGTTGGATTATTTATTTATTTATTTATTTTTATTTGCTGTTTGTCAAATTGATCATTGTATTTAATTTTAGTATTTCATATTTAAAATTCATAGATTAAATAACCAATAAATAGAAATGATTATAGATTTTTTTTTTTTCCGTTCATCAAACAAATTTGAATTAAAAAGGTTGAGTTCACTTTTAAAATACGTTAATTTCATATTATTTTAAAACCAGTATTCTCTTAGCTTTTAAATTTTCTTAAAATGTCATAGATTTTTTAATGAATATTTAGCTTTTAATTATATACTTCAAAAATAAGATTTATTTTATATATTTATCTATTTCATACCTAATCAAATATATTTTCTAATTGTCATGGGTCGAATGTATCAATTTTCTTTTTTAAAATATACCATTTTGATTTTTTTTTTAAATAGAACTATTTTTCTTATTATTTAAAATTTACTCTATACCAAACAAAATATATCATTCTAAACAATTATTTGATATTGATTTAAAATTTTAAATAACAAAATAATAAATAATTTATTTAAAAGTCTATTTCGGTTATTATATCTAAATAATTTTTTTTTTTTTAATTTTCCAAACACTATAATCTACTTTTTCAAGTTTAAATTGAAATTTATCATACACTAATTTAATTCATTTAATAGCTAATTTTTCTAGAAGTGCACTTGTCAACAATTATTTCAAAAGCTATCCTACGCTAAATGAAGCCTAAATTCATCTTCATTTATCAACTTAAACTTTTTAATTTAAAATAGTATCAGAATAGATTGACGTTTTCGCTCATTAATTTAAATTTTTGGGTCAATAGGTGATTTAAGAATGGGATCAAACCTTTCATATAAAATCATTCATATTAGTATCTAAAATCTACTTATATTTAGTACGGTACAGTAATTTATTTGTTTACTTTAATTAAATTTATATTATTTTAAATTGTAGATTATATTTTTTATTTAAAAAATCAGAAATTAAATTATTATAAACCTAACGAATCCCACTGACTCGAAGGACTCAAATCTTTTGACAAGACTACAACTTTGTAATCTGAATATACTGAGCTATTTTGTTTGTTTTTTCTTTTCTTGGGTGTTTGATTTTACACTTGCATAGCTATTTTCCACCAATAAAAATATTCAAAGGGGAAGAAAATATTATCTAACTTTATTAAAAGAAAGATTAATTAAATTTTATAAGATAACAAGTTCTAACAATAATTCAAATTTTCAAAATTATTTAATGATAAAGTTTACTTTTATGTCAAATTTTGGGAGACGCATGCCAAATGCATACGACTAGTCTAGGGAGAAAAAATAAGATGGCTAATTGTTACCATCCCAAGATTTTATTTTATTTTATTTATCTTTAATTTATTTTTATTTTTAAATTTGTTTAAGTGTTCTTTTCTATATTTGTAAAAAAAAAAAAAGAAAAAGTCGAGTTAGTGGTTGGACCGAAAAAAAAATCAACTTAGAAAATGGATAAAGACAAATTTAATATAAAATCTAACAATTAGTACGATTTATAGACTTGAGATTGTGGTACCTTTTAAAATAAATGTTAGGAGCTGAATTTTTATAAAAAATGTAAGATGAAGCAAATTTGTGTTTGACAAAATTTAATTTTAAAGCATAAAAGTATTTGGTAGTTAAATGATATATAATTAAATTTACTTTCTTAATATGCTATCAGAAGATGTGATTCATAAATCTATTGTATGTAAGCCCATTAAATTGCTAAGTTATTTATTTAGAATTTTTATAATTAAATTACAAATTACATTTTACCAAAAAGAGAGAGAAATACACACTCTGCATGTTGTTAATTATTATTAATATTATTGTTTTGAAACAACATCTTGTCATTTCTTTACATTACATGATAAAAGGTTGGAAAAAGATAAAAGTTTTAATGCACAAATGTTATTTGAATTTAACCTCTGTTTGATTTTTGTTGTTTCATCGATCAATATTTTAAATTTGCCAAAATAATAATAATAATAATAAAATAAAATATAAAGCATTATCATAATCTTTTACAAAAATGCTTCAAATTTCATTAGATTACTTATATATGTGAAAGCATTAACATGATCACTTGACCACCGACA
>NC_052357.1:10438359-10456150 GCF_009727055.1 Benincasa hispida
ATATATATATATATATATAATACAATTCAAAGCATATTGATTCAAAGCAACTCGTTTTTGTCAAACAATTTTAAAGTTTTCGTTACTTAAATCGTGGTTGATGCTTGAATTTGTTTTGGATTCGGTGTTCTAATTGTGATGCTCAATGAGAAGTTGGTCAAAATTTTCAAAATAAAAAGATTTAGGGTAAATTTTTAAAAAATCCAAAATTACTAAATCCGTAAAACGATTATAATTTTTTCGAGGTTACTTCTAGAAGCAATGCTAATAGTAATTTTAAAGTATGTTTGATTTAACTTTTCAAGTGTTTAATTTTTTTTTAAAAAAATTAGAGTGTTTATCAACTACTCATAATATCCTTTGAAACACTCTCAAAATATATTTTAGATATTTTTTTTATCAAAAGAGTTTAAATAAAAAATGTCTTTTTTAAAAACATTTTTTATGTCAATCCTCATATCTTTACTCGACTTTCAATGTATTACTTTTTGTCATAATATGTGGGATAGGAAAATCGAACCTCTATTGTAAAGTTAATTGTATAAACACCATACTAATTGAACTATGTTCATGTTGATTAATATATTATTTTTATAACAACTTTTTAGACCGTACATCTTAATATCGTCAAATTATATATATATGAATATTTTAAAAGAAACGTCAAACTATATTTATGATACTGCTATTTTGTCATTTTGTTTAAATAATAAATATTATGCAAAGTTATACTTTGTCACTTATGTCAACTATTTCGTCATTTTGTTAATAATAAAGAGATTACACAAAGTTATTATTTAAAGTTTACTCTTTAAATTTTCCTTTTGTCTTTTTTAACTTATATGGTTGGTAAATTTGTAATTTAGCTTTAAATTAAATCATGTGCAAAGAATAAAATTATTTATTCATACCACACCAATTTTAAAAAGTGAAAAACATTTATTCGCGTCGTTTATTTATCCAGTAATGTCAAATCAGTCAAATATTTATTACTACCATTTCGTCATCTAGTTAATAATAAAGATTAAGCAAAACTATAATTCAAAATTTTGACACTTTTAAAAGTTTATGGTTGAATAGTTTTTTTTTTTTCTATATTTTTCTAGAACTTTATGATTTAAGTTACATTTACCAATTTGTAATAAAAATTGATATAAACGAATGAGATTTCATTTATGGGTGAATTATAATAAGCTTGAATCATAAACACGATTGAATTGCTTTTGATCGCGTTTAACTATAATTATGAATCTATCACATTTTATAGTTATTCGTCACTGTTACCATTTGACCCTAACGATAACGGTAATGATGACGGTAACGGTAAATGTAACAATAAATATGATAAATTCATAATTTTCATATTGTTGCAGTAACAATATTTATAAGATAATGATAAAGGTAGTGAATCCCAGGTAATTTTCAACTGTAATCTGATTAAACACCTTTTATTATTCAATCAGATTACATAATTTAATTCCAAATTTAAAGGCATACCCCACATGCACCAGTATAAGAAAGAAGAGATTTGTGAGTTTCAATTTCAACTCCTAATTTCGAAAATCAACTTCAAGAACTTGGGTATCAGTGATGACAACATCATCACCGAGCACATTGATTGGGACACTCAACTAAAGTGGCTTTTTAACGAGACCTATTGATAATGATTACGAAACCTAGGTAAATAACAATAGAAGTAATCAATTAGGACACATTTTTTACATTATCATTGATGAATTACTTTTTGTAAGCGTGATTTAATTTATAATTTAACTTTAAATTAATCACATGTTGTTACTGCTCTAAACAAATAATGAATTTATTTATATCACATCAATTTTAGGAAATTAAAAAAAAAATAGTGAAAATTTGTGGATGGGAAATTTCAAGGGCAATAGGTTTTGCACCACACCAAAACAGAATAAAAAGACAGCTTAATTACAAAGAGACACCATTTTCACCGAATAAAGGTTTGAGATCAAAAAGAACGAGCCGGGGAGAAACAAGAATTTTCGAAACTCTTTTAAAAAATAAAAATAAAAAATCGAAGCTGGCGCATCACAATATGAAACCGACGGTCCAGATTCAGTACCTTTCTGCCTCATTGGATACACGTATATATAATTAAAAAAATCATAAAATTCAAATAAATATATGTATGTATAATTGTATTTGAGGTAAAAAAAAAAAAAAATCTTTTTAATATTAATAATAAGTTCGGGTTGGCAGATTAATTTTTGTTAACCTATGAATCAATCAAATCCAACCCAACTAAATTATAATCTAATCGAATTTTTTAGGTCATCGAGTCTTTCGAATCTACTTGTTCAATTTAAATTATTTTACTCATTAATCGCGTTTAATGTTAATAAAACATGCAGTTTATTTGGGTTCTTTTTATTTTACTTTATATCAAAATATGGAATCTCTCATACTAACGTCAACCCCAACTAAAACATATTTTAAACATTAAATATATGAAAAAGAGATACATTTTTCTACTATAATAAACATAAAGTCTTCTCTTCCCATGGACTGTTAAATGACCTCATAATCGATTAAAGTGAGGTTAGTTTAGCGATAAATTATGGTATACTATATTTTTAATCCTCTATATATTTTTTATAAAATAGGTTAAAATATCATTTTGATCTTTATATTTTAGCTCTTTAATTTTAATCCTATTTTTAAATATTTAGGTCATGTTTGGTAACCAGTTCGTTTTTTGAAAATTAAGTTTATTTCTTCTCATTTTCTTACAATGGTTTACATTTTCCTCAATAATAAGACTAGAATTATGGGCTAAATTCTAAAAACAAAAACTACTTCTTAAAAGTTATTTTTTTTTTTAGTTTTCAAATTTTGGCTTCGTTTGAAAAATATGGTTAGAAAGTTGATAATAAAGCAAGAAATCTAGAGGTGTTTGTAGCTTTAATTTTAAAAAACCAAAAAGAGAAAACTAAAGTCTCGTTTGGTAACTATTTTGTTTTTTAAAATTAAGTCTATTTCATCCATATTTCTTACAATAGTTTTCATATTTCTTAAGTACAATGGTTGAATTCCAAATTCTAAAAACAAAAACATCTTTTTGAAAGCTACTTTTTTTAGATCTTAAAATTTGGTTTATTTTTTAAACTATTGGTGAAAAGTAGATAACAAATGAAGAAATTTAGAGGCAGAAGTAGTGTCTATAAACTTAATTTTAAAAAATAAAAACAAAAAAACAAAATGGCTACCAAACGGTGCCTAAATAATTAATAAACAAGGCCTTAATATTTTGTTTATGTACTTCCAATAAATTTTAAATTTAGTTGATATTGCTAGTTTATTTTTTTTAAAAAAAATATCTATTAGAATTTTTATTATAAATCTTAGAGAAATATTCACCTATTGTATTATTTCATGAAAATTATTGTTATTATTAATCAATTTGATAAATTAACTCTTGAAAAATTAAATTTAAGATTATTTAAAATATATAGAGTAAAATTTAACATTTAACCTTTAAAAGTAATAAAATAATTGAACGAATTCTCGAAGGGTAGAAAAAAAAATGGTATTTCAACTCATCATTATCTAATAAATTTCATTCAAATTTGTTTTGTACACGTTGTTTTAACTGTGTTAAAGAATTATGTAGCCTAGGTGGGTATTTTTTATTTCACTTTATATTAAAATATGAATATCCGAACTAAATCAAACAAATTCAAACTATTTTTTTAGTTCAACAATTGCAGCGAACAAATCTAATTTTAAAATGATAATTGATGCCTTTTACCATTCAATTTTGTCAACTCAAACATACTTTTAAAAAAGATAAAAAGAGAAAAATACATTCTTTTACTGTACAAGAATTTGAATTTAAAACTTTCTCTTTTTATGCATTGTTAAATCCGTACTAAAATTTAAAGTGTGGTTTAATTTTTGAAAATAAACCATTTTAGAAAAATTTATGATATTTGATAACTACTCAAAATAACTTTTAAAATATTTTTAAGGTGTATTTTTAATCGTTTTTATCAAAAGAATCCAAATAAAAATTACTTTTTAATAATATTTTTTTTAAAAAATAAAGAAAATCAAAATAAAATTTGAAACTTGGGTTAGTTAATTTAAGGGTCACTTTGGTAAGTCCAATCAAAATAGAATTAACAAGAGATTAAAAGAGAATAGGGTTGTATACTATTTCATGTTTTTAAATATATGTCTGATAACTAATTTAGAAATTAAATTTCAATTTAAACAAATTTTCAAAATATATTTGAAAATTTATTAGTTACTTACCAGGTTGAATATAATGATGAACTTGTTTTATGTTAAAATTTTTGTATAATTATTATTTTGTAATATCATATAATATATAATATCTATATACATTACATATTTTAATTTAACAAAAGTAATTGAATTTATAATATGATATAGTATATTTGTTATTGTTTTTATAATTTTTAATATAATTCTATATTTTAAAATTTTGAATTCAAAATTTAGATATATTGAAAGCATAAAAAAGTTGTTTTAAGAATTTAGATCGTTTGAATTATATAATCCATAAATAGTTTTCGAAAACAGAATTTAGACAGCCAACTAAATACATATTTAATTGACTTAGTGAATTCAAAAATATAAAATATAATATGAGTAGACTACCAATTTGATCCTAAAATTTTGCTTTTATTTCAAATTTGTTTATACACATACATTTTTCAGTAGAGGATGGCGGTTTATACCCATACTTGATATTTAATTTTGGTATCAGGTAGTTATTATCTAATTAAAATTTTAAATCATTCTATGTAGTCTAATCTACTTGATAAATATTAGGAAAATAATCAACTATAATAAGCAACAATTGAATCAATCAAATTTTTCTTTCAATTTAAATGTTAAAAACAATAAAAGAAAGAGACGGTTGTAAATATAGATTTAGACCGAAAGTATTAACAGATATAAGATAATGTAAAAAAAAAAAAAAAACTTCTAAATTTGGTTAGGTTATAAGCAGCAATAATTTATTTATGAGAACTAACTTCGAGTATCTATGAGATTTTGCAAATTAAAGTAAATTAAACCGCGATCTCATATAAATGGAGAAATAATCAATCTTAGGCTAATTGTTTTAAATGGTAAAATTGTTGAAAATATTTTGAAATATAGCAAATTATTATTGGCTATCAGTGATAGACCACGATAGACTCTAATCGTTGCTATCATTTTGCTATATTTATAAATAAGTTGATTTATTTATTTTTAATTTGAAAACAACCCTCAATCTTATTTATTATAAATTTTAGGTATAAATACTAGTTTGATCCTATATTTCTAGGTTCATTTTGGTTTCTTGACCGTTTCTAAAAAGGGTAAGAAGTGTCTAGTTCCTTCATTTTTCATCTTTTATTTCAACTTGAATTGATCAGAATGAACATTTTAAAAATTTAGAATCAAAATGAAAAAAAAAAAATCAAAGACGCGTTTAGATTGTTTTAAAAAATATTTTTCAAAAAACTTATTTTTATTTAAATATTTTTTATAAAAAAAAATGTATGTCAAATGTAACCTAAGGGAAATGAATATTTAAAAGATATAAATACAAAAAAGTAGTAAAATTGAACGATAATTAGTTTGAAAATGTTGTTTAAGAGGTGCATGTAAAGGGACGACATGTCACTGGGAGTTTGAAAAGGGATTGAGCAGGATGGGTTGCAAGTGTCGTTTTAGGCATTATGCTGTCGTTTCTTCCTTCTTCCTGGTTTATACTCCAATGGCAGAATCTCTCCGATCCTTCACAACCTCAATTCACTCCAATTGCCTTTATTATGGACCTTTTCCCAATGCATAATATTAATTCTAAGTCAGACCCAAATATAATTTACAAATTTTTAATCTTATGTGCTTCCTTTGATATTTCTTATGCAGAATGGGGTGGAAATTGGTTCCCTGCAATAAATAAATCAGTAAAAATTCACGGTTTGTTTTTTAACAAAAACCAATTAACTTAAATAACTATTATCTTGGACAATAAATTATATAATAAAATTTGAAATTTAAATATAATATTTATATAATAACAATAAATTATTATAATAAATATAAAAATAAGCTACCCGAGTGAGGATGAGAATTATAAAAAATGCATTTTTCATCCCTATCCTATTAATCTATGAGAGAAAAATGTACCTCTCTAATTTTTTTTTATTATTATTTTTTTAAGTTTCTATAATTTAGGTTGGTATAGGTAGAACTGGAAGCAGTTTTCCTAAGTTAAATTTCAAAAATAAAATGTACTAAAAAAATTAAAAATCAAGTATAAAATATTTAAGTTTCTATTGGATAATTATTTTGTGTTTTATTTTATATATATATTTTTAGTTTTATTTTTGTTTCTTTAAAATTTGTTGGTAAGCTCTTCATTTAACAATACACTTGATTTTCAAACCAAATTTCAAAAATAAAATCAAGTTTTTGAAAACTACTTTTATCGGTTTTTAAAATCTAGCTTTCGTGTTTTAAAAGTAGATAAAAAGCAAGAAAATTATAGGTAAAAATAGTGTATCAAACTTTATTCATTGTAAATAAAAGAAATGGTTATCAAATAGTACCTTTGTTTTTTTTTAAAAAAAAAAAATTGCGTTCTAATTCTTCACTAATGTTTCTATCTTTCGAACCAACGAGTAGCCAAATTTATAAACAAAACACAAAATTTTAAGTATTATCCAAAAAAAAAGGGGAGATTTTCAAAAATAAAAAAATAAGAAAAAACTATTTATACAAAGTAGTAAAATTTTAATATTATTTGATAGAGATTGATAGGGACAAATAGAGACTAATAGAAATCTGTCAATGTCTAAACAAATAGAAGTCTATAATTGATAGTCTGTGTTTTTTTTTATTATTATTTTATAAATAGTTTGATATTTTTTCTATCTTAAAAAAAAAACTAAAAAGTTGATTTTTTTTGGTTATTTATTATCTAGTATGTACTTCTGTTACTAAAGAATGAATGACTTTGGATTTACATATGAAAAAAAATTATGAATACAATTTTTTGATAAAATTTTAAAATGTACATTACTTTAATTTGGCTAACACTCATTTTCTGGAATCTAAGATAACCCTTTGGAAGTAAGTTCGGCCAATTAAACAACATTCTATGAAATTCCATTGGCTTCCATTATTTCAAGCTTTAATTTATAATTACATTACAATTTGCTTTTTAACTTAATTAATATAATTAGAGCATCCAAATTTGTATAATAAAAATTCACTGAATCTTTCAAATGTGGCCTCATTGACCCACCGGAGTATTTTTACATACTTTAATATGTAATGGGAAGTTGGAAAATTACTATTATTTAATATTAAGGTATGAAAAGTAATAATACAAAAATAAATATATAATAAAATAAATTATTATTATTATTATTATTATTTAAAAAAAAAAGGCAACTTCCAACCATTAGTGAAAAAAGTAGTGGTATGGGCATATTGGTGGAAAAACATAATTTGACATTTTACTCATTAGCCCTCCATTTATATTTGGCAGGTGACTGCTGAGTTTAATATACAGCTTAAACAGTAAGTTTATTATTATCCTTTTCGTGTAATAAAAAATTTATTTTGGGTTACAACGGATTATTTAAATTAAATTATAAAAATACCCCTTTAATTTATTTTTTTTAAAAAAATAGTTTTATTCTTTAAAAAGTCACCAACAGTTTGGATAATTAGAATGTTAGTCGAAAAGTTTGACATATTTGAGTATCATTTTTTTCACTATAATTTTTGAAAAAACATGAATATATTTATATAATGGAGAAAATTCACTATTTTTAGGGTAATTGTTTTAAATAGGAAAATTATTTGAAATATTTTTAAATATAGCAAAATGTCACTACCTATTAGTTATAAACATTATTATTAATACACAGTGACAAAAAAAAAAATTCATATAATTTTAGCCTGTTATTTACAATTCGGGATTTTTTTAAATCCAGTTTTCTTTATTGGATTGATTTTCTTTTCAAAGTTTAAATATTATTTTATTTTTTCTATCCTTTAAAATGTCTATTTTAGACATGTACTCTTGAAAAATGACCATTTTAACCCTTTAAAAATGAATGTATCAAAATGATCACTTAGATCAAAATAGACCAAACTTAAAAATTTAACGACCAACATACACATTTCGAAAGAACATGATTGAAATAAACTAAAATTAAAAATATAGAGATAAAAATAAATATCTTGGCATACAAGAATTAAAACAAGCTAAAATTAAAAATACATAACCAAATTAGTATTTTTAAAAACTTATCCACTACTATTAATTTAAATATTAAACACTAAGAAATGATCGGATAAATCTCTGAGATTTTTCCGTTAAAAAGATTTTGTGTATCTGGAAAAAAATTAGAAGACAATTAAAAAAATAAAGGATAAATTGTAAAATTTATGGTAGTTGTAATTGCACACTTAAATTTTTAATCGTAAAAATTGGATCCCTAAACCTCTAAAAGTATTAAAATTGTACCATCGAACTTATAATATTTAAAAGATTGGACCCACAAATGATAAAAAAATTAAATAATCAAATTTATATAATTATTATAATTTATACTATTTTAATATTGATATAAGTTCGAGTGTTCAATTTTTTAAATTAAAAGTTAAAAAAAAAAAAAACGAAGATTCTTGCTGCTGTTTCGGTAGAGTTATCATAACTAAGAATTAATCAAATATAAGAGTAAAATGACGAAAGTACCCTCAACATGCAGAAAAAAAGCGACCACGGAGTAACTACCATTCTGTGCTCACTGCGTAACCATTCCTCTCTTCTTCCTCCTCTATAAATTGCGATCTTCCTCTTCTTCTTTCCTTCAAACCCTTCAAAAACCCCCCAAAATAAAAAACCATTTCTCTCTCAAATTCCAAACCCTTCCATGGGAATCAATTCCAATCGAGTTGAAAATTTGGAATGTCGTGAAACGGTGTTGACAATTCCGGCGGAGGCAATGCCGGCGCCGCCTCAACCGGAGGTGGAGATTCATAAAGTCTGTTTGCCTCCTAAACAAACTACGTTTCAGAAACTCAAGCACAAGTTATCGGAGGTGTTCTTCCCTGATGATCCGTTACATAGATTCAAGAACCAAACGTGGCTTAGAAAAGTGCTTTTAGGCCTTCAATTTCTGTTCCCTGTTTTTCAGTGGGGCCCTGATTATAACCTCGCTCTTTTCAAGTCTGACATCGTTTCTGGTCTTACAATTGCTAGCCTTGCTATTCCCCAGGTATGAGGATGAACAAGACGTTTCATGCAAATTGAAATTTGAAGATTAGGATGGGGTTTTGCCTTGATTCGACTGATTTTTATTTTATGGAAATGTGGGTTTTGTTTCATTCGTTTGGTTTGCTTTTTCTGTTCGAACTTGTTCAAATTTCACTATCCCTCATTTTGGCTTTAATTTAATGTGTTTGTTTGTTTTAGTCTTTAGATAAAGTGTTCTATCCATTTTTGAATTTTTTTTGGTCTTTTTTTGTTACTTAATTGTGTTTCGATTTCTGTAGGGAATAAGCTATGCGAAACTTGCAAATTTGCCTCCAATCATCGGATTATGTGAGTATATCTTTTGTCAAATTGATCAATACTGAACGAAATTGAACCAGGAGTTAAATTTGATTTGCTAACTCTTTGTGTGGTCTTATTGCAGATTCAAGTTTTGTGCCTCCACTGATATATTCTATCCTTGGGAGTTCTAGACATCTTGCTGTTGGGCCAGTATCGATTGCCTCTTTGGTCATGGGATCGATGATTACTGAGGCAGTTTCTTATAATGAACACCCAACTCTGTATCTTAAGTTGGCTTTTACAGCTACTTTCTTTGCTGGTGTATTCCAAGCATCTTTAGGCTTGTTAAGGTATAAAACTAAGCATAACCAAAAGGGAAGGAATGAATTCCCATGAATTTTCTCTGTTTATGAGATTGTCATTCAATTCATGGATTTTGGCTTTCAATTTGTTACAGGTTAGGCTTTGTGATTGATTTTCTGTCAAAGGCTACCTTAGTTGGCTTTATGGCTGGTGCAGCAGTCATTGTGTCATTGCAACAACTCAAAGGGTTGCTTGGAATTGCCCATTTCACCACCAAAATGCAATTTATTCCTGTCATGTCTTCTGTTTTCCACCGCAAAGATGAGGTAAGCTCTTGCTTACAAGTTACAACATTATAGGGTGGGAAAAAGAGAGGAAAGGAACTAGCAACCAGATGAATAGTTCACAATAAAGTCTGTTGATTTTTTCAAATATTCTAAATTTCTTTATTAAAGATGCCTTTTATAAAAACCAAAGCCGGTTCGTTTATCAAAATTTGCTGTTAATTTCGTAAGAATCTTGATTTGTATTTGCATAGTTGAAGATATCTTTCAAGGGTTCAATTTTAATATTCTAGATGGTCTGAGGTGTTATAACTGATGGGGCCTCTCTTTTGTCTTTCTTTTTTAATTCACTATTCTAATTCGGTGCAATTAATGTGCAGTGGTCCTGGCAAACTATTGTTTTAGGCTTCATTTTCCTACTGTTTCTCCTGGGAACAAGACATATAGTAAGTGGATTTATGTTCTGCTCAAATTATATTATTACTTAGATTTATGTTTTCGTAATGGCTCTGTTTTAGCCTTAAGATGGGATTGGTTGGGTGGGCCATGAGCATAACCCAAGAAGTGGGGTCTAGAAAATTCCTTTTTTTAAAAAAATAATAATAATAAAAATAAAAGTAAATTATAATAATAATAGCTCCGGTTCTAATGTGTTCTATCGTACATGAATTGACACAGAGCATCAAGAAACCAAAGCTTTTCTGGATTTCAGCAGCAGCTCCACTGACATCAGTTATTTTGTCCACTATTTTAGTCTTCTTGCTCAGAACAAAATTTCCTGGAATCTCAGTGGTAAGAATCGACATTCTTAAACTTCAAATATGTACCCTGAAACTAATACCATTTTATCGAGAAGACTTTATTTAGAACCACATATTGATTCTCTTTTGGTGTTCTCTTGATAGATTGGTAATTTGCCAAAGGGTGTCAATCCTCCATCTCTGAACATGCTTTACTTTACTGGTCCTCAATTGGCACTTGCCATTAAAACTGGCATTATAACTGGAGTTCTCTCGCTCACTGTAAGCCCTTGTCTCATAAAGATGTTAATTACAGATTATAGGTACTGACTTTGGTTACTTCTCCTAATCAGAATGGCTGAACGATCCTTTTCATTTTGTTTTTATAATATTTAGGAAGGAATTGCCGTAGGAAGGACGTTTGCTGGTCTGAAAAACTATCAAGTGGATGGGAATAAGGAAATGATGGCTATTGGTTTTATGAACATGGCTGGATCTTGTTCTTCATGCTATGTCACTACAGGTGCTTGTTACCATCCTATCTAACCTTCTCAATGTTGTTATTTGTTTGTTGTTACAGTGTTTTGACTCTTTGGATTGGATTGATGTTACAGGATCATTTTCTCGGTCTGCTGTGAATTACAATGCCGGGGCACAAACAGCAGTTTCAAATGTTGTGATGTCTGCAGCTGTGCTTATAACATTGTTGTTTCTGATGCCACTGTTCCATTATACTCCAAATTTCATCCTAGCAGCCATCATCATAACAGCAGTAATTGGATTAATTGATTACCAAGCAGCCTGTAGGTTGTGGAAAGTTGACAAGCTTGATTTTGTAGCTTGTGTTTGTTCATTCTTTGGCGTTCTTTTCATCTCGGTTCCACTGGGTCTTGCCATTGCAGTAAGTTCCCTCATTGCCGTGAGATTAATTTATTGAACAAGGCATATCATTAATCCATTGGAATTTTCAGGTTGGAGTCTCTGTTTTCAAGATTCTTCTGCATGTCACCAGGCCAAACACCATGGTTTTGGGTAATATTTCTGGGACTCATATATTCCAAAACCTTGATCGATACCGGGATGCCTCAAGGGTGGCTTCATTTCTCATTCTTGCCATTGAATCTCCAATCTACTTCGCAAATTCAACATACCTACAAGAAAGGTGGGCTCGATAAAATAAAAATCTTCTGTATATCTTGTGGACAAGTCTCCTGGAGCAATCATATTCCCGAAAGAGAGATTATTTCACCTATAACACATCCATATGTCCTGTGCAGGATTCTTAGGTGGGTTAGGGAAGAAGAAGAGCGGATAAAATCGACTGACGATAGCCCACTGAAATGTGTAATCCTAGACATGACAGGTATATTAAGTAAACAGTTTTACTCCTAAGTCAGTATAAAAGAAGCCTTTTTTTTTTTTCCCTCGAGATTATACCACCGAAATGGTTTCACTCACGCTTTTCATATGGTTTTCTCAGCTGTGACATCCATAGATACAAGTGGTATAGAAACCGTATGCGAGCTTAGGAAGATATTGATGCAAAAATCATTGCAGGTATGTTCCATGTGGCTAGAACTGCTTGTATAACAAAATGTTTTCCAAGAAACTTATCGCTGAACGACATTTCTGTTTTTGTATTGGTCAGTTCGTGCTAGCAAATCCTGGTGGAAACGTGATGGAAAAACTATATAAATCAAAGGCATTGGAACAGTTTGAGTTCAACGGTCTCTACCTCTCAGTTGGAGAAGCTGTGAATGACATTTCTTCTTTATGGAAGAGACTGCCATAACTTATATCTTCTTGAAGCTATATCATAGAGGAGAGAGTCTGAAAGAAACAAACAGATGACCGGCTGACAAGGAGAGTTCTTCCTTTTCCTAACAGGGTTATGAAAACATATTCCACCCTTTAGCTAGCAATCAGAAGAGGCGATGAAATGTTTTCAATCCTTGTTTCCTTCTTGCTCTTTTCTTGACAATGAAGCTAACAACCACCCACCAATTTCTCACTTTGCATTGTCTTAGTACATACAAGCCATCTCAGTTTTTAGTTTAGAGTCTATTAGATTTGGGGCAAAAGGCTAGAGAAACTTTTGCACTTTCATTGTTACATTATTTACAAGTTTTTCTTTTTCAAGAAACCAGTCCAGAACAGTAATTTATTGCTTGTTCAAGACCATATACTAGATGAATAATCCTCACTCTTCATAAAAAATTAAAGTTAATGAGATTTGGAGTTTATTTACAACTTTAGTAAAGAGCATCCTTTTTTTTTTTTATGAACACTATTCAAGATATTTAGTTCAATTTGGCATCTTATACGAAGCTTAAAACATTAGTCTTGTAGAATTAACAAACTTATGGTTATGCTGATTCCAAACTACATTTCTGTATTCAAAAGTTAGACCAGCAAAAGGCATCCTAAAGTACTAAAATATTTAACGACCAAATAAGGTCAGAATGAATGACCAATCAAAACTTCATCGAATGTTGACTATTTGACAGCTTGTTCGACCGGACCGGACAATTTTTTTAAGATTGTGATTCAATAGCTGTTAATATCAAGATTTGTATAGCTATTTATACACAAAAATTGCTCTTGAAAACAAATAAAATGAAAGGTATGGCATTTAAAAGAATATATTTCTGAAAAAAATGGAATAATTTTTTAAAAATATACTTCAAAATCGTTTGGAAGTGAAACATTTTTTTTTTTTTTTTTTAAATCAGCTTAGTGAAGATTATACCGTTCTTTTTGGCTCTTTGGGCAAATCTAATTGGAAGACGTGGATACTTTTAATTATTTGCAACAAAGCTTTTACAATATGCTCTGAAGCGTGAGAATAACGCTTACTCTTAGCACAAAAAAGGAAACCATATAATGGCGACAATGAAGGCCTTTTTATCAAAGGGGAAAACAAGAGAATCCAAACAATAAAAGTGATATTAAAGCAATCCAAGTCCATAATGACAAAGATAAACTAACAGAATTCTCCTTTAGTTTACATGCTAAATTTTCATTATATTCATGGCTATTCACTGTCATTGAAACTTCACATAGCAAAATGAGGAGAAAGAAAGAGGAAAATAAGTCTCGTTCCAAACTAAGTGTGAAGAATTAAAAGAATAAAAGCAACTAATAATATATCTCCTTTAACCATTAAAACAAAAAAGGAATAAAGCTCATATAGCCATCAGTCATCGTTTTTTTCACCATTGGAAGTGACCCTCTTCCCCTTTCCCCATGTTACAAAAACTTCCTGTACTCATGTAAACCTTCCAATAATTCAAAACACTAGTTTATAAACCGGCGCACCAATCTCAATTATTTTCTATATTTACGGTCGGTCATCATATCTCAAACTAGTTCCTCTTCCTTGATACTAATTTGATCTCTGGCTTTTCATCAGCTTTATCCACTAGCTAGGGAAATTTAATAAGATAAGCCACCAAAAAATCGCACACATGAAGAGGTGGTCCTTGCAATTTGAATGTCATGCGCTCAGACATCTGCATCAAAATATGCTTGCATTATGATACAACTACACCTAGTTCTCAGTCAGTGGGAGAGCAAACACAAACATTCACAGTAATCTTAAACGAAGAGTTTTTTTTTTTTTCCCAAAATTAAACGGTAAGCCTTTGAGTACAGATCAGAACATGTCAACTCAACTGTTAAGCCAAGCATAGAATGGAGTAAAATAATAGGCAAACATGAAATTTTTTTTTTTTTTTACTAGCATGTTTTGTTTGGGCAGTCGTGTTAGTTAGTACTCTGAACTGTGAATTTTAAACAATATGAATGTCAAAGAAGGTTGTTTGTTGATTTCCTTGAGGAAAGAAGACTTACTTGAACGCAATCGTGTTATAGGAATTTCTCGCAGTTCACGTTTGATGCACAGATATTCACCCAGCAATGACATCACTACAAGCCCAGTACCATTCACAACCCACCAAGTCATTGAGGAAGGCCACCCTCCATAAATGATACAAATGAAAAGGTGGAATATATAAAGTGTGGCTGCAAAATCTAAGCACTTCTTTGCTCTTTCGATCAAATAAACCAGATAACCTGCTCTGCATGACAAGAAAAATGTAATGGTGAGAGAAGCTGACACTAATTTTGTATAGACAATACGGAAAAAGAAAATTTGATTCAAAATTAACTACTTTGAAACTATATACCAGCAATTGTATCAAACATAAGAAAAAGGAAACAATACTAGAGAGTGCCTCTCAGAATAACATTTAACAGAAACAATAACTACTACTCGGTAGTGCTCCAAAACTATGTTGCTATCCTTCAACCACCCCAGCCCCCAATCCATCCCCCACACATTCTAAACAAAAAATTCAAGGGAGGAAAACTGCCCGTATCTCCCCAAAAATTGAAATAAAAAGCATGACAACCATCCATTGCTTGCATGTTCTAAACAACTCACTTTCTCATTCCGTAGAGTTTCAACATTTATGTTTTATCATCGGCAATTTGAAATAGAATTTATGACAAGCAGACCTATCAAACCCAAAATGTTAAACATGCAAATTTTTGCGATAGTAATAGACAACATCTTAAAAAGGCAAAAACAATATATTTCTCCAAACAGGTTAAAAGGGATTCAGGAGATGAGAAGTCGAGGGGGGGGTGGGGTGTTGTTGTGTGGGTTCTCAAAACGAGTAGCTAACCAGCAAGTACATACATGGACCTTAATTGAAGTCATGAAGTCACATCATTTGCTGAAGGAGCAACAAATAGGATACTACAAACCATTAAAAAACTTTGTACACCAAAGAGTAAGGTGCAATTATAGTTTACAACAAAAATTACCTCATTACATAATACAGAGATAAAAATACAACATTAATATGACATTCAAAACAAGTCATTCTCATTGTTAACAATCAAAACAAAATCATCGAGGGTGATTAATAATCTAAATAATTCCAAATAATCTAACAAAGACTCCATCAACCACAACTTCTCTAAACCAAGTATACTGCTGTGTATTAACATGCGGCTAAAGTAATTCTAACTTTTAATAAATAAAAACAGGGCAGACAAACATGTTTGAATTTATCGATTATTCCTAACCATGCATTGTAAATATTATCCCAAATATGGTGGGGATAAAAGCTAAAACAAAATTCTTACCCAGCAATTGCACTTAGCAGGAATGAAGCAATAACACACCAACCAGTGGCTGTGGAAACAGTTATTGTAGCATAATCAAAGAAGTAAACAAGGCTGATCCGAGAAACGCGAGTCCCAACGAGAGTCGCGAGCAATATACCAAGAGTGAGGTAATACAAACATTGAAGGCAAACAATTTGGGCAACAATGAGCCAAGGGTCCCATACAACTGCACCATAGAACATGACTCCAGAAGTCAATCGGTTCTAGCTTCTCAATTACTATACTCTTAAATTGAACAGAATCCAACTTCTTTCAGTACAATGGAAATACGAATTACAAACTCGTGGGGTGAAGAAAATCGATTTCCCAACAGTTATAGACTTCTCTATGCTATATACCCCTTTCACACTCTCAAATTGACAATGAAATTCAAGAGATGCCCATTTCTCTTCAAGAATCCTCTCGCTGGCTCTGGCACGAGAATTTAACAATCTCGTTTCATTGGATCTGAATCAAGCAAATCCTATATCCACCCATACTAAAATCAGAACAATATATAACTACAGAAACATTCAAATCAAAGAGAAACAAATCCCAATTCAAAAATCCAACCCTAGCAATCAATTAAATCCCAATTCGCTAATACAACGAACGAATCGCAATGCCGTCTAACCAGAAAATAAGCATTAGATCAAGTCTGAAACATATAAAAGCGTCAATCTTGAGATCGAGATGAGATAAATTGAAGCACCCAGCGGCAAAATTCAGGTTTCCGGGGAAGTTCTTTCCCCTTTTTCTTGTGATATTTTAGGTCGTGTGCGTGCCGGTGCCTGTGGTAGAGATGCGCTACAGTTGTAATGTAAAATCGAAGCTTTCATTACTTCCTTAATTAAATGGTATTATATAATTAATTGATTATTAGTTTAATTTAAAATTACAGCCCCGGTCCCCCACATTTTTTCAGTTATGCATTTGGAAAAAAAATGTGTCAATTTTAATATTGCATTTAACATTTATATATCCGGGGAAAAAATATTGCATTTTACATTTAATCATAAATCAATTTTTTTTTCCAAGAATATCCAGCTCTAAATTTGCTAGGATGACAAAATAGTACTCTATTGTGAATAGAATTTTAATATGTTGTTTCAAATTTAATCATAAATCAAACTACGTCTTAGGGAAATTTGCCATTTTAGAAATTTTAGCAATAGCGTAGCTTTTAGTCGAGAAAATTAAAAGGATATTGTACTCTTAATTATTTAGGAAAATATTGTTGTTTTCAAACTATTTGTAAAAATATTGTTGTTTTAAATAAGTCGAAGTAGGTCGAATTTTGGACCTTTTTTTTTTAGGAAAATATTGTTGTTTTCAAACGGATTCTGTCATCTCAGCAAGTCTGACTAAATAACAAGCTAATGAATCTCCTTCTTTTTGCCACTGAACTTCCCAATCAAATTCGAGAGCAAGATTATGAGAGACAGCGAGAGTTTGAAAGAGCGAGATTTTGATAAAGAGCGAGAATACTGTACAAATTTCCCTTTTTTTCCTTTTTAATTATACACATTCCACCTTCTTTTCTAATCCTTTCTTTCTTCTTTTTTTTTTAATTTTCTATTTTATAAAAAAAAAATTCTAAAAATATTTATTATTTTATTTAAACTCTAAAAAGAATAAATTAAAAAAAAAACTCATAAAAAATAAAAAAAATGTAAATTAAATATCTCATTTATATAAAAATAATTACAAAAATCAATGTGTCC
>NC_052357.1:10456250-10466250 GCF_009727055.1 Benincasa hispida
GGCCAAGCACTTATTTGTTGAGGAGAATACTAATCCAATTCGGAGTTGTTGATGTTATATACCGATCATCGAAAAAATTTTCTGATTCATTTTGATTAAGCTTCCTTCCTATTAATCTGGAAGTTTCTTCTCAGATACAAGGAAATGATTCAGTTCCAAAGCCAAAAGATCGTAATTCTCGAACGAGCAATCGAAAAGATTCTGGAGTATCCTCAGGTTTAGGTATTGTTCCTCCAATGATCGTAGTACCAAGTACTTCTTGCCGAGCTCTAATATGATCTGATTTATAAGTAAGCATCTCTTGTAAAATATGAGCAAACACCAAATCCTTCTAGAGCCCAAACCTCCATTTTCCCACCCGTTGTCCACCTTGCTTGCCCTTCCTCTAAGGTTGTTGTGTATAACAAGTGCATAATGTCCATGGAACGTCCGTGTATTTTATCATCAACTTGATGAATTAATTTCAAGATATAAGGCTTTCCTATTATAACAGGTTGTTCAAAGGGATTTCCCGTTCTTCCATCAATATTTCTGCTTTTTCCCGCGATACTCGGGTTCAAATACCCATGGACTCGCTGTTTGCTTACTGGCTGAATAGAATTCAAAAAGACTAGTTTTCTAGAAGCCTCTTGTTCATATCTCTCATCAAAAGGTTACTATTCGATAATGTCTATCTAGCAAACTCCCCGCTAACCCGAGTGAGCACTCAAATATCTGTCCTACATTCATTCGTGAGGGGACTCCTAATGGATTATTGAAACCCATATCAACAGGTCTTCCATTTTGCAAATAAGGCATATCTTCTCTAGGCAAAATTTTTGAAACAATACCTTTATTTCCATGTCTTCCCGCTACCTTATCGCCTACTTTGATTTCACGTTTCTGTGAAATATATACACGAATCATTTCTGGATCCATCTCACATCAATAACTCGACCCCTACCGCCTATAGGTAGTTTTAGACAGGTTTCTTTTGAAGTGGATACCTGAATGCCAAGTATGGCTCGTAATAATCTATCTTCCGGGGGATGATTCTTTCGCCATCTGAGGCGTTAATTTACCTACTAAAATCTCGCCCGTCTCCACCCACGATCCCCCAGCATCACAATTCCATTTTTTGTCTAAATTACGGAGTAAGCGGGCTTCTAAATGTGGTATTTCGTTAGTGATTCTTTCAGGTCCGTGGCTTGTCAATGATTTGAATTTCATATTTCCGTATGTGGAAAGAAGTATAAATATCTTCATATACCAGACGCTCGCTAATTAGTACCGCATCTTCAGAATTGTAACCTTCCCATTGCATATAAGCTACTAATACGTTTTTTCCCAAAGCAAGTTCGCCACCAACTGTAGCAGCACCGTCCGCTAAAATTTTCCCTTTTTTCATGCTGGTGAACCTGGGATTTTTGCTGCATACAAGTCTTTTTGTTAGAACGTTGATACATAACTAATGGAATTCTGCGAGTATACCCATTGCCCGAAAAATGATCTTGTCAGTATCGGTATAAATGATCTTTCCCCCGTGTTCGGCTATAGCGGCAACCCCTGAATCTCGAGCCACTTGGCGTTCCAACCCTGCCTGTTTCCAACAATGAACTTTTCGGACCGAGAAAGCGGGACTGCTGACGTTGCATATTATAACTCATTAAAGCACGATTCGCATCATTATGTTCGATAAAAGGAATGAGGGAAGCTCCAATAGAAAAATATTGGAAGGGAAAAAAAAATGTTTTTTGGCTTAATCCGCACTAAAGATCAAGGAGTACAAGTGTACTCCGGCTAATAAGGGAAAGGTTTTTTTCTAATCCAAGTTTGACTCTGATTAGATCCTTAGCGCAAGCGCTAAGTAAGCAAGCTACCTTATGTAATGTTAAAAAAAACCGAGGAAAATAAACGTCAAGTAGAAACGAACAAGGTCTTACGGCACGATCACTATATCTCTTTTCTTTTTTCTTTATCTCTCCTCTATAGAAAGAGGGGAGCGTGGTATACCTGATCGTTTGGTAAACGAGACGTACGTAAGCCGACCATGTATATGTTCTTTGGAGCTCGAACCCATAAATCGAATGAAATGAAATAATGGTGAGCCTAGGGCGACGAACATGGTTCAAGGGTGTCTATACAAAGCCCTTCTCTTCTTCACTCAAAGAGGCAATGCACTCAAAGATTTGAATGGTACTTGATTGATAAAGAATGCATTTTTTGGTTAGAAGTTAGACGACTAACTAAAAGGAAATGCCACGCTCCGCGTGTCACGAGATATGGGGCGTCTAATCGAAGGGTCATACTTCTCGGCCCTATTACGGTAAGGCCAATGCACCAGCCAGCCGGTGTGGTGGCGAACACGCTGTGCTGTAAGCTAAGCTGTTCACCTTTGAGACGGAGGAGATATAGAAAGTGTGCCGTGCTTGAATCATAAGATTCTATAGTAGCACTAGTATATTATTTATTTCACTTAGCCTGCCTCTCCCATGACTTTCCGGACCAACCAACCCGGATCTGCCCTCGAAAGTCTCTCTGCATTTTGGGAGCTGAGCATGCAAAATAGAGCAATGGATCTTCGGCCGAATTCGATTTTGAATGGCACGACTCTTTCGATTTTTGTGCTGGCATTTGAGTTGTCTCTCCTCCTCTTTCAATCGACACACTCGACACAGATAGGCTCCGGTGGCCCCGGCTTCTGCCTCTATCAGGCGGCGGCAGCCCCACCTCCACAGCCACAGCATGGAGGAGCTGCTCCTTAATCCGCACTACAACCAATCCACTCTCCGGATCGATATATGATGCTAAACCGAAACCGAGCTCGATCGAGAGGGCAGCCCCTTTGTTGGCTTTTCGAGACAAAAAGCACTCATAGGAATGGTGCTAATTCCCATGTTCTTTCGAGTCTCGTTTGGTTTCGAGAGCCTCCCCCTCCCCGTCCCTTACTCGTCTTTTGACAGCCGTCATCCTGGATTTTTTTTCCGTATGCCCGGAAAGTGTCTCACCTTTCTACATTCATTCTTAGAAAAATTTCCTCGGGTCTCTATAAAACAGAATGAAAAGCCGGGGTAGAAGCACAAAAGGAGAGAGGAAAAGTCGAAAGGGGGAAGAAGTCTAGTGCTAGTTCTTAGTGAAACTTCTTTATCTAACTCTCATTTTTGAGTGGTTTCTTTGGCTTTCTTTCTGTTTTATTTTTGATCTACGTGCCAGAGAATTTTTTTTTGAAAGATTCTCCCGTCTCGTCTCAATCATTCAAAAAGAGAAAGAATCTAAATAAAGGCGCATACGCGCCCCACTACTTCTTCATTCAGGGGGGGGGAGACGGGACTCATTACTTCCCACTGGACGAGAGGTGCACCTACCCACTCATCAATCACGGTGTTCAGCTGACTTGCACTGATAGACCCCTATTGTATTGGAATTAGGCGCCCATCTGTTTACTGTTGTCAACTAATCTCTTCAATGTTCAATTCGACTCAATTTTAGAACATTTCTGTGGAATGCTATTCTGATTTAAGTGGTCCTATTCTGTGTCCCGTGCTAGGAAGCATTACTCCTCTTTTCATTCCAAATTCAAGAATACGACCGATACGATTGATTGGTCTATGTGCCTCTCTTATTACTTTTTTGTATCCCCCTGTTCCTCGGATACAATTCGATCCTTCTACGGCCAAATCTCAATTTGTGGAAAGCCTTCGATGGCTTCCTTATGAAAACATCAATTTTGATTTTGGGTATAGACGCGTATCTCTTTATTCTTCGTGATATTGACCACATTTCTGATCCCTATTTGCATTTTAGTGGGTTGTCTGGTATGAGAAAGTTATGGGAAAGAGTATATTACAGCATCTCTAATTCGTGAATTTCTAATGATCGCCGTGTTCCGCATGCTTGATCCTCTACTATTCTATGTTCTTCCCGAAAGCGTGCCAATCCCTATGTTGTGCGGAGCTGAGCATCTTCTATTCGCGTGGGATCAAGCTTTTCCTCTGCAGGGGCCTTGTGCAGTAAACCCCCTACGGGCGGTCGTCCGTCGTCGTAAAGTAGTCCCCGCGAAGCTTTCGGGAAGAGGGGTAGTCTTGTGTGTAAGCATAGCATTTTCTGGTCGAACCCGCCCAACCCAACTAAGAAGAACCGAACCTGACAGACACATCTTTTTCCTTTTGGGAGGGTACTCCGAGTAGTGGGTACCTCGTAAGACCTCGACCCGCCTACTCGGGTCTTGTATGAATATGCAGGAAGGGGTGCTCCTAGGTTGTGTTAGGGGTTGTGTTTGTTCGCGAGAATGGATTCCTCGTCAAGTCAGTTTGGGGGTGTGGACACACTTGCGCGAATTCGGGTAACGGCTACAAGGGAGAAAGAGAAAGGAAACTGTACCCGACCAGGGATGGACGTAAACTCGTAAGCTACGGAGGGTAGGGATAATCGTCCAGGTCTCTTATTGTGAAACAAAAAAGCCGCCCCGCCACAGCTGGCGGGTTGGTTCCTCTGTCGTCGCCGGGGAGCTCTTGGTGAGGAGACCTTAGGATAAGTTGCTAAAACAAAGGGGAGGAGGATCGACCCGTTCAGTAGAATCCGAAGAAAGATTGGCAGCTGGTGGAGGACATTTCTTTGGCCCCCTTCAAAGGAAATGCGGGCTGGGTGAAGCTCGGCAAGAGATCGAGAATAGGGTAGGGTCCTGACAGATGAAGATAAGATTCGAGTTCCAAACCTTTATGCATGCACCCCCGTACAAGTGCTGCGTACAAGTTCCGGCCAGGATAATTGGGAAAGATCAAACCAATTTGAACCGCTCACATCACAGTAGTAGTAGCGTAAAGGCCGTAAGTCGGGGGGCGGCCATAACATAAGGCTATTATTTCACATCTCTCTCTATCTTTAGATATCTAGAGAGAGAGATCCGCTGCGTGAGCAACCCGACTGTGCCTTACATGTGCTCTACAGGCCGCACTCCATCTTTCTTCCCAACGAGCCCATTTTTCTTTTGATTTGGAAAGAGTTCGAAAGGCATGGTTTCAGTATGTCTCCAGATAGGGCCCCACTAGTCCGGCTAGCTAGTGAGCGGTTCTTTCGGGCGAGAAGCGGGCATCTCCCGCAACGCAAGCTGCATGTTTTCGCCACTATCCGAGAAAGCAAAAGATTCGAGAGTCCAGGCTGAAAATACATGCATAGATAGTGGTCTAATGACAAGGGCCGACGACGGAAGCTCGGGACGAGCCGTATGATGCGGAAGTCTCACGTACGGTTCCCTGAGAAGGGAGTGGCTACCTACTGGAGCTTCGACCAACTACCATCGGTCAATTCCGCTTTTGGGCCACCCCTTACTCTACCATTATTATAGGGGTATGGGGTTCGAGACAAAGAAAGATCAAGGCAGCATATCAGTTTTTCCTTTATACTTTACTGGATCCGTTTTTATGCTATTAGCTATTCTGTTGATTCTTTCTCCAAACAGGAACCACCGATTTACAAATATCATTAACCACAGAATTTAGTGAGCGGCGCCAAATCTTTCTATGGATTGCTTCTTTTCGCCTCTTTTCGCCGTCAAAGTGCCTATGGTACCAGTTCATATTTGGTTACCCGAAGCTCATGTAGAGGCACCTACGGCAGGATCGTCATCTTGGCAGGAATTCTTTTAAAATTGGGAACCCACGGGTTTAAGATTTTCAATACCCATGTTTCCCGAAGCGACACTTTGTGCCACTCCTTTCATTTATACTCTAAGCGCGATTGCTATAATATATACTTCCTTGACCACTTCAAGACAGATCGATCTTAAGAAGATCATTGCTTCTCCTCAGTAGCCCATATGAATCTGGTGACTATTGGTATGTTTAGTCGGGCGGCGGCCGTTAGGTCACCTATTTTGAGTTATGGACACACAAAGGCCAAAACATGTGTGCGGGCGTGCGACCCATCAAACCTACTAGCAATGGGGAGAAAACATAGCAATAGTCACCAGATTTCATATGGGCTACCTGAGGAGTACAGCCAATGATCTTCTTAAGATCGATCTGTTCTTGAAGTGGTCAAGGAAGTATATTATTATAGACAATTCGCGCTTAGAGTATAAATAAAGGTAGTGGCAACAAAGTGCGCTTTTCCGGGAAAACATGGGTAATTGAAAATCTTAAAAACCCGTGGGTTCACCAATTTTAAAAAATTCTGCCAAGATGACGGATCCTAGCCGTACGGTGCCTCTCATGAGCTTCGGGTAACGAAATATGAACTCGGCTACCATAGGCACTTATGACGGGCGAAAGAGGCGAAAGAAGCAATTTCCATAGAAAGATTGGCGCCGCTCACTAAATTTCTGTCGGTTAATTGATATTTGTAATCGGTTGGTTCCTGTTTGGAGAAAATCAACAGGAATAGCTAATAGCATAAAAAAACGGATCCCGAGTAAGTATAAAGGAAAAACTGATATGCTGCCTTGAGTCTTTCTTTTGTCTTCGAAACCCCAACCCCTATAATAATGGTAGAGTAAGGGGTGGCCCCAAAGCGGAATTTGACCGATTGGTAGTTGGTCGAAGCTTCCAGTAGGTAGCCGACTCCCTTCTCGGGAACCGTCGTGAGGACTTTCCGCATTCATAACGGCTTCCGTCCCGAGCTTCCCGTTCGTCGGCCCTTGTCATTAGACCACTATCTATGCATGTATTTTCAGCCTGGACTCTCGAATCTGCTTCTCGGATAAGGGGCGAACAATTGCAGGGCTTGCGTTGCGGGAGATGCCCGCTTCTTCGCCCGAAAGTATAAGAAACCCGTCCACTAGCTAGCCCGGACTAGTGGGGCTCCACTGGAACATAACTGAAAACCATGCCCTTCTAACCCCAATATTCAAAAGGAAAAATGGCTTCGTTGGAAGAAAAGATGGAGTCGCCTGTAGACACAAAGGCACTACGGGTTGCTTCACGCAGCGGAATCTCCTCTCTCTTAGATATCTAAAGATAGAGGAGGAGATGCTGGAAAGTAATAGGCCTTATGTTATGCCGCCCCCGACTACGGCCACTCTACACAACAGAGCCGGTCAAAGGTTACTTCCCAATATCCTCCCGGAACTACGCAGCACACGGGGTGCATGCATAAAGGTTTTGGAACTTCGAATCTTATCTTCACTTAAGGGGCAGGGACCCTACCCTTATTTCTCGAACTCTCGCCGAGCTTCACCCCAGCCCGCATTTTCCTTCTTGAAGGGGGCCAAAGAATGTCTCCACCAGCTGCAAACAGTCTTTTCTTCGGACTTACTGAACGTGTCCGATCCTCCCCTCCCTTTGTTTTAGCAACTTATCCTAAGGTCTCCTCACCAAGAGCTCCCCCGGCGACGACAGAGGAACCAACCGCCAGCTTCGTGGCGGGGGCGGCTTTTTTGTTTCACAATAGAGACCTGGCGATTATCCCTACCCTCCGTAAGCTTACGAGTTTACGTCCATCCCTGGTCGGGTACAGTTTTCCTTTCTCTTTCTCACCTTAGTAGCCGTTACCCGAATTCGCGCAAGTGTGTAGCCACACCCCCCAAAAACTGACTTGACGAGGAATCCATTCTCGCCGAACAAACACAAACCCCTACACACACCTAGGAGCACCCCTTCCTGCATATTTCATACAAGACCCGAGTCCCAGGCGCGGTCGAGGTCTTACGAGGTACCCACTACTCGGAGTACCCTCCCAAAAGGAAAAAGATTGTCTGTCAGGTTCGTTCCTTCTTTAGTTGGGTTGGGCGGTTACGACCAAATGGCTATGCTTACACACATAGACTACCCCTCTTTCCCGAAAGCTTCGCCGGGACTACTTTTACGACGACCGACGACCGCCCGTAGGGGGTTACTCACAGGCCCTGCAGAGGAAAAGCTTGATCCCAGAGAAATAGAAGATGCTCAGCTCGCCACAACATAGGATTTGGCACGCTTTCGGGAAAGAAACATAGAATAGTAGAGGATCCAGCATGCGGAACACGGGCGATCATTAGAAATTCACGAATTAGAGATGCCTTGTATATACTTCTTTCCCATTAAACTTCTCATACAGACGCAACCCACTAAAATGCAAAAATAGGGATCAGAAATTGGTCAATATCACGAAGAATAAAGAGGATACCGTCTTATACCCAATCAAAATTGCATGTTTTTCATAAGGAAGCCATCGAAGGGCTTTCCACAAAATTGAGATCTTGGCCGGTAAAGATCGAATTGTATCCGAGGAAACAGGGGGATACAAAAAATAATAAGGAGAGGCCACATAGACCAACAATCGTTATCGGTCGTATTTCTTTGAATTTGAATGAAAAAGGAGTAATGTTCCTAGCACGGGACACAGGAATAGGGACCACTTTAAATCAGAATTAGCATTCAACAGAAATGTTCTAACATTTGAGTCGAATTGAACATTGAAGAGATTATTGACAACAGTAAAACAGATGGGCGCCTAATTCCAATACAATTAGGGGTCTATCCAGTGCAAGTCAGGCTCTGAACACCGTGATGATGATGGGTAGGTGCACCTCTCGTCCAGTGGGAAGTAATGAGTCCGTCCTTCCCCCCCCCCTGCAATGAAGAAGTAGTGGGGGCGCGTATGCGCCTTTATTTAGATTCTTTCTCTTTTTTGAATGATTGAGACGAGACGGAGAGAATCTTTCAAAAAAAATCTCTCTGGCACGTAGATCAAAAATAAAAAAAACAGACAAAGAAAGCCAAAAGGAAACCACTCCAAAAAATTGAGAGTTAGATAAGAGTATATCACTAAGAAACTAGACACTAGACTTCTTCCCCCTTCGACTTTTCCTCTCTCCTTTTGTGCTTCTACCCGGCTTTTCCTGTTTTATAGAGACCCGAGGAAATTTTTCTAAGAATGAATGTAGAAAGGTGAGACACTTTCCCCGGCATACGGAAAAAAAATCCAGGATGACGGCTGTCAAAAGACGAGTAAGGGACGGGGAGGGGGAGGCTCTCGAAACCAAACGAGACTCGAAAGAACATGGGAATTAGCACCATTCCTATGAGTGCTTTTGTCTCGAAGAGCCAACAAAGGGGCTGCCCTCTCGATCGAGCTCGGTTTCGGTTTAGCATCATATATCGATCCGGAGAGTGGATTGGTTGTAGTGCGGATTAAGGAGCAGCTCCTCCATGCTGTGGCTGTGGAGGTGGGGCTGCCGCCGCCTGATAGAGGCAGAAGCCGGGGCCACCGGAGCCTATCTGTGTCGAGTGTGTCGATTGAAAGAGGAGGAGAGACAACTCAAATGCCAGCACAAAAATCGAAAGAGTCGTGCCATTCAAAATCGAATTCGGCCGAAGATCCATTGCTCTATTTTGCATGCTCAGCTCCCAAAATGCAGAGAGACTTTCGAGGGCAGATCCGGGTTGGTTGGTCCGGAAAGTCATGGGAGAGGCAGGCTAAGTGAAATAAAATAATATACTAGTGCTACTATAGAATCTTATGAATCAAGCACGGCACACTTTCTATATCTCCTCCGTCTACAAGGTGAACAGCTTAGCTTACAGCACAGCGTGTTCGCCACCACACCGGCTGGCTGGTGCATTGGCCTTACCGTAATAGGGCCGAGAAGTATGACCCTTCGATTAGAACGCCCCATATCTCGTGACACGCGGAGCGTGGCATTTCCTTTTAGTTAGTCCGTCTAACTTCTAACCAAAAAATGCATTCTTTATCAATCAAGTACCATTCAAATCTTTGAGTGCATTGCCTCTTTGAGTGAAGAAGAGAAGGGCTTTGTATAGACACCCTTGAACCATGTTCGTCGCCCTAGGCTCACCATTATTTCATTTCATTCGATTTATGGGTTCGAGCTCCAAAGAACATATACATGGTCGGCTTACGTACGTCTCGTTTACCAAACGATCAGGTATACCACGCTCCCCTCTTTCTATAGAGGAGAGATAAAGAAAAAGAAAAGAGATATAGTGATCGTGCCGTAAGACCTTGTTCGTTTCTACTTGACGTTATTTTCCTCGGTTTTTTTTACATACATTACATAAGGTAGCTTGCTTACTTAGCGCTTGCG
>NC_052357.1:10471250-10551444 GCF_009727055.1 Benincasa hispida
AAACGTACACGCAGTAGAAAAATTACGCCAGTCCATTGAGATGCTACAAGTGAATATTTGCGACAAGAAATGAATCCTAATTTTAGGATGACTGACCCTTTTAATCCAGTCCATATAATGTCTTTTTCGGGAGCTCGAGGAAATGCATCTCAAGTACACCAATTAGTAGGTATGAGAGGATTAATGTCAGATCCACAAGGACAAATGATTGATTTACCCATTCAAAGCAATTTACGTGAGGGGCTGTCCTTAACGGAATATATAATTTCTTGCTACGGAGCGCGGAAAGGAGTTGTGGATACTACTGTACGAACATCGGATGCTGGATATCTTACACGCAGACTTGTTGAAGTAGTTCAACACATTGTTGTACGTAGAACCGATTGTGGAACCATCCGAGGGATTTCAGTGAGTCCTGGAAATAGGATGATTCCGGAAAGAATTTTTATCCAAACATTAATTGGTCGTGTATTAGCGGACGATATATATATGGGCCCGCGATGCAAAATTTGTTATGTGTTTCCTTCGTCTAGCATTCTCAGTAGGTGGCAAACCATTCTGTTGGCTCTTCTTCGGTAGAGATGTTCGGGAACACAAAAGTATTGCATATTTCTATAAACCTTCGGAGGTGGGCATGCGGGTCCTCGCCACATTGGCCTCCGACTTGCCCTGCAGGCTAGATCATCTGCAACATCACTGATTTCATTTCGAATTTGCTTCTGTCAAGGGCAGGCCTCCTGATTCCTGGAGAGAAATCATAGAGGTTTGGCGATGCATTGTCCCTAATAGGTCTATTGCGATCGTTTGCCAGTAGGATTGGATTCACCATGACGTTGATTTCATTTGGTGCTCCGTTTCTAGGTTGCTCCGCCATCTCTTCCTTTTCTGACTGTTGTTGTTATTGGTGGTCTCTTAATTTCCGTCTGAACGTTCTCTCAATTTTCGGGTCGTAATTCGCCAGAGATTGAGAGTCTACAAAGAAATCCAAGAAATTACCGTTAGCACACTATTTTACCGAAGTCCCTTGCAACGATGCCAAAAACTTGATGCGTTATTTTATGATGTGGAATTATGGATGAAATGCGATGGTGAAAAATGCGTTGAGCACTCAAGTTTTCTCAGTGGAATCCAAGTGTAAACCCCACTGAGTTCCTGGTAAGTCTAAGGTTAAACTCTGGGACTTGGAAAAACAATATACGGAGTAATTTTTAGGAGAACTTTATGGTAGCCGGTGTCTCAAATAGTTGTTTTGTTTTGTTGATTGCGGTAATGGAAAATAAACAAATACGACAGATTTGTGAAAATTTTTCTTGTGTGATAGATGCACTGAGTATGGAGATTAACGGATTGAAAATGTCTTTAGCTAACATTACTTGGGAATGCGTCAGATTATGCGGTCATGCTACACTCATGCACAACAAGTCATTTTCCAATGCAAATGCAGTGCTCCTAAGTCTAGGACGCATGTGTTGAATGCAAAAGTGTCTATAGAGCTTATTCCTAAGTCTCTACTCTTTTCGTATGCAATGATCCAAGATGCACAAAGGCAAGGTGACCGCATACAAACATATCCTATCTCTAGGATGCATGCGATGCATTAATAGCAAACAGTGCTTATTCCTAAGCTTCTATCTCTTGATTATGCATTCTAATCTGACTCTCTCGAGCCTAGATTCTAACCTGATTTCCCAAGCCTAGATCATATCCTTAGACTACCCTCCCGAGTATCTCTAATGGACGAATGAAGCATACATAATACAAGATAATCGCATAGAATGAAGATTCCCAGTTGTGCTAGCTAAATACTTCTCAACCCATTCAACTGATTTTGCTACTCATGTGTAAATAACAGAGAGTGAACAGATATAGGGAAGTAAATTCCATTTCGATAAATGACTTTGAGTACAAAATAACAATGGAAGATAAAGGTAGAGAGTTTGGTAGCAATCCCTTGCTGATCGAGGCTTTTACACTGGCAATCTCTATTCGATTCAAAAGATATTCCTGCTTCTGCAGGAGCTGGTCCTCTCTCTGATCTTGAAGCTCCCGACGCTCTCCCAAGCTTACTGGAACGATTTGTCGACATAGCCTCCTTCTCTCGCGTCCGCCTTAGAATAAAAGAAAAATCTATAACATGGCTAAACTATCTAAGGAAAAATTCTTTAACTCTCTAAACTGCTGAACTCGTGAACAGGTGAACCCCTTTTCTGAAGGATGCCTTCGGTATTTATAGAACTTCCAAGGTGAAAGGCGGCTTCTCTCTCATGATTGCACAGATGGGACGACTTTAATTCCCTGACTGATGCGCCGAATATTTGTCACCAAAAAGCTGAATGTACTTGTTATCGTTAACGGCTGTCAACTTAATTCGGATTCGATTGTCATCAGCTTTCTGTCCCATTGTGATTAATTATGCCTTTCACCCAGATGCACCCACCATGTTGCAGAAATCCTTCTTGAGCAAATGTTTGTGAACACAATCAACGCAAAGCCTTGCGGTAATGCTGCGCTCGACCAATAATTTCCTGTTATCGCTCTTTTCGCCTTGCGTCAACGCATATTCTGCATAAAAATACAAAAATCCACTGTTTCTATGCGATGAACGCATGCGACTGCAATATTATGAATTTTATGTTTTTTGGACACAGTCTAACATATTTTATCAACGCAAGCCAGCATTGTTTAAGAACTTTACACCATAATAACGTGCATTTCTGCCCGTTATCATTGATCTTGGTGACTTACCTTTGTTTTGGCTTGCCCCTACGAGTGTCATGCGGACATCCAACTATGGGTAAGTGCCTTTCACAACTTAACTTTTATCAACATGATGGGTTTCCCCATTGTGGTGACAGTGGAGTTGTTATTCCGATTTTTTTTTAAAGATAAAAAGATCGCGATGTAGTGCACTCAAATCTTCTGGATCGCTGCCACCCCCAAACTTAAAGGTTGGCAGTGTTCTCACCACAAAGCTAAAAACAAAATCACAAGAATGCGGTAACAAACGTTTGAACAGAGGTTTGCGAGTAATAAAACTTAGAGTTTCAAAATTTTAAGAAGCTATTAAAAGTAAGGAGAGCCTTGCGATGCTTAGTTAGCGGATGCGGTGAATTATACGTACCATCATCGATTGAAGCAAAGGAACGCAATCAGACAATGAGAATTTCAAAAGGATAATGCATAAAAGATAACAAGAAAATAACCTTAAGTAGAATAACGCATGCGACAATGCGTTGGAATTCATGCAATCGAAGCCATGTGTTGAAGGACGGGGGGATTCTTCCATTGGAATTGCGCACCGAGGAGAGTTATTATCGCACTTACAAGGAGCAAACGTGCCACAACCAAGGAATCAGGCGCATATCTAGAATAACAATAATCAAATAAATAAAGTTAACTAGGAAAGCAAAGTAAAGATAGAGTAGAAGACGTCCCTGGAGAAATTGGAATGAAGCCACTGCAAGGAGTCTTCCATGCAGGAGATTGATCTCAACTACTTAGGTCGAGACTCATTGTCCTGACCATTGGAGCTTCCAACAATTGTTGGATGCATGGTGGTTGACATGCGCCTAAGATTGCTTCCAGCTCATGTGACAGATAGCCTTCCTATCTCGGGGTCAACATTGACTTTCGGCGCATCGCTGATGCATTATTTTATGCGGTGAATCAATGAAAGGAATTACGGTGATGGAAAATGCGTTGTGCAACAAGTTTTCTCAGTAGAACCCAAGTATAAATCCTACTGAGTTTCCTGGTAAGTCCAGGGTCAAACTCAAGGACTAAGGAAAACAATATGCGACAATAACTTTTAGTTTACTTTGCGGTAACCAATAAACCAAAGAGGAGTTGGGTTGTTGTTTACAGTATAAATAAAGAGTTAATACTACGAAAGATGCAATGAATATGCAGAGGAACGAGTTGAGAAGGGGTTCAGCTAACATTTCCTAGGATTGCATTCATGTTATGTGATAATGCTACACACGTACAATAGCAAATCATCTCTCAATGCAAATGCTACGGCTTCTAGTTTTAGAACGCATGCGATATATGCGAGGATGTCTATTGGATCTACACATAAGCCTCTATTCTTGTTTATGCGATGACAAATGACACACACACATACAAGGCGACCACATATTACCATAACTTATCTCTAGGGTGCATGCGATGCATGTAGGCAAACAGAGCTTATGTCTAAGTCCCTATCTCTTGCTTATACGGATCTAATCTTGCTCTCTCGAGTCTAGATTCTAACCTAGCTCTCTCAAGCCTTAGGTTCTTTCTTTAGACTCTCTCTCGAGTAGCTGTAAAGGGGTGTTGGGTGCAACATAAGACAAGATGATCGCATGCAATGAAAATCCTAGGTCATGTTAGCTAAGTTCTTCTCAACCCATTCGATAGATTTAGCTACTCATGCGTGCTTTTAAGAGAGTGAATAGATGTAGATAAGCAAGTTTCATTTTATAGATATAGAATTGAAATACAGATTAACAATGCAGAATAAGAATAAAGAGCCTAGTAGTAATCTCTTGCTACCCAAGGCTTTTACATTGTTCTTCTGTACTCTACTCAAAATATAATCTTGCTCTCGTAAGAGTCGGCCCTTTCTCTGTTTTTCTACACCTTCTGGGTTCTCTTTCGAGCTGACCAGGGCGATCTTTCGGCGTCTCTTCCCTTCTCTCGCTCCGCCTTCTAAGTAAAAGAAAAACTATGAACAAGGCTACTTCTATCTATGGAGAAAATTATCTAACTATCGAACTCCTTCACTGAACGTGGCCTCTGGTATTTATAGAGCTTCGGGGTGAAAGGATTCCTCTCTCTTATGATTGCACTGATGGGATGACATTAATTCTCTGTCTGATGCACCGAATATTTGTCACCGAAAAGTTGAGTGTACTTGCTAAGTAGTTCGTTAACGGCTTGTCAACTTAATTCGGAATCAACTGTCATCAGCTTTTTGTTCCATCATGATTTATTACGCTTTTCACCCAGATGCGCCCACCAAAGATGTGCCGGCTCTATGCGGCAACCTTCTCGAGCAGATATTCGCGAGCGAAAATCATCGCATAGCCTTGTGTTAACGCAATATCTTAATGCGCTTGGCCGTTTATTTCTTTGGATCGCATATTCCGCCTTGCGTCAACGCATATTCTTAACAAAAATACATAAGTTAACTGTTTTAATGCGATGGACGCATGTGACTGCAATATTGTGAACTTAATGCATTGGACGCAAGAATGTATATTTTTATCATCACAATCCTACATTGTTTTGTAACTTAGCACGGTAATAACGTGCATTTCTGCCCGTTATCAATCGCCTTCATTCAATTATTGTTTGCAACTTGGCCGCACAAGCTACAATATGCCTGAGACTAAAAGGGGTGCCTACAAAAACACAAAAATAACAAACTATTAGCTGCCAAGTCCCCGGCAACAACGCCAAAAACTTCTTGGTGAAAATTAGGGTGAATGCAATCATGTGTGTTGCATGGTTTAAGCTATGCATTTATGCCCATGCGTCGAAGGTCATGCGTTGGAATGGAAAGTATGAGTTAATCTAGTATGCAATGACCATGCGTTCCTATTATAAGTTTTTTTGCCTTCTTGCCAATTATAACGAGAATGCAAGTTTCTCGGGTAATCCGAGGTCGAACACGGGGACTTGTCACTCACTAATGCTTGTGAAGCAATGCGTTTGAGTCGATGAATAAAAGTAAAAAAAAGAAGTTTAATGGATTACACACTACTCCTACTCCTAACTAAACAGATTGAGCAATGGAAGATTTGCGATGAGAATTGCTAGATACAAAACAACTGTTAACACATAGTAATGTTTATTATCTTAAATCACTCGAGTAATCCCAGCTCGTCACACTAACGCATCACACACCTCTCGGTGGTCGGTCGCATGACTATCTGTCTCTTATACACATCTAGATGTGTATAAGAGACAGGACAAGCGTTGCTACAGCCTTTCACCAAGCAAAGAGGATTAACTCACTATACTCGCACAACGCACACCTCTCGGTGGCTTGCTACATGTGTCCTATCTCTAGGCTACACGATTGAGTATGCGATTTGCTTTGATAAATAAACGATGAAGGTAAACGATGATAAAGATAAAGACGATGAAGAAGATGGCATTGAAGGAATCAATATATGCATTGATTACAAAATGTCTTAATATCTCAAGCTAAAATGTAATACAATACAGAGATCAGAAAAGAAATGATAGACTCTGCATCAAGGCTACTGGTGGTGCCATGGATGGATAGTGGAGACGTCTCTCTCGAGCTCTATCTCCGGCGAAAGCTCCGGTCGTCACTCGAACTGGTTTGTGGAGATGAAGAATCCTCACAGAAAATCTCGTTCATGCTCTCATCTGTGATCGCAAACCTCTGCCTTAAGGCAGAAGTTCAGATGATTTAAAGTGAAGGTCCAAGGGCTATTTATAGAGTTCAAACACCAACAGCAATCATGATTGCGTTATGTCTCATTGCTGCCTTTATCGCGGTATGGGCAATGTCACATCATCTTATCTTGTTAATACTCCCAAAGTATGCGTTCGAGCTTGATTCAACTGAAGTATCAATGCATTGCACCCATCTTGCGATTGCCCTTCTATTATGGTTATAACTTTATAGCTGTAACATCCATGCAATGACCGCAACTTCTCATTGATGACCGCATTCGCTTGACGACCACAACTTCCATGCGATGGACGCATTCGGTTGATGACCGCAACTTTCATGCGATGGACGCATTCAGTTGATGACCGTAACTTCCATGCGATGGATGCATGCGATCACTACATGCGTTTGTCTATGCGATAGCTTGACTTTCATCGAATGCGATTGTCTTTGCGGTCGCCTGGCTTCAGCGCATGCATTTGATTTTGCGATAACTACAAAAATAGACACTTTGGCACGTAATAACGCATAATATTGGGGTTAGTCAGGATTTAGGTGCTGATTGACGCAAAACTCAATTTTTCACAAATTCTAAGTATTATCATCGCATTTTCTACTTGTTAGCCCTCATAATTCTAAATAAAAGGCTTAATAACTGGCATTTTTGCCAGTTATCACACCCCTAAACTTAGAATCATGCTTGTCCTCAAGCATGCGTTATACTCAAGAAATTCTTAACTCACCTTCCGGCGTTCCTTTGCGATGACTAGCCTCTCAGAATATAATTTACTCGTATCTCTAACAATGGCCGCAATGCTCTCCTTCACTTCGGCTGTTTCTTCAAAGATCTTTTCTAAGTTTAGATCTGGCAAGCCTTTGCTCAAAAACTTTTTATTCATTCTCCACAACTTTGCGTTTAGCTTTCGAGAATGCGTTCATTCAAAATAATTCAAGACTATGCAATTACTTATTCGAATGTTATGTTGGACCTGGTTACGCTCTTCGTTTTGTGCGTTGAACCTAAGTATTATCATCGTATTTTCTACTTGTTAGCCCTCATAATTCTAAATAAAAGGCTTATAATAACTGGCATTTCTGCTAGTTATCACTAAGCTATGTAATTTTAAGCTTCATTATGAGCAAGTTGGAAAGCCATAGACTTTGACTTTATATTTCAGCCTCTCTAACTGTTGTGTGCATGCTAGGCTAAGAGTGACTGATAACTCTCCTATCGGGCTGTGTACATCTTATGTTAGTGAACCTTTGGGTTCACGTTTATGACTAATTTGTGAGCATTCGAGTTCACAACTTATGACTATTTCGGTTCCCTATGGGATCACCACTATTTCTATGATTGTGTTCCTTCGGGTTCACACTTACGATTAATTTGGTGTTCCTACGGGAGCACTAGCCATGTCATGATATGCTATGTTATGTACATTGTGCCAATATTAGGTCGGGTTTAACAAGTCACCTGAATGGCCCCAGTACAAAGTCACTGAGTATTGTTTTTCAGGTAAGGATAGCAACGACCGGCGAGTAATCACAGGGACCTGTGACCTTGCCATATGGGACTTGTAAATCGCTTCCGCTCAGTTTATATTTTCAAGCTATTTAAAAGTTTTGATCTGAAACTCGATGTTCGTAAATTTTTTTATCAATTTATTTGTTATTTTCCTTAATTTTTTAAGGGTTTCGAACAAAGGTTTTACTTATTTGTTTTTTTATTTATTAATTTTCTGTTTTACTTTGGAAAACTGTCTTCATTGTTTTAATGAATTTTATTTTCCTTAATGGTCAAACATGTTTGGGTTTTAATGTGAGTTTCTGAGTAACAACCCTTGTCAGAGTCTCAAAAAGTTGGGTCGTTACACCTCAGATGTAGGTAAATTTATACCAAACTGGGTTAACATATTATATGTTACTTCATTCTCTCTTATCTTTGTGTTGGTCACATTGTTAGCATCATTGTGTTCATCAACACTCCGATTATTTTAATTGCATGTTCTTCTTTTTCAATTAGTATTAGAGCATGTTCTGTCGTTAAACTTTTGTTGTTTGTTTGCAAATGGAACCAATCAGGGAAGGTGGATCTACAACCAGACCTTCAGTCATTGATTGGATTAATTACTCATACTGGAAAGCCAGTATGACCGCGTTTCTAAAACCAATTGACAGTAAGCCTGGAAAGAAGTTTTGAATTGATGGACTCATCCTCAAGTCACTGATGAGGATGGAAAAGTCTCTTAAAAACCAGAGAAGGACTGGATATAAGCAGAAGATGAGACTTACCTAGGAAACTCTCACACACTAAATGAAATTTTCAATGGGGTTGACAAGAATATCTTTCGTCTTATAAATACGTGCATTTCAACTAAAAAAGCTTGGAAGATTTTGGAAGTTGCTCATGATGGTACATCTAATGTAAAATTTTCTCGGTTGCAGATTCTCACTTCAAAGTTTGAATATCCAAAAATGATGGAGGGTGAAACAATAACTGACTTCAATCTACATATTTTGGACATTGCTAATGAATCCTTTGCTTTTGGCGAGGAAATGTCAGAAGAAAAATTGGTTCGAAAGATTCTTCGCTCTCTACCAAAACGGTTTGACATGAAAATAATCGCCATCGAGGAAGCAAATGATATAGCTACCATGAAAGTAGATGAACTGTTTAGGTCTTTACTTGCGTTCAAGTTAACATTTAATTAAAGAATAAACAAGAAAGGTAAAGGGATACCCCTGCAATCTTCTGTGAATAAGGAACAAGCTCCAAACAAAGGGAAAAACATTGAAGAGAATCTTGCTGACACATTTTTTTTGTTAACCAAACAATTTAGGAAAGTCTTAAAGCATCTGAACAAGCGTCCTGGATAGTACAACCTTTCCTATGTCAGAGACAATAATGGTAACATCAATCATAATATGCACAAGAATGTTAAACCTTTTGCTGGTAAAAATGACAGTGAACGGGTGTTGAATAGTAATCAAAGTGACAGAGATCGGAATTTGAAATGCAAAGAATGTGAAGGTTTTAACCACTTCCAAGCTAAAAATCCAAACTATTTGAGAAGACAAAATAATGGACACTCAGCAACATTGTTAGATGATGAATCAGACACAAGTAGTGAGTCAGAGGATGAGATCCGTGCCTTGATTGGTTGTGCAACTGTTGATGAATCAACAGTAGTGAAAAATTGGGAGTAAATGAAACATGTTGTGGATTAAGTTAGTTATGATGAATCAACAGTAGTGAAAAACATGTTAGTTATGATGGGTTCCCATTCAACTAAGAATTGCTATCACTGGACTTCTGATATCTCCATTAATGTCTGTCACTCTTCCAAATTGAGAGAGGTTAAAATGTGGCACAAGTGGCTTGGTCATATGAGTCTATGATCTCTAAGAAAACCTATGAATGTAGAAGTCATTCTTGGGATAGCCTCCTTGCGTGCAGAAGCTGATTCATTTTGAGGAGAATATAAAACTGGCAAACAAGTCAAGGCCTCTCACAAGAAAGTGACACAATGCAACACTAGAAAAGTTATGGAGTTACTACATATGGACTTGATGGGTCCCACACAAATTGAAAGTTTGGGGGGAAAGCAGTATGTATTCGTCTGTGTGGATGATTTTTCTCATTACACATGGGTGAGATTATATCAGAGCAAAATCCGACACCTTCAAGGTATTTTAGACATTGTGTCTTCAACTTCAATGCGAACAAGAGAAAGATATCATTCGTATTAGAAGTGATCACGGGAAGGAATTTGATGATTTTTGTGCTTCTGAAGAAATTCTACATGAGTTCTCTACTTCTATAACTCATAAACAGAATGGACTTGTTGAAAGAAAAAATTGCACACTCCAACAAATAGCTCGTGCTATGCTTCATGCTAAGAGGATGCCTCTATGCTTTTAGGCTGAAGCCTTAAATACAACTTGTCATATTCACAATCGAGTTTCACTTCGTCCAGGTATTACCAGCACGAACTATGAACTTTGGAAAGGAAGGAAACTCAATGTGAAGTATTTCTATGTTTTTGGTAGTACATGTTATATCCTAGCTGATAAAAGGAAGTGAGACTCTAAATCAGATAAGAGGATCTTCCTCGGGTACTTATCCAACAACAGATCCTATAGGGTTTTTAATAAGCAAACACATACCGTCATGGAGTCAATAAACCCTGTGGTAAATGAATTAACGCCAACTTTAGAAAGTAATGATGATGATGAAGGCCAGATATTTCCAAATACTGAAAAAATTAGTTAAAGGTGAAACCTCAGAATCGTCTTGTGACTCTACTAATGCTCCTAGAATTGTTAGCGACATTCCATCACTTGCAGCCACATAGGTTGATGAGTCAGACAATAGTGAAAAACCTACTCCTTCCATTAGAATATAGAAGGCCCATCCTTCTAGTTACATAATTGGGAACCTAAATTCAGAGATTACTACTCGAAAGAAGGACATAGTTGACTACTTGAAAATGATTGTGAATGTTTTTTTTACATCACCAGTGGAACCCAAGAATGTGAATGAAGCCTTGAAAAATGAGTTATGGATCAATGCCATGCAGGAAGAACTAGAATAGTTTGCTAGAAACCAAGTGTGGACTCTTGTTCCACACCCAGAGAATGTAAATGTAATCGACACTAAGTGGACGTTCAAGAATAAATCTGATGAAAATGGAGTAGTGACTAGAAATAAAGTCAGGCTGGTTGTTGAAGGCTATACTCAAATAGAGGGAGTTTATTTCCATGAGACCTTTGCTTCCATTGCACAGTTGGAAGCTATTTGTCTCCTTTTAGGAATCTCATGTTTGCTCAAATTAAAATTGTTCCAAATGGATGTCAAGAATGTGTTCTTAAGTGGGTATTTAAACAAAGAAGTTTTGTTTCACAACCTAAACGGTTTGTTGAACAATCCAGTTCTCGATATGTGTACAGATTTAAGAAAGCACTTTATGGTCTAAAGCAAGCACCACGAGCCTGGTAAGATAGACTAGCAGTTTTCTTAATTAAGTATGGGTATACTCGTGGAGGAAAAGACAAGACCTTATTTGTAAAAAGGGTTGCTCAAGATTTCATAATTGCCCAAATCTACATCGATCAGATCAATTTTTGGGGAATGACTCTAAGTATGGTAGATGCTTTTTTTGATCAAATGAAAGGTGAGTTCGAAATGAGTATGATGGGATAATTCACATACATCTTTGGCTTACAGATCAAGCAAATGGAAGAGTGGATTTTCCTATCTCAGAAGAAGTATGCTAGAAATATCATGAGAAAATTTGGGCTTGATAAGGCTCAACCCAACCGTACTATAGCTACTGCTTATGCCAAAGCCACTCAAGTCGCTAAAGTTGAACGTACTGATGGGAGTCTTTATAGAAGTATGATAAGGAGCTTGTTGTATCTAATAACTAGTTGTCCTAACATTACTTTTGCCATGGGTGTCTGTGCCCGATATTAATCCAACCCAAGAACCAATCATTTGACCTACATGAAGAGAATCCTAAAATATGTGCATGGTACGATTGATTATGGTATTTTGTACACTTTTGATACAAATCCTATTCTAGTGGGGTATTACGATGCTGACTGGGCTGGGTATACTGAAGATAGAAAAAGTACATCAGGTGGATGTTTTTTCTTATAGGAATAATGTTATCTCATGGTTCGGTAAGAAGTAGAATTGTGTATCCCTATCTATTGTTGAAGCAGAATATGTTAGAGCGAGTACTAGTTGCGCTTAATTAGTCTGGATGAAAGAAATGCTAGTTGAGTATAATGTGTTCTGATGACGAAAATTTAAAATGTTCTTTATAAAGCATGCATTTTGATGATAGATGAAATGAATGATTCAAGTTCATATCCTCGGCAACGGCGCCATAAACTTGTAATAATAAATTTGTTATTATATATTTATCTTTTGCATTGTTTATGAATGTGATGATGCTCTATGCGCTCAAGTGCTTTTGCGATAAAGATATTATTACGATACTACGTTCTAGGTGTATGCGTTGATAATAATATGGTTTGTAGTTTGCGATGATGTAGTGCATGTCACAAGTTTCCTTGCGCTGGAACCAAGTATAATTCAAACGCAAGTTTCTCAGAATAACCTGAGGTCGAACATAGGGATTGCTGTTGTTTAGATGCGATACTACTGTGGTAAATGCGACCGGTTATCATAAAGAATAAAGAATTGTTGGTTTGTGCAGAAATGTAAATTGCGCTGAAAATAAATTGTGATAGTAAGTAAATGACTAAACTACTAATTTATAGGGTGAGGACTGGCTGTGAAGTTGTACAAAAGAATCTAATGAATGCGGTGGCAAGTCTTGTGAATGAATCAGAAAAAGAATGAGTTGAAGGAAAAGACATCGCAAGTTCGCCAATCTTGTTAAGGACGCAACTAAGGTTCCGCTTTCCCTTGGCGTACACCTTTCAGTGATCGGCCATGTTCCCATATGTCTATGGTGAAAATACTTCTCGCTTTAGTTAACGCATTCTTCCAACCTTCTCTTGATAAGAAGAATAACATCTTTACTTCTGCTCTCACAAGTGAAGATGCCATCGAGCATGCTTTAGCTAAACTTAGCTAATTACCTTAACAAGGATTAACTCACTTGCTTAATCCTTCCCCTTTACCCAAGGGATTAAGAACACATGATAGAGAAAATGGATGATAAGTGTGTGGAAAGGAACAGAGAGATGATAATGATGACGATAATGATATTTAATTCTAAGGATCAACATTTGATACATGATTGTGAATGAAAGATTAAAGAGGATGAACACAGTAGATGAATGAAAGAATAGAAACAAATATAGAAAGAGTGTCAATGTCTTGACACAGGTCCCAATCGGAGACGTTGTGCTTGCCGGCGTGTGGATGAAGTGGAGTGGAAAGCTTCCCTCTCAGGCTTGCTTTCCAGATCGAAGTGACCTCTTGCACAGAGCTTCTGATTTGGGAATGGGAAGAATTTCTTGCTCGGAGACTCACCTTTCAGCCTTGTCTCGTCGTTCTCTCGGATTTTTTCTGTAAAGTCTCTTCAGACCAGCCTCCTTTGCAATGAATTCAAGGAAGCTATTTATAGATCTCGGCTCTTGTATTTGTGGTCCCACTTTGTAATTCTGATAATTCCTGCCACGGCGTAGTGGAAATGTCCGCTCTGCTCCACGATCAATTGTCAGAATCGTACAATAGAAAACTGTACACGTCAGAATTGCCTGCGAATGCATTGCTCTTCACATCTTCAATCGATCGCCGCATGTGATGTAGTTGTTTTGATTACCGCATGCGGTGGAAATGCATTGATCGCTAGAATCCATAATCAATCGTCGCATGTGCTGCATTTGCGTTGATCTTTCTTCGTTCTTGATCGATTGTCGCATGCGATGTAGATGCATTGTACATTTTGTCCTTGAGTAATTAACGCATGCAGTGACCTATTTCCTGCAAAACAGAGACTTGGACATTCTATTTCGCATTGCAATGGGGTTAGTGGGTATGTTTACGACATTTCATAATTTTCGCATTTCTCAGCCAATTCTTATACTATCGACGCAACTTTTCCTTCTTTTTGCCGCAATATCTAAGTAAAACAGCATAAATAACTTGTATTTCTATAAGTTATCACACCCCAAAATTTAGATATATGCTTGTTCTTAAGCATATCTTCAACTAAGGCAATTTCACTTAATTCCTATCCTAACTTTGTGTCGATCAGCTACTCTGAATGCTCCACCTCTACAAAATTACTCAACAACGCAAATTCCTTCTATCCTTTAACATTTCATTGCATGCTCTACTTTATTCTTATCTATAACAAACCTCTACCCAAAATTTCCTTCTAGTTTTGAGAAGAATGTTTACCTCTTCTTGCAGAAACAACTAGGTGTGTCTTTATGCGTCATTATTACAGACTGTTGATCATGGTTACATGCGAGCATCCAACTTCGATTGTGTACCAATCTCAACTTCAACTCTTGATCCTCAACCATGTTTTACTTTTGCTGGTCAGAGGAGTTCTCTTTTATTCTTCTTTTCTCTCTTTTTTTTTTGTCTTTTCATATTGCGTTGCTCCTGGAAACCTACCTTTGTTTTGGCTTGCTCCCATGGGTGAAATGCGAACATCCAACTACAAGCAGGTCCCTTTCACGACTTAACTCTTATCATGTTGGGTTTTCCCTTGCACTGACAATGGAGTTTTTATGAATTTATTATTATTATTATTATTATTATTTTGTAATAATGAACACATTTGCTGATTATGACCGCATCCGCTTGATCACATATGCTCAGACCTTCCCCACCCCCAAATTTAGAGATGCGCAAGGTTCTCATTACGTTGTTTTGGATAGAAAAGACAAAACACTTAGTCAAAAATTTTGAAAAGAAGGTTTGGCCAGAGTCTTGTAATAGAAAATGTAAAGCAGAACTATTGCTATGAATTGTCTAAGTGTTAGTCAGAAAGTGCAATGTATAAAAAATATTGCTAAGGATATGCATACTACTCATCATGGCAACGCAATTTAACAACGCAAAATAGAAGACAAGAATTACCGCAATAATTGACAAAGGATGATAAGTAAAGAGGCTAACGCATATGGAAAGAATCATTACTCAGTTGTATAAAATTTAACTAAGTATACAAAGAATTACAATCATCGCTACACAAAATCTTCGCATGTACAAAGAATGCAAGGTATAACTTCTATATACACAAAAAAAAAAATACAATGAAAGAATGAATGGTCGCAAACGAAAAATTGCAGAATTTGCAGAGAAGGTGGCACACCCCCAAATTTAGAGTTGCGGTGGGGATCTTGAGGAGGATTTTGCAGAGGAACTGGAGGCGTTTCTTCAAAATGCAGAGGTTGCTGGATATGGGGAGGCACCATGGGACCATGTAAGTATGATGTCAAGAAGTTAAAGTATTCATGGTTGCTCTCTGCCATTTGTCTCTGGTTTAGGTGGATGGTGAAGATATTGTGTTGAATATTATTCAACACCTACCACGTCATCGCATGACTGCATTGCAACTTTGCGTGGCTCTCTTGTAACTCTGTTATTCTCTGGCGGAAGAAATTTTGTTGTTGAGAGAGAAGGGACCGCATCTCTGCTAGGTCAGCAGCAAGGGTTGCGATGGTGGGATGCGCCTGCGATGTTTCACCAGCAACGATTTGAGGTTGAGCGAAAGTGACTTCTTCCAAACCGTGTGGGTCGTCAATATGCAGCGATGGAGGTGAAAAGTGAGGTGGAGATGGATGGGGCGAAGATGTTGCTGGGGATGTAGTGTCTGAATCGGGAGCGAGAAAGAGATTGGTGAAGCGTTCAGGAAGTGGGGAAAGGGGTTCCATTGGAGGGCTTGGAGGGCGAATGATTAAGGGTAAGGGGTCCAAGGGTATTTGGTCTTGCGGTGATTGATCTTGGACTTTTTCCTTCCCTTTGTCATTTTTGCGCTGCTTCTTTGGCTTGGGTTGTTGTGGCGCATTTAGATCTATGGGGGGTTGTTTGGGTGGAAGCTCGGGGCAGTGTGAGGAGTCCTTGAGAAGCATTCTCAGGATCTTCGTATGAATGAGATCGTGGACATCTGGTATGGGCTCCTCATCAATGCCTACACCTACAAAGAGGCATAAGCTCAAAATCGTCCATGGGAAGTAGTATTGGCCTCTCACACGGCCTACAAAGCCTCGAATCTACTTCGCAATCAACTGGCCTAGGTCAATCAAAATGTTGCGCGCTATACAATATGCGTTCATCACTCGATCCCTTGAAACTTTTTTATCATGTGATGTTGGGATGAGTCGTCATTTCACCAAGTAAACCCAAAGTCGCGCCTTTGGAAGCAGCTTTTTGGACGCAAGGGTCTTAATGCCAGTCAAAGATACCGACCACTGTGTGCTCTATTGCATTAATACTCTCAGCGCATCCTCCATTTGTGTTTCATCGGGATCATCAATTATCTTGTTACCCAGTGCATCCGGGATGTCCTTCATCTTATACAGTTCGTTGATGTCCTTTGTGCTGAATGGCACTGTCCACCCTTTCATGATCACCGCATCTTCGGTGTCATGGAGCTGGCCATGATAAAAGGCCCTCACTACTGTAGGAATAATGATGGATGGGCATTGGCAGAAAGTCTCCCACCCATGCTCCAACACAACATTTGTAATCAAATCTGGTAGTGGCATTGACGCAGGAAAGAAACCCATCTCCATCATCATATCATCGTTTTCCTTCTTTATTGATGGGCGCCTCCTGGTCGACGCAAGCTTGATGCTTCCAACTTTTGCCTTGCCCTTATCTTGAGCCAATGCAAGGCGGGACTGTTGTCTGTTTGCGTTCCCGTTCCTTGCCCTGCTCTTCTTCTTTCTTTTTCCACTTCGCAACTTCTTTTTTTTTGTTCTCTCTTATGCGCTGCACATTGGCCTTGCGCCGTTTCTTCTTCTCCTCCTTCTTTTTTTCTTCCTTTTCTTCTTTTCTCATCTATTTTTTTCTTCCTCTTCTTCTTCTCTCATCTCTTTTTCAAACTGTTCCGAGGCAAGCAATATGTGTTGCTCATCTTCGAGCCTTCTACTTTCTTCTTCTGCCAATAAAGCATTGTTACGGCGCACCTCCTCATCATGGAGTTTTCTTGCCAAATCTCCAGATGCGATGATTTGGTGCCCACGTAACATTCTTTCTTGTTTCTCCTCTTCTTCTCTTCTCCTTTTCTTCTGCTACGCGTTGCCAAAATTGTGGGTCACTTGTTGACCCTTGCGGCGCATTCTCCTTGCGACGTCGCATCAGAGGGGTAATGTCCGGATCTTCTCTATCCTCAGTCGCAACCATTCTTATATGCGTTGATGACACTTGGGGTTGTGCTGATTCTTTTTCTTATGGTGACACCCCTTCTTCCACCTTTGCGGTGGTGGATTCTCCATCGAAATCTGGGCTTTCCGCCCTCTTCCTCTTCTCTTCCTTCTTCAGGCGCTTATCTTCTCGCCTACGCTGTCTTTTCTCACTCGTTTTCTTTTCTTTCTTCTCCTTCTTTGGCCGGGCATCTTCATCTCCTTCTACCCGCTTCTCCTTGTTTTTTCTCTACTTCTTCCCTTCTGTCGTCTACGGCTGCTTCTTCGCTCCCACCTCTTCCAAAACGACCCTGATGGGTCCCTCATAGGAGTTTGTTGGAACAGTCTCCTTAGGATCCGCAACGGCCAGGGCGCTTCTCCGTGAAGCTTCTGCCATCTCCTCCTCCGAAGGCAGAGGCTGATTTACAACTCCGGCTTTAGGTAGCCCCCCCTCTCTCCATGTTGCTTAAAATGCTCCCAAATACTTCTTTGTCATCTCTTCTTTTCTTCTCACTTTCTGATGACGATATTAGGAGTGGGGCACTCTCCATGCTCGGCCCCTCTCGGATTGGGAGTGGTTTGGCTACAGAGGGTTTTCGCCGCAGTTTTTCTGCAATTCTTTGGATAGACTTGGGTTGGGTGGCGAGGCGGTGGCTAGCTGCGAGGAATGCCGCCTCCCGTGCGATGACGAGTGCTTGGGAAGGTGATGAAGGTAGGGAAGATGAATGAGAGGATTGCTCGGCCATGGTCTCGGTTGAGTGATAGAGTTGGAAAATTTTTAGGACTGAGGAAGGAATTTTGAAGGTCTGGTATGCAGAGAGGATTCTTAAGGTTTCTTTTCGCTAGAGACTCAAATAAACTTCCTCAATTGAAGGAGGGGGAGATTTATAGTTTGGGCCTTGATGGACCCAACGCAAACTCTGCGTGGCAGGCTTCGAGATGCTCAAAAAGCCTGCCCGCCGCACTAATCGCACTTATGAATTAGCAGAAAAGGACGTCCATTCGTCTGCTAAGTCATTATTTCCTTGGAAGATTTAACGATTTGATTACTCTTTCACAAAAAGATTTTATCTTTTGTATTTTATTCGGAGGGGCCCAATGTTAAAGATTAATGTAATGCATCCGTTATCGCAAATGCATATTTGCGGAGGATGGGCAACAACGCACGCATTAGCGCAACACACCCCTCAACTCAGCGCATTTTTAGAGGATGGGCGAACGATATTTCTACCAGAACAACATTATCTCGACATAGTGCGTTTTTGTTGGGGACGAGCGTAGAATACATAAGTGCACAACACAGCCCTCAACGTAATGCATTTGTGTAAGATGAACGCAAAGTGTATCTTATCAACACAAGATACACCCGTCATCGCAATGCAGACCAGATGTTTTATTTTATTTTTTATTGTTATTATTATTATTATTATTATTATTATTATAAATATTCATTATAATTCATCAACAACGCAATTTGATAAGACTTTGCGGTGCTCACTTTCTTTTTAATAAATCATTCACAGCAATTTAGGAACAACGCAATCTAAGGCAGGAGAGTAAATAAATTGAACTAGCCATGGAATTAACGCAACTTGAATTAAAGTAGAAGTAATTTCGGAAAGCAGTAAAGGCTAATTTAGGAAAGCGATAAACTGAATTGAATAACGCAATAACAAAGCAATAAACTAATGTACGAAAGCAGTAAAGAAAGTATTAAAGAAAGCGATAAAGATAGATGTAGGGATGCTGATTGAAAGACAAATCTTCATGATTACGGCAATCCGCATCCCCATAGGCGGTTAGACTTGCCTGCACAATGTCATCACGGACATTGTTCCTTCCCATGAGATCCCGGGGCTTGTGAATTACTTGGCAGCGTTCTCGGTGTTCAATAGCGAAGCTCGGCTGCCAGTTGCCCTACTTAGACCTTCAAGTTCCTTATAGAACTGCGACTGCATGACTACATCATTTTTCTCAATGTATTGTTTTAGCAGGGCTTTCAAGGATGACGAATTTACAGAGGTGTTTGATGTGGACGGTTGGTTATGTGGTTGCCGTTGGTGACTCTGATTCTAATTTTGGTGAAAAGCTGGAGGATTCCCTGAATTGTTGTTCTAATGATTCCTCTGGCCTCCTTGGTCATTGTTACCGCCCCAACTGAAGTTAGGGTGATTCCACCAACCTAGATTATAAGTGTTGCTATAAGGGTTGTATTGGATGGCAAACACTGATTGCGGGTTCGATGGGCACATCTCTGCAGCATGACCCACTCCGCATTGTGTACAGCTGATTGCTGCCACTTGTGCATTGGGTTGCTGAGAGAGGGTATCTTGTTTAATTTCCATCGTTTGGAGGAGAGAGGTCACTGCGGCCATTTGCAGCCAAGGTTGTCATTGTATCCACTGGTACAATGGCATTTTCAGTTCTTCTTCTCTCGGGGCCTCTTCCCCCATACCCGTCGTCCACCCAATCATCAGTGTTTCGCGAAATGCGATCCAGGATGACCTTGGCTTCAGTGTAGGTCTTATCCATAAATCCTCCCACTGCGGAGGCATCAGCAACAACTTGGTTGATCGGTTCAAGCCATTATAGAAGGTCTCCATCAGAACGCAATGGGAATCTCGATATGCGGACAATTCTTCATCAATCTTCTGAAACGAACCCAGGCAGTGCTTAGAGTCTCATTCTTCATCTGCTCGAAATTTAACACATCCCGTTGACGGCTGGAGGGAAGAACTTCTTCATGAACCGTTTCACCAACTGATCCTATGATATGATTTCGTTTGGCTCCAACGAATGAGCCCACCTCTTTTCCTCATCCCTCAGTGTGTATAGGAAGAGGTACAGTCTAATTCCCTCAGGAGTAACGCCAGGAATGGAAAAAGTGTTGCACATCTCCACAAAACTGGTCAGATGGGCGTGTGGGTCTTCACCTTGCATACCTCCGAACTGCCCCGCGTTTTTTATCATCTGGAGCATGATCGACTTAATTTCAAAACATGCATTCTCCTCAACCATTGGTCTTAAGATTTCGGGCGAGAAGTCGTAAAGTTTCAGCGCCGTATAATTTCTCATAGGGATGTTGTGGTCGGTAGCAAGAAAGACATGATCTTGCGCTGGCCGATTTGCCCCTTGATTCCCTTCGGACCTCTCATTATTAGCCATGTTTGCTCTTCTTCGCCTAATTTCGTTCTGGCATGCCCTTGCGCGAAAAGTACGCTCGATCTCTGAGTCAACTTCAGATTCTGGATCAGTTCCAGTACTCATAAACCATCAGCCTGCTCTTCGCGATAAACAAACAGTACAACAGAGATCTGTCCTGCAAAATACCACAAAAGTATTCAACACCAAACCATTACCAATCCTCGACAACGGCACCATAAACTTGATGACTAAAATTTAATACATCTTTATCTAACTCTAACGGATGGCTTATGAATGAAAATGATGTGATGATGCTCTATGCGCTCAAGTGCTTTGCGATAAAGATATTCTTGTGATACTACGTTCTAAGTGTATGCGCTGGTAGTGATATGTTTCGTAGTATGCGATGATGTAGTTCGTGTCACAAGTTTCCTTGCGCTGGAACTAAGTATAATTCCAACGCAAGTTTCTCAGAATGACCTGAGGTCGAAACAAGGATTGTTGTCGTTTAGATGTGATACTAATGTGGTATATGCGACCGGTTATCATAAAGAATAAAGAATTTGGTTTAACAAAAATATAAATTGCGCTGAAAGTAAAATGTGTTGATAAAATAAATGTCTAAACTACTATGATACAGGGTGAGGACTGGCTGTGAAGTTGTACAAAAGAATCTAATGAATGCGATGACAAGCCTTGTGAATGAAGCAGAAAGAGAATAAGTAGAGAGAAAGGACATCGCAAGTTCGTCAATCTCGTTAAGGACGCAACTAAGGTTCTACTTTCCCTTGGCGTACACCTTTCAGTGATCGGCCGCGTTCCCATACATCTATGGTGAAACAGAGATGAACGTAATGAATGCAAGGTTGTTTCCATCTCTGGAAATACTTCTTGCTTTAGTTAACACATTCTTCCAAACTTCTTTCGATAGGCGGAATAACATCTTCACTTCTGCTCTCATAGGTGAAAATGCCGTCGAGCATGCTTTAGCTAAACTTAGCTGATTACCTGAACACAGATTAACTCACTCGCTTAATTCTTCCTTTTTATCCAGGGGATTAAGAACACATGATGGAGAAAATGAATGATAAATGTATGGAAAGGGACAGATAGATGATAATGATGACGATAATGACATTTAAATCTAAAGATAAGCGTTTGATACATGATTTGTGAATGAAAGATTAAAGAAGATGAACACAGAAGATGAATTAAAAGAATAGGAACAAATATGGAAAGAGTGTCAATGTCTTGACACAAATCCCGATCGGAGACTTGTGCTTTCTGACATATGGATGAAGTGGAGAGGAAAGCTTCCCTTTCATGCTTGCTTTCTTGGTAGAAGTGACCCTTTTGCACAGAGCTTCAGCTTTGGGAATCGGAAGAATTCCTTGCTCGGAGACTCACTTTTCAGCCTTGTCTCGTCGTTCTCCCGAATTTTCTCTGTAAAGTCTCTTCAGACCAATCTCCCTTGCAATGAATTCAAGGAAGCTATTTATATACAACACCTTGGCTCTTTGAATTAGTGGTCCCACTGTGTAATTCTGATAATTCCTGCTATGGCGTAGTGGAAATGTCCGCTCTGCTCCATGATCAATATGTCAGAATCGTACAACAGAAAGCTATACACTTGTCATAATCACCCGAGAATGCGTTGCTCTTCACATCTTCGATCGATCGCCGCATGCAGTGTTGTTGTTTTGATTACCGCATGCGGTGGAAATGCGTTGATCTTTAGAATCCATGATCGATCGTCGCATGCACCGTCATTGCGTTGATCATTTCTTCGTTCTTGATCGATTGGCGCATGTGATGTAGATGTGTTGTACATTTTGTCCTCGAGCCATTAACGCATGTGGTGACCTATTTCCTGCAAAACGGAGACTTGGACATTCTATTTCGCCATCGCAATGGGGTTAGTGGGTGTGTTTACGACATTTCATAATTTTCACATTTCTCAGCCAATTCTTATACTATTGACGCAACTTTCCCTTCTTTTTGCCGCAATATTTAAGTAAAATAGCATAAATAACTTGTATTTCTACAAGTTATCACCTGCAAAACAAAGACTTGGACATTCCATTTCGCCATCGCAATGGGGTTAGTGGATGTTTTCACGACACTTTATAATTTTCGTATTTCTCAGCCAATTCTTATACTATCGACGCAACTTTTCCTTCTTTTTGCCACATAATCTAAATAAAATAACATAAATAACTTGTATTTCTATAAGTTATCATGTTCCAAGATGTTTTGACCTTGTATTGCAACAACATATGCGCCATATATATTTCATAGAATCCAGTGCAACATAGTTGAACAAAGCACATCAACATTAGACATCATTTTTTTCCGTAAATTGGGAACAAAGTCATTTCTGTGGAGCATATTAGAACAAATAAGCAGATTGTATACATTTTCACCAAACCCCTAAATACCGTTATATTTGATCTTTGAGGGCAACTCTTTGATTTTCCAAGCTACCATTATAGCCATTAAAGTCAGTTATGATGTATTGGGAGATGTTGGTGTTGATTGATGTCCCATTTATTATGGGTTTTAAAACATCTCCTTGTCTCTATTTAATCCATGTTGAGTCCTCGCAGAGACTCAGACTTGTATCTTTCAACTATCGTTTTCATTGTGATTTTGGTTCTTTTGGTTTGAACCTCGAGTATAATTATTTTTTGTTGGGTTTTTAGTTTCTCAATGCCTTCATCATGGTGGATACAAGGAGTCGTGCTTGTAATACTCACATGTTTGTGGTAAACCCTCGCAAGTCGACTAGCGTTCTCGCAATGTTAAGTCTGGTGGTTCAACTTCAAAGGTTAATGCTTTTGGCGTTCAAATGAAGGGTCCTACATCCTCTGTCTCTAAACGAAGTCATTCGAATCGTCCCCATTCTCCCACTTCAGAGGACTTGCATGTTGATCAAGGTAATACCTCAGCTACACTCATTGAGAGTCCCGTACATGTTTCCGATCCTATAGAAATTGTTGAAATTGGCCCTCTTGCTATTTTGCTGTATGTAGGCTGTCGTGATTTTCCTCCTTCTGATGATGTTAATGGTTCTTTAAATATGAATCTGTTACCATCTGTTTTTCCTAAGAAATATCTTGGTGTTTACGCTTGTATGTGTTGTATGGGTTTGACATTATTACTAAGAATCCTTGTATGCCTTCTTTCGCTGTTGTTGACTGATGTGTGAATATCTCTCCTTGTAAGGTTGAAAAAATTGTTGCTCAGAATATTGTTGATGTTTCTTCTGTCATTGGTAGCTCTTCTGTTCTGATTTCCCAACCTGTTCATGATTCGAAAGTAAGTGAAAATGATGACTCTGTTCCTACTGATGAATATGTTGAGCATAATGATTTCGTCCCTGTTGACATTGGTATCGTTCCTACTGATGAAAATGTTGGTGGTGCTTCTCACCCTAGAGAATGTTGGAGTTAACATGCATAAAACGAAAGCAAACAGAATCATTAAACACTCTAATTATATTTAGTTTGAATATAAAGCATGCTGAAAAAACATTCTTTTTTTTCACAAAGAGGGTTTCAGATTTCATACCTTTGATGATTTCACTTCAAATATTTGTAATATCCACGAATTAGATCTCAAAATCTCCAGTAGACCACCAAGAGGATCTTCTCTACTATCCTCAGCCTTGAATTGAGTGATGGAAACTTAGAATTGAGCTGAATTAAGAGTGGGAAGGAGAAGGTTTGTGAGGTTCAAAATTTCAGAAAATTCTCAGAAAATTGGATTGCATGAACTTCAATATTATGAAAACTTGAGTATTTATCAAGTCAATCCATGCATGCACTAACTAATTCATCTAATTGACAATTCAATTAGCACTTAGATAGTGGGCTAGGTGTTAAATTAGGGAGATATCGTCATAAGAGTTCAAAAATTGTATTTTTCCACTAATGAATAATTAATTTTCAATTATTATTGATTTAATTCAAAATCAATAAAAAAATAAATTCAATTTTGAAATTTGAAAATTAATTTTAAATATTAAATAAATAATAATTTAATATCAAATATTAAATTAATAAAACACCTAATTCACACACACATGAATCCTATTCATGTAATTAATATTTAAATAATTTATTTAAATATTATAAACTCTCAAATTACGTCTAATTTTGATAAATTTAAATGCTAATTATATCAAATATAATTATCCAAACCCTAAATCGAATTTGAACATTTCAAATTCTAAACTCTAATTTTGAATTTGAACGTTTGAAATCTGCTCAATTTTCTAATTCAAGGTGTAATGTTTTACGAGCTAGTAGAGAGACCTTATGGACCTACAGATCATGAGCTTGAACGATTTAAGATTAATCGGCCAAACTCTTTAGACCGAATTAATCAATATTCGTTAACAATCAAGACATACCACTATAGCTCGATAGTTGCACTCTCCTCACTGTAGATATATTTATGTCCACTTGATTTAACCATAATTAGTAAGTCGATCCTTCACAGGTCGTTCGTATTTATAGTAGGTCAAAATTATCGTTTTACCCTTATAAATACATCTTGCTCTTTAAGCTTCCATTGATCCTCTATTGAATAATTGGTTTATAGTTCAACCAATAAACCATATTCCTCTCGACCATGAAAGGGTGGGGCCCCTTTGTTCAAGGCAAGGAATCAGTACTTAAGGGAACAACCTATTTGCTAACCATAAATCAGATAGGAGTGAGTTCCATTTTGCAGGACTATGTCCTAGCTATCTATTCGGTCTTATCCTAAAAATGTGAGGCTTATTGAGTAGTGTTGTTGAACTACTCTCATCTATGAAGATCAAAGGATAATCACAAATAAATAGGAGTTCATAGTTAGCTCAGGATTAAGATCGAGTTACCCTAAGTCATCGGTAAAATACTCAGGTTTAACAGTAAACGTCATTATAAAGAAAAGTGACTATTTCGCGATCTTATCTTATGCAAATGTCTTTTGCATAGGATGCCCCCACTCACATGTCTCCACATGAACGATTTTGAGATTACATCATTTGTATCAATATAAAAAGTGGGCCGCATCCATAATGTCCTCAAAATTAGGTACCCAATCTCATCAATATACTTATAAACCATTTTGGCTATATACTAAAACTTGATCCTCTTTTATGTCTCTACATGAGGTTAAAATATTCATACTATAGCCATGGATATGTTTATTGGATTTTTCAAAATGTAATATCAATAACATTTTTATTGAATTAGAAACTCAATAATACTTTTATTGATAAATAGAATAAGTTTTCAAATATTACGAATTGCGAGTTTTAAGACATTCCTAACAATCTCTCACTTGGACTAATACTCCAGTGAGTTACAAATATATACAAATATACAACGTTGAGAAAAAGAGAGAAAATAGAATAAACTAGGGCATCTATATACCTTTGACATTTTGTTATAAAATGCCAATAAACGAATCCGTGGCTAAAATATGAATACTTTAACTTTATGTATAGACATAAAAGTGGATCAAGTTTTAGTATATAGCGAAAATGGCCTATAAGTATATGGATGAGATTGGATACCTCATCCTGGGGACACTATTGGATGCGGCCAACTTTGTATATTGATACAAACGGTGTGTGATCCCAAAATCATTCACGTGGAAACATGCAAGTGAAAGCATTCTATGCGAAGGATGTTGGCATAAGACTGGACCACGAAATAGTCACTTTTCTGTATAATGACCATTTATTGTTAAAACTGACTATTTCAAATTCGATGACCTAAGGTAACTCGATTTGAATCCTGAGCTAACTATGAACTCATGTTTATTCAGAATTATCCTTTGATATGTATAGGTGAGAGTAGTTCAACAACACTGCTCAATAAGCCTCCAATTTTGAGGATAAGACCGGATAGATAGCTAGGGACATAGTCCTACAAGATGGAATTCACTCTTACCCTATTTAGGGTTAGCAGATAGGATTTTCATTTAAGTACTAATGTCTGGTATTGAACAAAGGGGTCACATCCTCTCATGGTCGAGAAGGATATGGTTTATTACTTGGACTATAAATCAATTATTCAATAGAGGATCAATGGGAGCTTAAGGAGCAAGATGTATTTATAGGGGTAAAACGGTAACTTTGATCTAGCTGTAAATACAAACGACCTGTGAAGGATCGACTTACTGATTATAGTTAAATCAAGTGGACGGAAATATATCTACAGTGAGCAGAGTGCAACTATTGAGCTATAGTGGTGTGTCTTAGTAATTAATGAATATTGATTAATTTTGTCTAAAGAGTTTAGCCAATTAATCTCAAATGGTTGGAGCTCATGATCGGTAGGTCCATAAGGTCCCTCTACTAGCTCGTAAAACATTACACCTTGGATTAGTGAATTAAGCGGATTTGAAACGTTCAAATTGGAAATTAAGGTTTTGAATTTGAAAGGTCCAAATTAAATTTAGGGTTTGGATAATTATATTCGATATAATTAAATGTTTAAATTTATTGAAATTAAACATAAATTGGAGAGATTACAATAGTTAAATATTGATTTAAATATTAAATTAAAATGAATAGGATTCATGTATGAATTACGTGTTTAATTAATTTAATATTTGATATTGAATTATTATTTAATTAATTAATTAAATTTGTTTAATTAATTATTTAATAAAACATTTTAAATTTTACAAATTCAATATTCAGAATTGAATTTTTTTGTTTAAATTTAATTTTAACAGAAAATTAAATTAAATAAAATTGGAAATTTGTAAAAATTAGCTTGCTAGTGGAATAGTCCAAAATTTGTTGTATTAATCCACTATGTAACAACTAACCCACTTATTTAATGCTAATTGAACTGTCAATTAGCTGATTAAGTGAGTGCTTGCACGAATTAGAATCATAAATACTCAAAACATTCAGATTTTTTGAGTTCATGCAACTGATTATTCTGAAAATCTAAAAACCTCTCAAACTTTCTACTTCCCTCTCCCAATTCAGCTCAAATTTTGAGTTTCCACCACACATTCCAAGGTTGAGAATAGCAGAGCAGATAATCTTGGTGGTTTACAGTTGAGTTGAAGGTCGAATTCGTGGAGAGGAGCAAGAATTGAAGTGACTCTCAAAGGTAATATATTCAGAAACCCTTTTCTTTGAAAAACTATTTTCTTACATGCTTTTAAACTAAAATTAAGTATAACTAGAGTGCTTAATGATTCTGATTGCTTCCGCTTTATGAAAATTTACTCTATCATGCAATACAACTCTGTTTGATGCTCATTCATACTATAGCTCCTCTGTTAAGAGTGAATACTGATCCTGAAGTAGATTTCCTAGAATCTATATCAGTTTGAAAATCAGAATTTGTGTATCCCGTAAGGATCAAATCCTTAGGCCCATACATGGGCATATAGTCCCTCGTTCTCCAAAGATACTTGGGGATGTTCCTAACTACAGTCTAATGGTTATGTCTAGGGTTGGACTGAAACCTGCTGAAAATTCGAATTGCAAAGCATATGTCGGAACGTGTACACAACGTAGCGTACACCAGACTCCCAACTGCTGATGCATGAGGAATTCTTTTCATTTCCTTAACTTCTAGAGGTATCTTAGGACACTGTTCCTTAAACAAATGAATCCCGTGTCTAAAAGGTAGCATACACTTTTTGAAATTTTGCATATTATATCTTGACACATTTTGTCAATATAAGATGCTTGAGATAGTACTAGCGTTCTGTTCTTGTGATTCCGAACAATTTGAATTCCAAGAACATACCGTGCATCTCCTAAATCTTTCATTTGGAATTGTGATGCTATCCATCTCTTTACGTGAACAAGGAAACTTGTCTCATTCCCAATGAGCAAGATATCATCAACATAAAGGACCAGAAAAGCTACAGTTTTGTTTACTATCTTCTCGTAAACATAAGGTTCATCAACTTTTTGTTCAAAGCCACAAGATTTGATCTCAGTGTCAAATCTTATATTCTAGGATCTAGATGCTTGTTTCAATCCCTAAATGGATCTTTTTAGTTTGCAAATCTTTTGCTCTTGACCCAGTTTAATGAACCCTTCTGGTTAAGACATGTGAATACTTTCGTCAAGATAGCCATTAAATAAAGTTGTCTTGACATCCATATTCCATATTTCATAATCATAAAATGCAACAATGGATAAAAGTATTCTTATGTTGGGTTTTATGTCCTAAAACTCGTGGTATGTAAATAATGGAGCTTATTTTGAAAATTCAATAAAGGTGTTATTAAATAGATATATTACTTGAATAGAAATAAATAAACCTAAAAGTCCATTGACTATTGGATGAGTACTTGAACTTTATGTGGAGACATAAAGGTCAATCAGGTTCGAGTAAATAGTCAAAATGATCTATAGTACATGGATAAGGTTGGGTACCTTTCTTCTGGTAACACTATTGGATACGGCCTGTTCTGTAGTTGTTACAAGAAGTTGTAAAGTGTTACAAATGAAGTGATCCTAATTCGTTCATGTTGAATCTGAGGAGTGAGGGTGTCCTTGTGCAAAAGAGTTTGTACAAGATCGGACCACGAAATGAGTCACTCTTACTTTATAACGTTGTTTACTGTTTAAGACTGACTATTTCAAAGCGATGACCTAGGTAACTTGACCTTAATTCTAAGCTAACTATGAACTTCTGTTTCTCTGGGATTGCACATTAATTTGCATAGGTGAGGGCTGGCTCAACAACGGTGGCTCAATATGACTGCCATTTCAGGGATGAGACTGGATAGATAGCTGGGGATATAGGGCGCAAGAAGGAATTCACTCCTACCCATCTTAGGGATAGTAGAGAGGTTGTTCCCTTAAGTGCTGATTTTGGGGCTTGAACAAGGGATCCCACCCTCTTATTTGGTATGAGAGGGACTCGGTTTTGTGATTGGATTAGAAAACAATTGTTCATTAGGGGATCAATGGGACTTAAGGAACAAGAGGTAATTTCAGGGGTAAAACAGAGATTTGACTCATCCGTTATTGTGAACAACCTGTGAAGGGTTAACTTACTAATCATGGTTATATCGAGTGGACATAATATAACTACAGTGAGGGGAGTTCAACTATGGGCTTTAGTGGAGTGACCCATTAGTTAACGAATAGAGGTTAGATCGGTCTAATGAGTTTAGTCGATTAATCTCGGATCATTGAAGCCCATGATATGTAGGTCCATAAGGTCCCTCTACTAGCTCGGAAATGGATTAGCCCTAGAGTAGTGTGATAAGTTAATTTGAAACATTCAGATTAGAATCAAATGGAATTGAAGAAAATATATTTAAATATGATTTAAATATATGAAGATGAATTTGTGTAAAAATTAATTTAATATTGGATATTAAATTAATTAGAATTATTTAAATTGTTTAAATAATTACTTATTAATTTTATTAGAAATTAATTTATGAAATTAATTTGTAAAATTAATAAATTTTGATTTTAGAAATAAAAAATGATTTTAAAATCAAAAATAGATTTTAGAAATTAAAAAATTACACAAAAGTTGAAAAATGGGTTTTTCAAGTTCATCTTCAACTTGGTCACAAGGAACCCACCATCTCTTCTTTGGTTTACTCCAAGCATGAGCTGCATCCGATGCATCACTTCTCTTTGCATGATAGTCTGGAATATATTGAAGAGATTGGAGTGAAGAAAAGATGATGGACCGACTGAATTTTTGCTGAAAAATTCGGATGAAGAAGGTGTTCTTCAATGAGTTCTGTTCAGTGAGCTTTCTCCATATTCCCTTTGATTTCAGCTTATTTTGAGTCCCACAACTCAATCTAGAGCACCAAGAGAATAGTAGAGAAGATCTTGTGGTGGTCTACACAAGGATTCAGAGGATTTTGCAGCTGGAAATGGAGATTTCGTTGGTTCGGCCAAGGTATGTTCATGAAACCTATTATACTCTATTTTTAGCATGTTTCTTTTCAACCAAATTAATGAATTAGAATGCTTATGGATCCTGATTTCTTCCGTTGCGTACTGGTGTTGATCCAACATCTTATAGATCTTATCATGGCAATAGAAGGGAAGGTTTCTTCATAGTCTACCTCCTCTCTTTAGGTAAAACCTTTTGCCAGGAGTTTAGCTTTGTAGGCTTGCGCCTTACTAGTTTGGTCTCGCTTTCTCTTGTAGATCCACTTGGCCAATAGGTTTTACCCCATCTTGTTGATCTACAAGTTCCCAGACAATTGAAGTACATTGACTCCATTTCTAGGTCCCTGACTTTTATCCATTGATCTCTATCTACATCTTCCATTGCCTGTTTAAAGGTCAATGGATCCTCTAGGCCATCATCAAGTATGAAAACTTGAGATTCTGTTAAACCATATAACAGTTAGGCTGTTGAAAAACCTCCTACTGCATCAAGGCATTCTCAACTCATGAGAAGGATGAGATGGAGCAACAACTTTTGTTAAAGGACCAACCTGATCAACAACTTTTGTTGATTTATCTGTTGATTCTTTGGACATCTCATCTAATACTAGTTTATTACAATTTTGATGAATTCTTATATGATCTTCCTCTAAGAATGTAGCATTTATTGATACAAATATCTTATCCTCTTGAGAATCATAAAATAGACCACCCTTTGTTTTTTTTTGGGTATCCTACAAATAGGCATACTTTGGAACGTTGTTCCAAATTCTTAGGGTTTTGCACCAACATGTGTGCCGAGCATCCTCAAACTCTGAAGTGATATAAACTACCTTTACGTCCTCTCCATAACTCATACGCATTTTTAAAACACATTTTGAAGGAATCATGTTAAGAATATATATAGTAGCTTGCACTACATACCCCCAAAAGGACTAAGGTAATTGAGCATAACTCATCATTGAACGAACCATGTCTAACAAGGTTTGATTTCTCCTTTCTTCTATACCATTTTTTTGTGGTGTACCAGGTGCAATGAGTTGGGATTGAATTCAATGTTTTACTAAATAGTTATGGAAATGTAAATCTGTATACTCTCCATCTCGATCTGATCAAAGTGTTTTAATCCTTTTACCTAATAGGTTCTCAATCTTAGTGTTGTATTATTTGAACTTTTCAAGAGTCTCAGAGTTATGATGCATTAGGTAAACATAGCCATATTTGAAATAATCATCAATAAAACTGATGAAGTATTCATATCCTCCTCGAGCTTCGACATTCATTTGACCACAAAGGTCAAAATATATAAGTTCTAGAGGCTCTTTGGCTCTAAGACCTTTTCCTATAAAAGATCTTTTAGTCATTTTACTCCCAAGACATGATTCACATGGAGGTAAAGATTTGTCTTCTAACTTATTTAGATTTTCATTCTTTACCAATCTCTCAATCCTGTTGAGATTTATGTGGCCATGTTTTAAGTGGCAAAGATAGGCATTAGAAGAAATCTTTCTTTTCTTATTTTGAGTTTCTACTATTTTAAACATCTCTATATTTAAAATAGTCTTTACCTCAGTTGGTTTTAACACATACAAGTTATTTTAAAGTTTAGCATAACAAATATGAACACCTCTTGAACTAATGAACACTTCATTTACATCAAAAGTGACTTGATACATATGTTCCAGTAAACAAGATACAGAGACTAAGTTCCTTTTCATCTTAGGTACAAAAATATATATTTTCTAGTAAAATGTAAGAATCTCCAAAATATAACTTAATGCCTCCCACTGCTTCTGCTAAAATTACTTCACCTATTCTCACCTTGAAAGTCATTTTGTTTTCTGATAGCCGCTTCCAGGAACTAGTTTCCTGAATGAATGTGCAAATATGATTAGTGGCGCTTGAATCTAATATCCTGGTGAAGTGAGAACTTTCTACTAAACATGTTTCTATTATAAGTAAATCGAATTTACATTGGTTTTCCTTTTCAGCTTTCTTTTCTTTAAGATATTGCAGGCAATTGCGTTGCAACATCCGTACAATGGAAACATTTTCCTTTTGGAAATTTATTCATGCTTTTTTTTTCAGGGACTTTCTTATTCCCTTTTCCTTTCTTCTTTATTTGAAAACTCTTATACTTTTGAGAAGCAGACTTTTTCACTAAAGGTTTCTTACCTAATATAGATCCCTTTAGAATTTTCTTTTGGGAAACAACAGAATGATGAGGTAGAAAATATTACATCGCTGGATTTGAAATCGAGATAAATACACAAATTGAGATTCTTTTCAGTCCCATATTACAAAAGTATCTGAACAATATAATTTTTTTTTATTTTTATCTAATATTGTTGAAATGCCTTGAATTTGTTATATGACATTTTGAATGATCAAATACGTGACTCTCCTTAAATCCTAAACCTAAGTAGAATTTGTATTTGACTTGTTTAATTATTTACGGTGTATTTGTGATTATGATTTTAGGATTTAGAGAAATACATTATATAAACTCTTTAATCTTAGAGGTACCATAACTTTATATTTTGTAACATTTTCTCTAATAAAATTATTCTCTCATCTTTATAATCATACAACAAATAATAATAATAAAAAAAAAAAGACAGAAGGAAAAGAGAAATTTTCCATAACAATAGTATTCAGTCTTTCCTTCTATGTGTTTCTTTACATCCATTCTCTTTTTTCCATATTAGTTAGAAAAATCAATTATGTTGTTAAACTTATCACAAGAAGTTTAACTTATATACCTTTTCAATACTTTTTCTTCAATTACAATACCTTTTCACTCCATACTTTAATTACAATATCTTTAAAAAAAATTATCACAAGAAGGTTGCATGTCGAAGAATCGACCTTATTAAAAATGGATGGGTATATATAAACTGAATATACTAACAAACAAACATATGATTCACACCTTTCCTAATCTGTCATTATTCAATGTTTAAGTGAGTATACCTCCTAACATATGGATGTATTATCCACCATTAAGATGCATATAAATAGGGCAAGGTGATATGGAATTTTAAAGCATAAAGCAAAAAGCTCCTAGTTTGATATCATTTTGTGTATCCAATGGAGTCGAAGTTGAGGATGAAATGGTTATCACTAACATTATTATTCTTATTATTATTGATTGTTGTGAGTGATTTGCAGGTTATGTAACGGGTGTGTAGAGGAAGAAAGATTGAGTTTGTTACAAATCAAGTCCATGTTTTTCTCCTATAATCTCACTAAATTCTCCGGGTGGATCGATAATAATCCATTTTCTTCGTGGATTGGAACTAATTGCTGCACTTGGGATAGAGTTAAATGTGACAATTTTGGCAGCCATGTGGTCGACCTTTTGCTTGACAAGTTGTTGGATGATGAATATCATTCATTTGACAAAGTTATTTTTTGCTCAATCTTTCTCTATTCCAAAATTTTAAAGAATTGAAACTTCTTGACCTAACTTATAATAGATTTATTGATTTTACTGACGACAAAGGTATATGATCTATTATGATTGAGTAAATTTACATGATCTTATACATAATTTTCCATTCTTGATTAAGTAACTAATATATTTTTCTCTGTTCACAGGTTTCAACAAATTTTCAAGTTTCAACAAATTAAAGATTTTAAAACTTTCTGGAAACTATTTTGGAAGTAAAATCTTTTCATCTTTGAGTGGTCTTACATCGTTGAAGAAGTTGGCACTTGATCAAAATAGATTGAATGAGTCGTCTATCGCTTTACTTGGTTAGTTGGTTCCTAAACTTTCAATTTATTTCATATATGTTTAAAGGATATTTAAAATATTCGTCGGTAGATTTATAAATTGGAAGATTGGACATTGATATTAAGAATTAATAGTAGAGGTAAAAAATCCATTCACCCAACCTTCATATGTAAATTCAAAAACAATATATTATTAATAATAACTAACCATGATTTTAAAACTATATCCATACACTCAAAATAATACACCAAATCAAACCCCTAGGCTTGGAAAACTTGAGAGAATCACATCTACATTACGATAATTGAATGATATGCTACAAATGCAAAGTATTTAAATTTACAAGTGTTGAAATATTCAGAAAATTAGAATGTAATTAGATCTGGTTGAAAAGATCCTAATGAAATTTGACTATAATCTTAAGTTCAATTTAAAAAAGAAAAACACAAAACCGCACCTTCAATCCAATACAGTGAGCCAAAAAGAGCATAACTCAATTGACATCCGAATATACTAGTGAGTCAGTGAATACAAAGTCGATGGTTCATATCCCCTAACCTCTATTGTACTCAAACCAAAAAAAAAAAAATAGTTATCTCATTCTTGTTTTGTTTTATGTTTGTTATATTTTTGTTTCAACCAGGTTTGGAAAACTTGACATCATTGGATCTTAGTTATAAATAAAGATTGGAATGTTTATTTATAACATGTTTTGTACAAAACAGAATATTTTAAATTTAGATAAATATTTTGTGAAAACCAACGTAAGAATTCTTATATATTTTTAATAACATTGAAGACCAGCTAGATGCTTTTGTTTACTTCTTTCTTTCATACAGATGAACTTTGGGATAGCTGTATCTAACTGTTTTTTGGGAAAAGAAATCATTTTTTCATTTTTAATTAAAGCTAATGTCAATATTATTTTTTAAAAAAATATTTTTAACCCAATTTATTACTTAAACTTTAGTTTATAATATGATTGTCTGTAATTCAATTCTGAAACTTTCTGGTTAATTTCTTACACATGTAAGTTCCAAAATCTGGTCAGGATCAAGTTTTTTATAAATTACAATAAGTGTTTGTTCATCATTTGATTTTATATTTTTGTTTTTAAAAATTAAGCATATAGGTATTATTTTTACCTTCAAATTTCTTTTTTATTATCTACTTAACTTATTTTTGTTGTTGAAATTTAACTAAGAATTCAAACGTTGTACTTTTATTGTAAAAAAAATGAGACAAGATATGTTTAATTTTGAAAAGCTTAAAATAAAAAACAAAATGGCTATTAAAAGTAACCTAAGTCCCTATAAGTTATAAAAAAATAACAATTAATTGCGATGAGATTCTTCATAATAGAGATACTAAATTGTAACAAATTGTCACATTGCTCCCAATAACCATACTTGAACCTAGGATAAGAAGTGACGACAGTAACCCCAAGTATACAATGAAGCCTACTATAAAATTCTCCTCGAACTTGAAACTTAACTTGAATTAACTACTACTAAATACTAAAACTTCATGTTTGACTCCATATTGCAATAAATTGATGAATCGATGGCAACTTTTGAACTGTGAACTTCAATTGAAACTCAAGAGCAACTTGAAGAAAAAATAATCCTAAAAGATTGAGCTAGAAAGCTGAAAATTTATAAGAAAATAACTTGAAAAAATTATAATCCTACTAAATAGAAATTATCAGTGTAATATACATACAATTCGAAAATTTGAGAGAGTTATCATATAAAGAAATCATAAGCATTTTCTTATAAACATAAAGATGAACATATAAACACCTTCGCTAAATCTATATCCAAATCCAAACGTAATCATACTATATGTCGAGGATAGCAGAGGAACATAATCGTACCATACATCAAACAAGCTCAAGATTCATAGCAGAGCAAATGTGATCATACTACTTACCGAGTAATCTCAAAGTAAATAGTAGAACAAACATGATCAAATACGTACATGCAGAATAACTCAAAAGGTAAATCACTTGACATACGGCCACACCAATGTCAAATATAATTACATCCATCTATCATTTGAAAACTACTTCAAACTTGAAACATAAATCTGTCAGAAGACTTATGAAATGTTGTTCAAATTTCTCACGAAAATACTTACGAAACAAAAATTATCACCAAAATTTGGAATAATAGCTTCTGATTACCATCGAACTCACAATCTTCTCCCTAAAATCGTGTTGTGCCTCCATCTTCTCTCCCTCACCATTTCACGATTCTTCTTCCTTCTTCCCCTTTTTCATATTTTATTTTATTTTCCGTTTTATTACCTTTCACCTTTAATTTAAGCCACGTGACTTGGTTTTTTCAATTTCTTTTCTTTTTAAATTCTTTTATTTAAAACTGAAAAGACAATCGTACCCTTTAGTACATTTCTAATTCCCTTTTTGCCCAAAACTTAATATTCTTTTTTCTTTTTCTTTTCAATTCCTAATTTTATTTTTAACTTTAAAATTTATTTTCTTTTCCGACCTAAGAAAAACCAATTAGGTTCTCACACAAATTTTAAAATATAGAGATTATATTAATACAAATTTAAAAATATAGAGATTAACTTATTAAAAACTTGAAACTAAAGCTACATTTGGCATGCGTTAGTTAGTTGTATCAAAAATCATTTAAAGAAAATCTTGATTATAGAACAAACTTAATTTAAATATGTTAATATCACTTTTAAAAACACTTAATTTTAGGTCTACTCTAAAAAAGAGTATCGTATTAGCTTTTAGATTCTCCTAAAATATGGTAGAATTTTTAATTAATATTTAGTTTTCAAAGTTATTTTATATATTTATTTAGTTCTCACATAATCAAATCCATTTTCTATTTCTTAAATAGAAAATACGATACTCTATTTATCTAATAAAATCTATTTTTTATTTTCTATTTTTTAAATAAATATAATAAATAAAATAGCTCTATTTATCTAGTTATTTTCTATTTTTTATTACATCAATTTTTTAAAAAAGTATACCGTATTGATTTTTTTTTAAATAAAACTATTTTCCTTAATATTTAAAAATTAATCTATAACAGATAAAATTTATCATACTAAACAATTATTTAAATTTTAAATTACAAAAAATTTAGAAAAAGTTGGTGATAAGTCTATTTTAGTTATTATATCTAAAATAAGATATATTTTTTTTATTTACCAAAAACACCGTAATCTATTTGAGCTGAAATTTACTAAATACTATTTTACTTCTTTTTATGACTGATCTTTCTAACCATTATCAACAATTATTTTAAAAACTAGCCTAAATCTTTATAAATTGAAATTTGAGGACTAAATCATTACTAGCCTAAATCTTTATAAATTGAAATTTGAGGACTAAATCGTTACTTTCATTCTGGTTTAATATTTTGGTTAAATTTCGTGTAAATCTAATAAACTTTTGTTGGATTTGCAAATACTTTTTTTAGTGCCCTTCATTGAATGTAATCGCATATTATATTTCAGAAAAAAATCAAAATAACAAGAATAAAAGCCAATAAATATCCTCGCATTGTAATAGAAGAAAATTGGAATCCTAAGGTCTTATTAATTAGAACTAAAATTTCAAATAATACACAGACCAAGGTCTAACATAGTTTATATTAATATGTGTTAGTTTACATTATATCTGTCTATTTTAGGAATGTTTTTAAATAAAGAAAAATGAGTCGATTTAGTTGCAAATATATCAAAATATTATTATCTATTAGTGATAGACTACGATAGACTATCATATATTTCTGAGTATTAGAAACTTATTGTAGTCTATCACCCGGTGATATAAGTTTATCACGATCTATCACCAATAGACAATAATATTTTGTTATACATGAAAATATTTAACAGTTTTACTATTTAAAAGAATTACCCTTTATTTTATATATGATGTAATGCATAGATTTGAAAATTTTGAGAGAATTAGATCTAAGTTACAATAAATTGAGTTGTGAACTACAAATACAAGGTAATTAAAATCACACTTTTACAAATAAATCTTTGTTATTAATATCAAAGTCAACTTAGAAATTGAAATTCAAATAATACACATACCAAAGTTGTCTAATATAGTTTATATTAATATTGTTTCTGTTTATTTTATATATGATGTAATATACAGGTTTGGAAAACTTGATAAAATTAGATCTAAACTCCAATAAATTGAGCGACACACTACAAATGCAAGGTAATTTAGCTGACACTTTTACAGCTTAATCTTTGAGTATTAATCTTAAAGTAAACTGATGAATTGAAATTTTAACTTTTAGAGTTAAAATAAGTATGATTTTAGTATTTGAGTCGGATAGATTTTCAAGTTTGAAATTTTTTTAAATTTAATTGAAAATCCTACTTTTATTTTTAACTTTAAAATTTAATTTCTTTTCCGACCAAAGGAAAACCAATTGGATTCTCACACAAATTGAAAAATATAGAGATTATATTGTCACAAATTTAAAAATATAAGTGCTAACTTATTACATACTAAAATTTCAAAACTAAAGCTACATTTGACATACCTTAATTAGCCGTGTCAAAAAATTATTTGGAAAAAATCTTAACCATCTTTTGTGTTTGGTAAAACAAAATTAATTTAAATATGTTAAAATCACTTTTAAAAACACGTTAATGTCATGTCTAGTTTAAAAAGAAGTATCGTATTGGCTTTTACATTCTCTTAAAATAAGGTAGATTTTTTAATTAATATTTAGTTTTCAAACTTGTTTTAAACATTTATCTAGTTTTCACATAATCAAATCTATTTTCTATTTTTCACGAGTTAAATACATCAATTTGTTAAAAAAGTATACCATATTGATTTTTTTTAAAATAAACCTATTTCTCTTATTATTTAAAAATTAATCTATAACAAACAAAATTTATCATGCTAAGCAATTATTTAAATTTTAAATTATAAAAAAATATTAAAAGAAATGGTGATAAGTCTATTCTAGTTATTATATCTAAAATAAGATATTTTTGTATTTATTTACGAAATACCCTAACCTATTTTTTCAAGTTTAAGCTGAAATTTATTAAATACTATTTTACTTCTTTTTCTAACTGATTTTTCTAAAGGCATAGTTGTCGACAATTATTTTAAGTGCTAGTCTAAACCATTAGAAATTGAAATTTGGAGACACTTTAAATCTGGTTTAATATTTTTGGTTAAATTTTGTGTAAATCTAATAAACTTTTGTTGGATTTGCAAATACCTTTTTTTAATGCCCTTCATTGAATGTAATCGCATATTATATTTCAGAAAAAAATAAAAATAAAAAAATAAAAATAAAATAGAAAAGCCAATAAATATTCTCGCATTGTAATGGGAGAAAATTGAAATCCTAAGGTCTTATTAATTAGAACTAAATTTTCAAATAATACACAAGACCAATGTCTAACATAGTTTATATTAATATTGTTAGTTTATATTAGTATTGTTTCAAATAAAGAAAAATGAGTTAATTTATTTATAAATATGTCAAAGTATTATTGTCTATTAGTGATAAATTGCGATAGACCGTCATATATTTCTAAGATATAAACAATAATATTTTGTTATACTTGAAAATATTTTGAATAGTTTTACTATTTAAAACAATGACTTCTTTATTTTATATATGATGTAATGCATAGGGTTGGAAAACTTGAGAGAATTAGATCTAAGTCTCAATGAATTGAACGGCACACTACCAATGGAAGGTAATTTAGCTCTTAAACTTTTACAACTTAATCTTCATTATTAAACTTAAAGTTAACTGATAAAATAAAATTTGAACTTTTGGAGTTTAACATAAGCATTATTTGAGTATTTGATTGAGTAGTGTGCAGAACTAGGTGGATTATCAAGTTTGAAAAGATGAGAGATTCTAAATCTCGGAAACAATTATCTCATTAATAGTATTTTATACATCATTGAGAGGCCATATACCATTAAAGAGTTTGAATCTCAATGATAATGATGATCTAAGAGGCATTATTCCTAAGCAAAGTTCGCACTTATCAATTTTAAAAAGAAAAAAAAAATCGCCATAAATGTGAAGAGCTTTAGTTCCTACTTTCTTTTCCTTGCTAATTAATTATTTGATTATTTGATTGTCCAGATATTGCAAAATTAAGAAGTTTAGAAATCTTGGATCTTTCATCTAATAATTATCATGATGGAGTAATACCCTTACAAGGTAAATATATTTTAGCTGGTTAAGACGACATATGTCATATATATGTATGTGATTTTATTTATTTATAAAGACAACTATTGAAATGTGGGAATCTGAACCAATGAAATCTTTAGCCTAAATTAACTTATGTGATTTGTTCATGATAAAATTCTGATAGTAAAAAGGCTAACCTGTACGTGAAAACAACATTTAATTTTTTTTAGAGGTGGAAAAACATGACATATAAAAGAAAGTGAAATTTGTATATCTTCAATTAGAGAGTGAAAGAGGCTGAAAGCTTTTGGAAATTAAGAGCGAAAATTGACTTACTTTAGAATTGTTTGATTGAATTAGGATATTTGAACTGGAGTTTTGAGGCCAAATTGAGCCAACCTATGGGTCACTGGGCCTTTGGCTTATTTCTTTGGGTATAGTTTTGACTCGAGTCTCATCTCTTTTTTAATATGATTATAAAATTTGTATATGATTATATACAAAATTTACTAATTGTCGATTATGTCTTTTAATCCAAAATTATAATTAATATATTATTTCAATAAAAAGTTCAAAGAATTTTTTTTTTCTTTGTAAAATGTTCTCAATACTTTGTAAATTATGAGAGATAAAAGTCAAACTAGAACTAATGTTAGTTCTCTTTTTGTTTATTGTTCGTGAATTAGAATTGAAGAAATTAAGAGTATTGGATCTATCATATAACGATTTCAATGGCTCGCTACCACAATATTTGAGAATGGGAGGATTCCAACTCTTGTTTCCAGTATTGTTCTTTTTTATTTTACGTTATTGTTCTTAAAATCTATGAGAATACTTCTGTAATTTAGTTTGGTTGTATCTATAAAATTGAAATATAAAGTAAAAAAGTAATAGTACTATTTTAGAAATAGAAAATTGAACATTTGAAAGTGTATGGACTAAAAAGTGAATCTACTTTAAATTTAAGTTTATAGACTAAAACTGTTTTTTAACCCAAGAAAAAAAAAAAAAAAAGTAATGTTATCCACCTCAATTTGTGTATTGATTGTTTATTTTTTAATTTTAAAACTTTTTTGAAGTTTAAAAGACAAATTAATGAAATTATTTATTATTTATTTTTTTATATCGTAGGATTTTGCGAATCAAACAGTCTTGTTGAGTTGAAAATTAGACACAATCAGATTAGAGGGGAATTTCCAGAATGTGTTGGGAACTTCACTGGTCTTAAACGTCTTGATATCTCATATAACCAATTAACTGGAAAAATTCCAGGCACACCCATATCCAAACTCACATCGATTGAGTATTTATCCCTTCATGAAAATTACTTTGAAGGCACTTTCTCATTCTCCTCCTTGACTAACCACTCTAAGCTTCGACGTTTCGCGCTTTCAGGAAGAAGTAATGTCGGAAACATTCAAATGGAAACCGAAGAATTACCTAAATTTCAGTTGGAAGTCCTTTCACTGTCTAGTTGTAACCTCAATAGTCAAACTACATTAAAATTCCCAAGTTTCTTACTCTCACAGCATAAGTTGCAATACCTTAATCTTGCTCATAACCACTTGGTTGGACCTTTTCCTTTCTGGTTGTTACAGAATAACTCTGAATTGGACTGTTTGATTTTGAATAACAACTCACTTACCGGACATCTTCAACTCTTCACTTGGAACCACAATTTATCATTTTTGGACATTTCAAATAATCTTTTTAGTGGTCAATTGCCAACCCACTTGGGTCTCCTTCTACCAAAAGTTTTGCTCTTCAATATTTCAAGAAATAGTTTTGAAGGTAATTTTCCTCCATCTATGAAACAAATGAAGATGCTAACTCGGTTGGATGTGTCAAACAACAAATTTTCTGGAGATTTGCAAATTTCAATGTTCAACAACATGCCTTCACTACAATTTTTGCTTCTAGCAAACAACAACTTTAGTGGAAGCATTGAGGATGGATTGAATGACACACAATCATTGGCTGCATTGGACATATCCAACAATATGCTATCTGGCAAAATTCCTAGTTGGATTGGTAATTTAGAAGACCTTGAATATGTCCAAATGTCAAGAAACAGTTTTGTAGGTGAACTTCCAGTACAAATTTGCTCCCTTTCTAGACTTATAATATTGGATGCATCTCAAAATCATCTAGTTGGTGAAGTACCCTCCACCTGCTTCAACTCTTCATCATTGGTTTACTTATACATGCAAAAGAATTGGTTCTCAGGACCTATACCACAAGAATTAATATTGCCCGCTGCCTCAAAGTTAAAAATTCTCTATCTAAGCTACAACAACATTTCAGGACATATTCCTAAATGGCTCAACAAATTTACAAGTTTGCAGGTTCTTTTGTTGAAAGAGAATGAGTTTGAGGGTCCAATTCCAACACAATTATGTCAAAATAGAGAAATAAATATTATGGATCTTTCCAGCAATAACCTCAATGGAACAATACCTTCATGCTTCAATAATATAACATTTGGGGACATAAAAGTTAATCAAACAAAACAAGAGCAAATTAGAGATTATGACACAACTTTTGGATATGCAATCATTGTAAACTCCCCATATGGTATACAGTTTGATATATATTTTCCTAAAATACAAATGGAAGTAGATTTTACTACAAAACATAGGTCTGAGAGTTACAAAGGAAATGTTCTAAAACATATGTCTGGACTTGATTTATCAAGTAACCAACTAACAGGTGATATTCCCCGACAGCTTGGAGACTTACATATTCATGCCTTGAATTTCTCCTACAACAAGTTGGTAGGACCTATACCAAAAGTATTCTCCAACCTCAAACAATTGGAAAGCTTGGATCTTTCTAATAACTTATTGAGTGGAAATATTCCTTCTGAACTTACTATACTCAATTTTCTTTCTATCTTCAATGTGGCATACAATAATCTATCAGGTATGATCCCAACAACATTACAGTTCACATATTCTAATAGCAGTTTCTATGGTAATCCTTATCTTTGTGGATCATATATTGAACACAAATGTTCAAGCCCTATTTTATCAACAAACAACCAATCTGTTAAGCTAGAAGAAGAAGATGGAGCATTCATTGACTTAGAAGCATTCAGTTGGAGTTTTGCAGCCTCCTACATCATAATATTGTTGGGAATTGTATCAGTTCTATGCATAAACCCACAATGGTGTCAGAAATGGTTTTTATTTTATTGAAGATTACTATTATTATTTTTTCAAGTGTACCTAAAATGTATCCTTCCAAATCAAACTTCAAAGTTTTTCTTGGCTGTTGATAAATGTGATGAAATTATAGATGTCCTCTTCAAAGCTTCAATGGAGTCGCTTGTATTCCTTTGACCTTCCATCAGATGACAATTAGATGATAAAAGTACATAAATGTGTGATTAATATGTGAATTCAATTATTTCAAGCTAATCATTTATATATCTGGTCACCTTAAGTCTTCAAACCAATCACAAATCCCAATAATCACATGTGAGAGCTTTTTGAATTTAGTCATAAGGAAAATTTGTTCCATTGTATTATTTCGTTATATTTTAATTTATTAAGGGTGACTATAATTCATGAACACGTGAAAATTGTACAATAAATGAAGAAGAAAAGAAGGAAGTACATTATAAAGTTGAAGAAGATGCCATCAAAGAGAAAGATCAGCCAAATCAAAGGTTCTTGAGACAGCTTTGCACCATGATTCCACCTTCTTCTTCCTCAGCTCTTCTTCTAATACAGGATGGAAAGTGGTTGCACTCTTAACCCTTTCTCCTGAGTCAAAAATCTCATCTTTACTCCAAACTCCAACAGCTAATCCTGCTGCATAAGCTGCTCCAAGTGCAGTTGTCTCAATGTCGGCCGGTCTCACCACTGGGCTTCCCAACAGATCTGCCTGCAGAAATGATCACAACAATAAGGATCAAGAAAAAGTGGAAAACTATATCAAGAGTGACAAAACATGTAGAATATGGAATAGAAATCACAAACCTGAATTTGCATTAAAAGATTGTTGACAGTAGCACCACCATCCACTCTAAGCAAGAATTCCCCTTTCTCATTCTTTACCTCACCCTTCTCTCCAGCATCTTTGTGCATCGAATCCAACACGTCCTTCACTTGAAAACACATACTCTCAAGCACGGCTCGAGCAATATGAGCCTTGCTAGTAAACCTTGTGATCCCAATACAGACTCCACGAGCATCATCACGCCACCATGGAGCAAACAACCCATTAAAGGCAGGTACAAAATAAACCCCACCGGTGGACTGAACCTGTGATGCCAATTCCTCGATCTCTTTTGCACTGCTAATAATTCCAAGACTGTCTCTCAGCCACTGAACTGCAGCTCCAGCGATGGCAATGGAGCCTTCGAGAGCATAATTTGTCGGAGCAACCGGCCCAAGCTTGAATGCCAAAGTGGTTAGAAGGCCATGCTTGGATTGAACAACCTCTTCCCCTGTATTGAGAAGTATAAAAGCACCAGTCCCATATGTGCTTTTGGCCTCACCTCTCCTACAAGCTTGACCAAGCATTGCAGCATGTTGGTCACCTAAACATCCTGAAATGGGAACACCAGTAATTGGCCAACCTAGGGATATTTTCCCAATGACCTCAGAGTTGCTGACAATCTTCGGCAAGATTTTTGCTGGTATTCCTAGTGTTTCCAATGTAGGTTTGTCCCAATCAAGAGTCTTGAGGTTCATCAACATCGTTCGTGATGCATTCGAAACATCAGTCACATGTAATCCTCCATTGACACCGCCAGTTAAGTTCCATATCAACCAAGTGTCTACAGTACCAAATAAAGCATCTCCCTTCTTTATACTTTCCCTAACATCCTCCACATTTTCCATCAGCCAAATCAACTTCACTGCACTGAAATAGGTGCTTATGGGAAGACCACAAGTATCCACAAAATGGGTTCTCCCACCAGATAATTCCTTCTCCAATTTTCTACCATATCAAAATAAAAGGATGTCAAAATATACTTCCTCCTAAATCCATAGATATAGTTCAAGAAATACAAAATCTCATTTCTTAAGTACAATTACAAGAATAAGAAATAAAAGTCCGCAATCAGAACAACGAAACTCAACCCTAAATCAGACAATATATCGCTGCAAATGGCATTAACCAAGAACCCAGAATCTAGAAAAGTGCAAAAAATTAGAATTCAATCGTTGTAAACACAGAAACCAATTAACTCAGTAAAAAAGGGAAATGGGGGAAAACGTGAAAATCAGGGGGAAACAGAGTACCTGCAAATAGAACTGGTACGAGCATCCATCCAAACAATGGCGTTATGGAGGGGAGAGCCAGTAGATTTACTCCAAACCAGAGTTGTCTCTCTCTGATTGGTCAAACCAATCGCCTTCAATCCATTATCCACATTGTAACCCGCCGCGGTGGCCTTATCTAGGGCTTTGGCCATACAAACCTTCACGCTCTCCAGAATTTCCATCGGATCATGCTCCACCCATCTACAGAAGATTAAATCAAACTCTCGAAAGTAATAAAAGAGAGAAATGGGGCAGAGATCGAAGGATTAAGGAACATCAACCCACTCACTCACCCGGCTTCAGGGTAAAATTGAGTGAACTCGGCCTGGTGAGATCCGATGGCTCGAGAACGGCGATCGTAGATGATGAATCTGGTGCTGGTGGTTCCTTGATCGATTGACCCAACGAAAACCTCCTCTGCCTTCGCCATTTCCTGGATTCTCTGTTCTTCAGTTCGGGATTTCAAACCAAAATCTTCGGTGGATCTACAGAGAAACTGTAAAAGATAATGAACTCTGTACAGCGACGGATAAAGTTATGACTTTCTACTCCTGATTCTTGGGGCCTTTTTTATTTAAATAATATTAATAAAAAGAAAGAAATTGGATAATTGGTAGTTTCGATAAGATAAATACTAAAAAAGGCAAAATAGAGTAATTTTTTAGCATAGTGATAACCGATAAGGATTATTATAATTTTCCAACGCAACCATCTAATTGTTGTTTTATTCTTTTTATTTTCCAATTCCAACTCAGCAACTTAATTATTGATTATTGGATGTGATTTTAATAATGAGTAGAAGCATAGTTTGCCTCAAGATAAAATTTGTATTGCAAAAATTAATCTTATTTGAGAGGTCGGAGGCTCAATTCCCCACTCAATAATTGTTGTACTAAAAAAATGTATTGCGGTTCTCGATGTCAACAATTTGTTATTCTACTTTACATATTATTTAAAAAAAAGGTAAATTACATTGGGTAGCAAAATATGTTTGTGTATCTGCCATCTTAACTCCAACATATTAGATCTCTAGTTCATCAACATATTATTAAATATCAGTAAGCAAGAATATTAAATATTTCAAGTGTATCAGCAATATAACAAACATAAGACATGAACTTATCAGTCGCCTATTAGCAAATACTTGATATTCCAAATGTATCAATAATATATCTTAACAACAACCAATATACAATCAATAACTTATTCTCAAGTAAAGCATGTATATTCTATTTTATAAGTGTGATATTCCAAGTGTATCAACAATATAGAGTATATAAGACAAATGGTGACCAGATGTGGAGGAAAGAAAGATAGTGAAAGAAAGAGAAAAACAGCGACCGACAATCGATGACTGTGACCGGATGTGCAGCAATCGATGGAGGTAAGCAACGGAGAGGTGGAGCAGTGGACGATGACAATTGGTGTGGAGTGGCTATTAGAAGGGAGATGTTGGGGGAGGGTCTACGGCTTTCAAAGAAGAAGAAGTTCAAGTCTTCTTTTCCTTTTCTTTTTAAAAAAATTATAAGTGTATTATTTTAATTTAAGTGTATTAAGGGGTATCAAGTATACATCGGTAGTCTATCAAGGGATATAAGTATATTAGGTGTATCAGATGTATCAAGTGTATCAAGTGTGTATCAATTATATAAGATGTATCCATACATTTTTTGCCCTTTTTGTTTTAGATCGTGGGCTGCTTATTTTTTTACTCATTTTAAAAAACTAAAAGGTTTGGACTACAGGCCTAATATTAAGAACTTATTTTGCCTATTTTGTAACCAGCTCTTAGAAAATATATGTGATTTCAGTAGTCAATTTACATTTTTCTAAAATGTAATTTAATAAAATAAAGTTGCAAAAATCAACCATGATTGTTACATTATAATTATACCTTTAGATTTGTAAAATGTTGAGATATTTTTTTGAGTAATTATATTGAGTAGCACTTTGGGATGGTAATTAATTATATAACAACAATTTTTAAAGAATATCAAATATAGTAAAATCTATCCGCGATAGACGCTATTGTTGGTAGGCTCCTATCAATGATATGGTTTATTACTCCTAAGCGATATACTTTATTATTGATAGACTTCAAAAGCAAAATCTAAATTTTATTATATCTATATATTTTTTATATTATATTATATCTACAAATACTTTGGACTTTATTATATTTGTAATTATTCTTTTTTTAATACAATAATTAAGATAAGAGGTCATAATAGATACCTCCAATTTTTTTCCTTTCGTTTTTAAAAAGGGAAAGCAATTATTAGATTTTCTTCTTTTTTTTCCTATGAAAAATAATGTGTTATGGAAAGTGGAACTTTAATTTAAGAATCACGGATTTGACTTTGACAGAGAGTACAAGGTTTAGCATTCAGTCTTACGTCATGAAAAAGATAATTTTGGGCTTCGCTATAATATCTTTTATCCAATAGGACGTAGTAGTGTTTTATCTTCCACGTGGCAACCGACTACATTTCACAGAGTTGATTTAGATTTTTAAATTAGGTTTTGCACATGCTTGAAAATATAAATTATGTTCGTATTTAATTTATAATTAAGCATGAGAATATTATAGTGTTGATAAAAGTTAATTATTTTAGAATTAAATAATAATGTTAATTATAAATACTAAAAAATGGAATACTTTATAAAAAAAAATAGCATTACCCTGTCGTTTATACATAGTTAGGGTGAGGCTCTAGGAAACCAAAATCCCTTCCAGAATCCTCCAAGAATATAAGTTCAATCATGTCGCCTTCTGGATAAGAATTCTGGATTTACCTCTAGGCTATAAAAACAGATTCATGGCAGAAAAAAATGGGAACTTAAATGGAGACTTTCTTGATGTGGAAACTGACCACCAAATACAGAAAAAAATAAAATAATAAGAATTTTAATACCAGCTTGAAAGATGGTTCACAAATTAATCTCAATATATCATCCAATTCGGATTGGGATGGTAACTTCCCTGCATCTCCATCAATAGATACTTCAAGTTCTTGCCTTGATAAAAATTTGAAAAGTTTGAATTTCAGCCCTCGAAATATCATCTGACCACCTCTGAAGAAAAGTTTAAAAGAAAAACTGAAGTAAATGAAGAATTTTCTTTAATAAAAAGTCATAAATAACCTTCCCAATTCAAAGGTAGAGGTTGAGTTTCAGCCCTGCCTCCCAACATGAAGTTGCTTTGCTGGAATGCTCAAGAATTGAGTAATTCTAGAGTATTCCGAAGGTTGCGAGAGCTCACTCGCTTTCGTGCCCCTGACATTCTATTTTTATTTGAGACAAAGTGGTAAAGATATCACCATTAAAATCCAAATTCAAAATGGTTTTACAGTGAATAGTGAAGGAGCTAAGGGAAGATTATGTTTACTATGGAAACAAGAGATAATAATCAACATCCAATCATTTTCACCGCACCATATTGACTCCGATCTATATTGGAATGGAAAAAATTTGAGATCCTTTAGATTATATGGATTCTCATAAACAAAAATGAAAAAAAGTCACTTGGGAGTTAATAAGATCACATAACAACAATGATGAATCACCTTGGTTAATTGGCGGAGACTTAAATGAAATCTTATGGAATTACGAAAAAGAGGACGATCCTCCTAAAGCCTTATCTTTACTTGAAATTTTCAGGACCTGTATAGATGAATGTAATCTTAGAGATATGAATTTTTCAAAATATATTTTTACTTGGACAGGTGTAAGAAAAACAATTAGCATTTGAGAGAGATTAGTCAGATATCTTTGTAATCAATCTTTTGACGAATTATTTCCAAAATCAAAGATTTATAATTTGGATTGGGTTTGTTCTAGTCATAAGCCCATCTTATATGATACATTGAATAGTCGGTTCAAAAGAATAGATTTCAATAAAAGATCTTTGAAATTTGAAGTGTACTGGACCTCACATGTGGAATGTAAGAAGATTATAGAATCCTGATGTAATTAGAATGATTGTTTTCCTAGAAATAACCATTTTACTCCAAATCTAAATATCTAATCTAAATCTCTATCCTATTGGAAGAGGAAATTACTCTGTCAAAGAAGAAATAGAATTAATTATTTGCAAACATGAACTGAAAAATGAATATGAAAAAGGTCCCTCAATCGATTTCCAAAAAAATCATGGCCTTGAGTTTGAATTAGATCACTTATTAGAAGAGGAAGAAATTTACTGAAAACAGAGATCAAGAGATGATTGGCTTAATTAAGGAGACCAAAATACCAAATGATTTCATAAAAAAAGCTTTCATAAGAAAGAAAAAAAAAGAATGAGATTTTGGGTATCAAAGAAAAAAAAGGAAATTGGATTGATGACGAAATAAAAGTTGAAGAAACATTTATTCCTATTTTCATGATATTTTCACTTCAATAAACCCTAATAATGAAAATATGGATGTTTTATTGGAATTAGTTCCTTCTAAAATTACTAATGAAATGAATTCATCTCTTCTTACTCCACTTATAGAATCTCAAATCAAGGAATCAGTAAAGCATATTTTCCCCACAAAAGCTTCGGGACCTGATGGCTATCCTGCTCTTTTTTTTCAAAACTATTAGGACATAGTTGGCAAAGGCACAATAATAAAATGTCTTAAAGTTTTGAGTGATGGAAAGGGAATTCATTTAATAAATTCTACTCATATTGTTTTAATTCAAAAATTTCGAATCTTCATTCTGTTGGAGGCTATAGACCAACCAGTTTGTGTAATGTCATCTATAAAATCATCACAAAAACAATATCTAATAAACTGAGACCTATACCGACTTCTCTATTCTCTTTTACACAAGCCACATTTATACCAAGAAGAGCAATAACTGACAACATTATTCTTGGACATGAATGTCTACATCTCTTAAAGAAAAGAAAGAAAGGAGTAGTAGGATTTGTTGCAATCAAATTGGATCTAAGTAAAGCATATTATGACGGAGTTGAATGGACTTTCCTCCAAAAAAGAATGCTCAAACTTGGTTTTAATCTAAGATGGGTATCTCTCATCATGGATTACATCACTACAACAACTTTGTCTATTCTAATAAATGGGGAACCAAAAGGATGTTGTGGTTGATGCCCTATATCTTGTGGGTCTTGTAGTTTGTAATTGTAATGTAAAAATAATTTATTTATTTAATAATATATGAGATATTTTATTCAACATTTAGTAGCATTAACCCACAAAACCAATAAACTAACATCCAAGGTTATCTTTTGTAGCTTAAATATATATGTAGAAACATATAGGTGGATCATGTTTAAATGATAACCTAAATGGTCTATAGTAGATGGATAAGGATGGATACTTTATCCTGGTGAAACTACGAACATGACCCACTTTGTAGATATTACAATTGTTGTAAAGTGCTACAAATAATCTGATCTTGATCATTTATGTGGAGACATTTGAGCGGGGATGTTCTATACAAAAGGGTTTGTATAACATAGGACCACGAAATAAATAGTTTCATTATATAACACCGTTAATAGTAGAGACTTATATTTCACCAGGACAACCATAGGTGACATGACCTGAATCATGAATGAGTTGTGAACTCTTGTCTATGAAGGCGGTCCTTTGATTTGTATGGGTGAGAGTGGCCATATCATCGACTCAATATGTAAACCCCAAACCCTAATTTTCTTACCTAAGTAAGTTATTTATTATGATTAATTAAAGTTAAGTATAAGCTAATGTTATGTTTGTAGGGAAAAGCTTGAGGATGGTTAAAGAAGGAAAAAAATAAATAAATAAACAGTGTTTTAAGGGTGGAAGATGAAGCTCTTGGGTAGCAAGGTATTAACGCACTTGATAAGGGAAATTTGGATAAGTGTTGAAGCATTGCATTGAAGACCTTGATGCGTTGATGGGTAGGCGGCAACCATGCTCATGGAGGTTAGACGAGCGCAAGTTAGGCGTGAAGCATAGAAAAGATGACTAAGTGTTGGCTGAGAGTGTGCCATGCAATGGATGTGGGCTATACGTTGGCCAAGCCTCATGTGAGGTTAGTTGGGTAAAGATGTGTCCGGCAGAACAAGGAAGGCCTTAGATGCATGGTTGTGGTTATGTGTTGGATAGGTAAGAGCTGCAAGAAAGGAAAGCCAGGCAATGACCCTAGGCCAAGCGATGGATGCAAGATGCATTGAATGTGTGCATTGGCCAAGGGGGTGTGCATCCAGATGTTCCATGCGATGGTCAGAGGGTGTTGAACCATGTGTTGGTTTAAGAGGTGATCATAGCTTAACCACCAACTTGAGTGGACCAGCTGTCTAAACCCATTTAGTGGGCTAGCTGGCACGTTGGCCTTAAGCTAAAACATGTAGTCTTAGCTATATAAAGAAGGGCCTCAGTTCAAGAGGTCGGTTTGAGCAAACTATTTGTGTTATTGAGGTGATTCTAGCCATTTGAACGAGTATTGAGTGAAGTTGGAGCTCCAGGGCTGTCAGAAGGAATCTCTTAAGGATTCAAGTTGAAATCTAAAGAATCTCTTAGGATGAGCACGCAAGTAGCTTGAACGACCAGGTGTTGGTGCTAGAGGACACTGATGCATTATTTTATGAGATGCGGTGATGGAAATGCATTGAGCAACGAGTTTTCTCAGTAGAATCCAAGTATAAACCCCATCGAGTTTCCTGGTAAGTCCAAGGTCAAACTCAGGGATTTGGAAAAATGGTATGCGGTGGTAATTTTCAAGAAAACTTTGCGGTAACCATTAATTCAAATAGTTGTTTTGGGTTGTTGTTTGCGGTAATAAAATAAACAAATGCAGCGGAGTTTCAAAAAGAGTTGATAAAACGGAAGATGCAATGAGTATGCGGTGAACAGGTTGAGAAGGGGTTTGGCTAACACTTCCTAGGATGCGTTCATGTTATGCGACCATGAAACACACATACAATAGTAAACCATCTCCCGACACGAATGCTACGGCTTCTAATGATAGAACACATACGATATATGCGATGAGTCTATAGGACCTACACATAAGCCTCTATTCTTATTTATGCGATGACAAAATGACACACATACAAACAAGGAGACCACATAATATCATAATCTATCTCTAGGATGCATGCAATGTAGGTTGGCAAATAGAGCTTATCTCTAAGTCCCTATCTCTTGCTTATGCAGATCTAATCTTGCTCTCTCGAGTCTAGATTCTAACCTAGCTCTCTCAAGTCTTAGGTTCTTTCTTTAGACTCTCTTTTGAGTAGCTCTAAAGAGATGTTGGGCATAACATAAAACAAGATAATCGCAAGCAATGAAGATCCTAGGTCATGTTAGCTTAGTTCTTCTCAACCCATTCGGAAAATTTAGCTACTCATGCATGCTAATAGAGTGAACAGATGTAGATAAAGAAATTCCATTGTATAGATATAGAGTTGAAATACAAAATAACAATGCAAGGAGAGAATAAAGAGCCTGGTAGCAATCTCTTGCTTCCTAGGCTTTTATACTGTTTTTTCTACTTTGTTCAAAAGATAGTCTCTCTCTCGCGAGAGTCGGCCTGCTCTTTGCTTTTCTACGCCTCTGGGTTCTCTCTCGAGTTACCCTGAGCAATCTTCTGGCGTCTCTTCCCTTCTCTCGCTCCGCCTTCTAAATGAAAAGGAAAACTATGAACAAGGCTATTCTAACTAAGGGAAAATTCTCTAAGTATCTGAACTCGTTGAACTAGCTGAACCCTTTTCTGAAGGTTGCCTTCGGTATTTATAGAGCTTCGGGGTGAAAGGCGGCTTCTCTCTTATGATTGCTCAGATGGGATGGCTTTAATTTTCTGAATGATGCGCCGAATATTTGTCACTGAAAAGCTGAGTGTACTTGTTATCGTTAGCGGCTTGTCAACTTGATTTGGATTCGATCGTCATCAGCTTTCTGTCCCATTGTCATTAATTATGCTTTTCACCCAGATGCGCCTACCAAGTTGTACCGGCTCTATGCGACAATCCTTCTTGAGCAGATGTTTGCGAGCACAAATCACCGCAAAGCCTTGCGGTAATGCTGCGTTCAACCGTTGATTTCTTATGATCGTACTTTTCACCTTGCGTCAACGCATATTCTGCATAAAAATACAAAAGTTAACTGTTTTTATTCGATGGATGCATGCGACCACAATGTCATGAACTTAATGCTATTTGGACGCAATCTAACATATTTTATCAACACAAACCTTCATTGTTTAATAACTTAGCACTATAATAACGTGCATTTCTGCCCATTATCAGATGCGTGTGCGAAGAACTAAATTATGTGTAAGGGATGTGATAGGTTGTGCAGCAGGTTGTGTGCAAGGCTGTGCAAGTAGGCGTACAACGAGTTAAGAGCAAGGGCTGTCCGGAGTGTGCCTGGGCGCACGACTGAGTGCGTGCATAGGCATGCGCTGGCACATGGGTGGTGCTTGTGGCCACATGGTTTAACATCCACACCCAATAATTTTCTAAGTCTTGAACGCATAAAAGAGGTACGCGTTAGAATGGATGATGTTTTAAGTCTATGTTAAGCTTATTTAGTTGAGTAAGTCTGACAAGAAGGCCAATGGCATTAACTCCATAGGGTTAACGTCAATAGAAGAAGCCTATCAACCCTAGGAGGAACTGATAACTTGTAGAAATACAAGTTATTTTTGCTCTTAAGTTGGAACAACTAAGGTTTTTAATGATAAATTCTCCTCATTTTTAGAAAAAAACTCATGGATTTATTCAAACATTAGCAAACTCATACAAAAGAAGTTTTATTACTAAATATCGTGGCACTAACGCATTGTATTGCAGATTTCAATGCAAGGATTAACGCTAACACATTAGACAAGTGCCGCAGGAAAAGCTCTAATGCAAGGGCCCATACATCAGAGGTAGTTCAACGCAGAGAAGATTCATTGCTCTAGGCTGATTGTGTCACATCACCACTTGCAAGTATGGGCACCTGCAGCAGGTGGCGTTTGAAAAGCTTCCAAGCAGTAGGCGGTGTCTAAAAAGCTTCCAAGAGTCAAGGGGCTGACCAGGACATGGACTTTAATGCTGCCCATTCACCAAGTGGACGTGACCAACGCCTATAAATAGATGAAGTCCCTCTAGAGTTAAGCAGTTCGGAAATTATCAAGATCCTTACTCTCTGTATATTGTAGTCATAGTCTTAGTTCTGTAGAAGCTGTGCCGTGGTGTCGAGACGATAAAAAAGGTTGATAACCACCACCACTGCCGGTCAGGGAGCGGAGGAAGCCACTCTTGAGAAAGACACTTCATCCACTTCCTATACAAGTTCGTACACAATGAGATCAAGCCAAAAAACTACAAGAAATTGTATTCTTTGGCTTGACTCAGTTTCCTTCTTATTTATCGCTTTCATTCCATTTGATTGAATATTGTTTTTGTAAAGATTCCTTGTTTCTTTATAAAATTCATATATTTGATCCATCATACTTGCTATTATTTATTTCTTGTTTATGTTGAATGCATTAAAATTTATGCACAACTTCATTCTAACGCTCAAGCCAACTTGACAACTTGGTAAAAGCATCTTTAATTTAGACTATTCGAAAGAATAACTAAGCTGCATTAAGTAGGATGTCTAGTACAACTAGAGATAGACTTACTGGTGTCCATTGCATTTTGTGTTAGACGCATGTATCCTAGAGTTAGGCTTTGTATGTTATTCACGTTGAAAAATGTTGAATGAAGTCTGACGCATAAACAAAAGATAAGCAAATCATCTCATCTCATTCACGTCACATCCTAGTTGTGTACACTCATCTTAGATCGACATGTCCACTTACCTTAAACTCCATTTTCGCATGATCCATCATTCACCACTCCCCTTTTGTATCTTCTTGCACAGGCACAGCAATTTAGTGTAAATAACACATTTCTCACATTCATTTAGGAAAACCCCTATAGTAGATACAACGTAAGGTCTGCGTTTGGTTAACTGAATCCCTGAGATCGACCCTGGACTTACCAGGAACCTAAATTAGATTTATACTTGGGTCTGATTTAGGAAAACTTGAACGTCATTAGGAGTTATGTGCGTTCTGTGCATATATCTAACGCCTCAATGTGTTACAATTACTTAAACGCATCAAAGCAATAAACACATCACTTATACTTAAGAACTTATTTCTCCAATTTATTTTGTACAATACACTCCTAGAGCAAATCACGATAGCAACGAACAAGTTTTTGGCGCCGTTGTTAGGGATTCAGAAGAACTAACCAAAAATTTTGTTTGTATCTGTTGTAGGAACACGTCGGTTGAGGGAGTATTACAAGCTACGCCTAAGCTTATGAATGTTTATGAGTAAGGAGAGCACTTCTGAATTCAGATACGACCCCGAAATTGAAAGGACCTTCCGGCATAGGAATCGATCCAATCATCGTCGAAAGTTAAGGCAGCAATTTCTCAGACAAGAAGACAGGCAACGAGCAATGGCGAAAGAACAGGCAAATCAGCAACTAGCTCATGCTGCTCAGAATCCGAACCTGATGGCAAATAGCAGCACGCGTCCCATGAGGGAGTACGCGTCCCCTATACTATATAATTTCTCTCCAGGAATCATATACCCAACGCCGGATGGAACCAGGATCGAAATGAAATCAGTTATGCTTCATATGCTCCAAAGTGCTGGACAATTTGGGGGTGGTCGTGGTGAAGATCCTCACGCCCATATGAAGTGTTTTCTGGAAATGTGTAATTCATTTGTGATTTCTGGAATCACCCGAGAGACGATCAGGCTATCCTTGTTTCCCTATTCTTTGTGTGATGACGCAAAACAATGGGTGAGTTCATTGTAGCCTGGTGAAATCACCACCTAGGAGAAGTTGGTGGAAAAATTTATGCAAAAATACTTCCCACCTACCACTAACGCGAGGAGGCGTCGAGAGATTATGAACTTTGAACAAGAAGATACTGAGACCTTATTCGCCGCATGGGAGCGTTTTAAGGGCTTAGTCAAAAATTGCCCAAACCATGGACTACCACTGACTATCCAAATGGAGACGTTTTATGGAGGAATGAATAGAGCATCACAGATGGCAACAGATGTAGCAACGACTGGTGGACTTATGGACAAATCCTATACTAAGGCTAAAAGATATTAGACCGCATTGCTAAACACAATATGGAATGGGTGGATGATACATATGATGGAAGAACTGATAGGAGAAGGAGATCTCAGAACATTAATTCTATTGATGCCAACGCAATAGCCACACTTTCTGCTCAAGTGGCTACGATGACCAGCCTTCTGCAGAACATAACGCTGGGAAACGCATCAAATCAGCAGAAGGTGAATCAGGTAGAGGCGTTTGGGCAGCCTATGGTTAGCTGTATGGGCTGTGAAGATCCTTACTCCTATGATAAATGTCCACAAAACGCTCAGTCAGTATGCTTCATAAAAACCAACCCATTCTCTAATACATATATCCCTGAATGGAGAAACTATCCGAATTTTTCTTGGATAGGAGGAAATCAGCAAAAGCACCATTCAGGGGTGAACCATCAGTAAAGGAATGGACCGCCGCCTACATTTCAACAAACTTATCAGCAGCATCAACAGCCTTTTAATAGAGGATAGGCGTCGAGCTCAGGATCTCCGCTTGAGAACCTATTGAAGGAATACATAGCTCAGAATGACGCGTTGCTAAAAAGCCAGGCATCATCTATCAGAAACCTGGAGATCTAGGTAGGGCAGATAGAAAGCGAGTTGAAAAACAGGCAGCCCGGAGTTCTACCTAGCAATACCGAAACACTTAGGAACAATAATGGAAAGAAGCAATGTCACGTGGTGATGTTGCAGAGTGGAAGAGCTCTTGAAGAAAGAAGAATGATTCCAAGAAACAGCAGCCCTTCGAAAGAATGCATTACACGTTCAATGGATCAAGAAGAAAGAACGCCCGAAACCACAAGCCATTCGAAAACTAGTATGTCTAACGCGAGAAAGCCTGAGATGCCGCTGAATACACCATTCCCTAAGCATCTGATGAAGAAGAATGATGAACATCAATTCAAGTGCTTTCTTGAGCTCCTAAAGCAGTTGCACATCAACATTCCACTTATAGAAGCTTTGGAGCAGATGCCAACATATGTAAAATTTTTGAAGGACATTTTGACGAAGAAGAAAAGAGTCAGTGAGAAGGAAGTAATAGCGCTAATGCAGAAGTGTAACGCGTTAGTAAGCAATAATCTACCAAAGAAGCAGAAGGACCCTGGGAGCTTCATAGTTCCTTGTTCGATAGGAGGATTGGATGTGGGTCATGCGTTGTGCGATTTAGGAGCCAGCATTAATCTCATGCCACTTTCAATTTTTAAGAAATTGGGAATTGACGAAGCACAACCTACTTATATTACTCTTCAGCTCGCAGACAGAACAATTAAGTACCCAGAAGGGAAGATTGAAGACGTTTTGGTGAAGGTTGACAATCTTATATTCTGAGTAGACTTTATTATCTTGGACTATGAAGCAGATAGTGAGGTACCAATTATCCTTGGACGCCCCTTCTTAGCTACTGGGAAAGTTTTAATTGACGTGCATAAAGGTGAATTAACTATGCGCGTGGACAATGAAGAGGTGAAGTTTAATGTGCTCAACGCATTAAAGTTCCCAGATAGTGAAGATTGTCAACTAAACAGTATTGAGTTGCCTGAAGAAGAGACCCATGTATGTGAGGTCCTTGCGTTGGAAGAGAACATTAAAGAATCAGAGCCGCCAAGTCTGAGTGAGCGGCGGACAAAACCAACACGTCCATCACTTGAAGAACCACCAGAACTCGAGTTGAAAAAGTTACCTGGACACTTGAAATATGCATTCCTTGGAACCAACAACACTTTACCTGTGATCATTTCCGCAAATCTCACAGAGCCTAATGAACAATCTCTCTTGCAGATGTTGAAAAAGCACAAACGTGCAATAGCCTAAACGCTTGCGGATATCTGTGGCATTAGTCCATTTTATTGCATGCATAAGATTAGGCTTGAAGAAGGGAAGTCGGGGTCAATCGAGCCTCAAAGAAGGTTGAACCCCATAATGAAAGAAGTGGTTAAGAAAGAGATTTTAAAATGGTGTGACGCGGGAGTTATTTATCCAATATTAGACAGTAGTTGGGTAAGTTCAGTCCAATGCGTTCCCAAGAAAGGGGGAACGACCATGATAGTCAATAGTAATAATGAACTCATACCCTCGAGCACTGTCATAGGCTGGTGCATATGTATGGATTACCGGAAGCTCAACGCAGCAACTAAGAAAGACCATTTCCCACTTCCTTTCATTGATCAAAATAGATGGTGGGTCACATCTGTATGGATTACCGGAAGCCAAAATAGTTTCTAGGGCATGCTGGCTTTTATAGATGGTTCGTTAGAGGATTCTCTCAGATTGCGCGACCTCTGAGCGCATTACTAGAGGCGAACCGACCTTATGACTTTAATGAAGACTGCACTGACGCATTTGAAACTTTAAAGTATGTGCTGACAACCGCCCCAGTACTGATAGCACCGGACTGGACGCATCGTTTTATTCTTATGTGCGATGCGAGTGAAGTGGCAGTAGGAACAATGTTAGAGCAGAAGAAGGGTAACTTGATACATCCCATCTCCTACGCGTCCAAAACACTAAATGACTCTCAGGAACACTATACCACTATTGAAAAAGAAATGTTGGCTGTAGTGTTTGGTATTGAAAAGTTTTCGATCTTAGCTGTAGTGTTTGGTATTGAAAAGTTTCGATCTTACTTAGTTGGTGCGTCAACCACCATATACACCGACCACTCAACCATAAAATTCTTGATGAGCAAAAAGGACGCTAAGCCAATATTGATAAGATGGGTGCTGCTGCTACAAGAGTTTGATATTGATATCCAAGACAGAAGGGGAACAGAAAATCAAGTGGCTGACCACCTATCCAGGCTAGAGAATCAAGAAATGTAAGCCCAAGAAAGTGAAATCAAGGACGTATTTCCTGATAAAAGCCTGTTTAGAGTTGAAGGCAGGGAACCTTGGTATGCAGACATAGTCAATTATTTAACCACCAAGTAAGTCCCTGGGAACTTCAACTCTCAGCAAAAGAAACGGTTAGTTCATGACAACAAGTTTTATTTTTGGGATGAACTGTTTCTATATAAACAAGGCCTTGACTCCATAATGCGTTGTGCGTCCCAAAGGAGGAGACACAATGCATCTTAGTCGAGTGTCATGACTCTCCTTACGGAGGGCATTTCGGTAGACAAAGAACCGCAGCAAAAGTCCTTCAAAGCGGATACTTTTGGCCCACCCTCTTTAAAGACGCGAGGGAGTTTGTTTGAAAATGTGACCCCTGCCAATGCACCGGGAATATTTCTTCAAGGGACGCAATGCCCTTGAACAATATTCTCGAAGTTGAGTTGTTTGATCTTTGGGGCATAGACTTTATGGGACCCTTTCCCCTGTCCTGTGGCCAACAGTACATCCTGCTTGTAGTAGATTATGTATCTAAGTGGGTAGAAGCAGTGGCCTGTGCTAGGAATGATGCGTCCACTACCAGGAATATCTTTACACGCTATGGAACGCCAAGAGCTCTGATAAGCGACGAAGGTACGCACTTTATTAATCGCATCATTCCCAAATTACTTGCAAAATATAATGTTAGGCACAAGATTTCCACTGCCTACCACCCACAAACAGGCGGTCAAGTGGAAGTATCAAATCGAGAAATCAAGTCCATCCTAGAGAAAGTCATCAATGCAACACGGAAGGATTGGGCACAGTGGCTGGATGAAGCGCTCTGGGCCTACAAGACTACTTACAAAACTCCTGTAGGTATGTCTCGTATTTGGAAAAGCCTGTCATTTACCTTTAGAGTTGGAGCACAAGGCGTTTTGGGCAGTTAAGAAATTGAACATGAACTTGGACGCCGCAGGCGCTCAATGCAAACTTTAGCTCAACGAGCTCAATGAATGGCGATTGAACGCGTACGAGAACAAAAAGTTGTACAAAGAAAAGACAAAGCGTTGGCATGATCAATGCATCAATAAGAAAGAACTTGTTTTTGGCCAAAAAGATTTATTGTTCAATTCACGACTGTGTTTGTTTCCAGGAAAGCTAAAATCCAAGTGGTCAGGACCTTTTATCATCAAGACAATCGTCCCACATGGAGCTGTGGAAATAAGAAGAGAAGATGGCACTAACGTGTTCAAAGTAAATGGCCAAAGAGTAAAGCCTTACTTTGAAGATGGACTAGAATGCCAAAAGTCATCTCTCGCACTACGTGAAGCCAATTGAGGCTCGCGTCGAAGTATCCCTGCGTTTGCATCGCCATATATTCCATGGATGCTTCCTCTATCTTTATCTTTTTGCATTCTGTATTTTACGATGCGTTTGAGTTTGTTGATTTATTTGTTTGGTTGTTTTAAGACCATTCTTTGTTTTTGCTTTTATAAAAGTTGGAAACTTGCTTGTTTTTCTTTAAAAGATTATGTATAATCGGGTTAGGAACAACGGACGCGTCAGACGCAAGTCTAATGCATGGCCCAGTTGAAGGGACGTGTCTCGAGAACACAAAAATACTCGAGTATTTAGATAACCGAGACGTCCCTTCAGCTTTGCATTTATTACAGACGTCAGGTGCCGCCTAACGTCAGCCACGAATTCTCTCAGCCTATAAAAAAAACCTAACGATTCGAAGTCTCCTTCTTCTTCTTCATTTTCACTTTCGAGCTCTCTGAAACAAAAGAAAATGAAAAAAAAACCTCTCCGTCTCCCTCGCTTCCGATTCGCTCGAGCTTCTCCGGCCACGATGTCGTCCGCCTCAGATAGCCAGAACCAGATAGTGAGCTTTGGGAACGACTCTCCGGTAAGCTCTTTTTCCGCGTCCTCTGTTTCGATTTCTTCTCCCCCAAGCCCTAGAAAAACCACCAAAACCCTCGCCCAAACCAAACCCACACACGACAGAGCTACCTCTTCCCAGCGGCAGTCCATTTCGAAACCTTCCACAGCCCCCATGAAACTCTCTTCCAAAGCCTCCAAAGCCATCGTTGCCTCTCTGGCCAAGATCCCTCAACCTAAACCTAAAACTTCTCAACCAAAACTCAAAATTACCCCCAAGCCAAGGGCCAAGACACCTGCAAAATCAAGGATGCGTCCGTCATCTACGGCCTCTTTCAAACCCTACACCAAGCCTGCCCCCCACCAGTCATACCTAACATCACTATGTGGGTGCAACGCATAATCCACTCCTAGCTTACGCCTACAACGCACCGTCACCAGTTGTGTGTCCACCACTTCCACTTTCTATCGAGCCCTTAGCCACCATTTATCCCGTGGAATCAGACGCGTCGAGCCAACCACCTCATTCGCCCATCCTCATATCTTCCCTTAGGATGCCTCATACCCTAGTGGGCACCCGTCCATTTACTCCACCCATACCACCCTCTGATAGTCCTGCGTCAGAGCGCAATCTTGAAGAGTTGGCAAAACTGGCTCGACTGGACGAGCAAGAGGTTTTTTGTGTGATCTTGGCATCCCTCAATCAAAGCCAAGAGGAAGAGCAGGTGATGCATTTAGACCCACCTAATGCATCATTTGAGTTAGACAAAGAGAAGCGGTATGCTATGATGCTTGAAGAAGAATTAAAAGAAGAAGAAAGGGAAGAAGAAAATAGAGAAGGTAGAATTGGCCCTGACACGTCTCAACCACGCCCATCTGACGCGAATGAAGGGCCTTTAAAATAAAAAAGAATAACAAAGAAAAGAAGATTGATATTGGAGGAAGAAGAAGATGAGCAATCTGCATCTGAACCTGAGGGTGCAATGCATGAAAACAGCTTAACGCACGATGCACTAAAGCAGGAATTGGAAAACTACCAGCCCACAAGACAAGGGCGAAGGAAGACGGATCTCCAAAGGGAATTGGAGAATGAACTAAGAGAGCTGGCAAGGGAAGCAAAAGAGCATGCGGAAGGAAAATGCAAGGTACGACACGTTACCTAAGAAGACTTCGAGAAGAAAGCGTCAATTTAGTGACATACTCGTAGAAAAGGGCTTCTGCCCCGAACATCACCCACTGCCAATTTACATAACTGAGACAATAAACGCATTGAGGTGGAATCAGTTCTGCGTTAGGCACACCCATATTTCACCCAACCTCGTCCACATGTTCTACAACAGTGAGTTTGACATGGAGAAGAACACAGCTTTTATTGATGGGGTATTAGTGCGCTTCTCAGCTGACAATATAAATGAAGTTTTCAACATTGACAGTAATCCGAACGCAGATGGAAATCACATCTTGGAATAGCCAACACCAAGTCAATTAGAAGATGCGTTAAAGATGGTAGCCAAACTTGGAAGCAAATGGCAAACATCAAGAAACGGGGAAAAAATGTTAGCTTCCAAGAATTTAACTCCAAACGCGAATCTGTGGTATTACTTGATCAAATGGAGCATCATGCCTACAACGCATGATGAGACATTATTAAAAGAACGCATCCTAGCTACTTATTGCGTCATGCAGTGCATCCCTCTGGACATTGGAAGAATTATAAGGGATCAGATCAAAGCCATCAAGCCACGAGGGCAACTCTACTTTCCATGGCTGATCTGTGCACTATGCGAACGCAGGGGTATCCCTCTAGGGGATGATCATGAAGATATCGATGGCTTAATAGACATAATGTTAGTAAGGCGTCTACTTCGCGGTTCGCCGCATCAACCTGCCTTACCTGCCAAGGAAGTGGCACCTAAGCCTCGATCATCCAAACGCGCCCCCAAAAGAAGACGTGTCCAGATTGTTGAACATAGCGATGAAGCTTCAGAGCACGAAGAACATGAAGCTGAGCCTAAACTTCCAGCTGAAGAAGCGTAACCACCCGTCAATCTTACTTTCCATGACTCACCATTGGCCCCACCAGAAAGGAGTCCTGATCAAACGCACCAAGAACCAACTCATATAGATCAGGACATTCCTTATTCCATTCCTTCGCCCTAACTAAGTCCAATTCCCAATTTTATGCCTCCTCCAATAATTTTTTATCCAACTGGGCTAAGGTCAAGCAACACAGCAAATTTTGAAGACCCAGTTGGAAGAAGTGAAGAACCAACACCACCTCAACGCAGGCAGACTTAGAAGAGTTGAAAACTTTTATCAATGATCAGCTCAGACCACTGGCCGCGTCTATCAAAGGTCTTCAGCAACAGAATCGGGTTCTAAGGGATTATTTAAGGCAGTAAACAAGACGGATGCAAGACCAATTTGTTTACACAACGCAATACATCAATCAGGTTTTGGTTGGAATGTTTGCTCTGCCTCCATTGCCTGCTCATCTTAGAAACCCCTTGCGCTTCATGGATGAAAACCCTGAGGAAGAACGCAGAGACGACGCACCAGCACAATAGAGTTTTGGGGTGTTAGGTCATTTTTGTATATTGATTTAATTGTTCTTTTGTATCTACTTGACTTGTTTGTTTACTTCATGTGGGTTTATGAAAATGAATGAGAAATTCCTTATCATTTTGTTCCTTACGTTTGACTTTGGCATACCTGATTTTTGTTCTTTAGATATTTTCTAAGTCTTGTGCTTAGCCTAACCTCAATGATATCAACTATATGAAATCTTTAAGCTTAGAGTAGGCGTTAGGAAAATCAACAAGGCTTGAACTTCTCTAAAAAAAGATTAAGTTTACCTTCTAACGCGTGCAAGTTTTAAGTCTTAAACTCCTTTCATACTCTCAAAGCCTTTTGAAATTTTGTCTCTTTTAGCAATGAGGATTTAGCTCATCTCCAAATTTGGGGATGAGGGAAATTCGAGTTAAGATGCATCAAATGAATACATTATAAAGAAAAAGGAACAAAATAAGAAGAATGTTAAACGCAACTCCTTTATCATTACTTCAAAAAAAAAAACCTTAAAATGGCATGAATTTAGTTGGAACAGTCACTTAGCCGTAGTTGGATGCTCGCATGACACCCATGGGGGCAAGCCAAAATGAAATTAAATCTCCTAGACCAACGCGTCCCATATAACTTCTTTATCTAGTCTAAAGAAATTATATATTGAAACGCACGAATATTAGATATGAGTTTAGTTGTGAAAGGTTCTCACCCGTAGTTAGATGTTTGCATGACACCCGTGGGGGTAAGCCAAAACGAAAGTGGGATATCTGGAACAACGCATGGGTAAGAAAGTTCAAAATCTTTTTCTTTTTATCCGAAATTTATTTTAAAAAGAGCATATAACGCATTGCTGGTTTAGAAAAAAATGGGAATGCTTTGAGAAATGAAAAGAGTTGTGATAAAAGGCCTGCTGCACCTAAAACTAAACTTATCCTTTTAAGAAAAGAGACAATCTGAGTTATATTTTCCAAAATCTTATCTCAAGCTTATGACTGAATACGATGAGAGGTGAACTTTGCACACTTAAGACAAAGGAGATAACAAAGAATTATTTTGGAATGCTTGAGGACAAGCATTGTTTAAATTTGGGGGTGGTGATAACTTGTAGAAATACAAGTTATTTTTGCTCTTAAGTTGGAACAACTAAGGTTTTTAATGATGAATTCTCCTCATTTTTACAAAAAAACTCATGGATTTATTCAAACATTAGCAAACTCATACAAAAGAAGTTTTATTACTAAATATCGTGGCACTAAAGCATTGTATTGCAGGATTTCAACGCAAGGATTAACGCTAACGCATTAGGCAAGTGCCATGCGCAGTGATTAACGCTCTAATGCAAGTGCCATGCAGGATTTCAACGCAAGGATTAACGCTAACGCATTAGGCAAGTGCCATGCGCAGAGGGAGTTCAACGTAGAGAAGATTCATTGCTCTAGATTTATTGTGTCACATCACCACTTGCAAGTATGGGCACCTGCAGCAGGCGGCATCTGAAAAGCTTCCAAGCAGCAGGGGGTGTCTGAAAAGCTTCCAAGAGTCAGGTGGCTGACCAGGACATGGACTTTAATGCTGCCCATTCACCAAGTGGATGTGGCCAATGCCTATAAATAGATGAAGTCCCTTCAGAGTTAAGTAGTTCGGAAATTATCAAGATCCTTACTCTCTGTATATTGTAGTCATAGTCTTAGTTCTGTAGAAGCTGTGCCGTGGTTTCGAGACGATCAAAAGGGTTGAGAACCACACCACCGCCGGTCAGGGAGCGGAGGAAGCCACTCTTGAGAAAGACACTCCGTCCACTTCCTATACAAGTTCGTACACAACGAGATCGAGCCAAAAAACTACAAGAAATTGTATTCTTTGGCTTGACTCAGTTTCCTACTTATTTATCGCTTTCATTCCATTTGATTGAATAGTTTTTTTGTAAATATTCCTTGTTTGTTTATAAAATTCATATATTTGATCCATCATACTTACTATTGTTTATTTCTTGTTTATGTTGAATGCATTAATACTTTATGCATAACTTCATTCTAATGCTCAAGCCAACTTGACAACTTGATAAAAGCATCTTTAATTTAGACTATTTGAAAGAATAATTAAGCTGCATTAAGTAGGACGCCTAGTACAGCTAGAGATAGACTTACTGGTGTCTATTGCATTTTGTGTTAGACGCATACATCCTAGAGATAGGCTATGTATGTTATTCACATTTAGAAATTTTGAATGAAGTCTAACGCATAAACAAAAGATAAGCAAATCATTCCATCTCATTCACATCACATCCTAGTTGTGTACACTCATCTGAGACTGACGCGTCCACTTACCTTAAACTCCATTTTCGCATGATCTATCATTCACCACTCCCCTTTTGTACCTTCTTGTACAGGCACAGCAATTTAGTGTAAATAACACATTTCTCACATTCATTTAGGAAAACCCCTATAGTAGATACAACGCAAGGTCTGCGTTTGGTTAACTGAATCCCTAAGATCGACCCTAGACTTACTAGGAACCTAAATTAGATTTATACTTGGGTTTGGTTTAAGAAAACTTGAACGTCATTAGGAGTTGTGTGCGTTCTGTGCATATATCTAATGCCCCAACGCGTTACAATTACTTAAACGCATCAAAGCATAAACGCATCACTTATACTTAAGAACTTATTTCTCCAATTTATTTTGTACAATACACTCTTAGAGGAAATCACGATAGCAACGAACAGGAAAGCCCAAGGCTATGAGTGACAAATTAAATGTTTTTTTAACTCTTAGAAAATGCATGATTAAAACACAAGAATTATTTTCATGCTAGCTTAATGAAAAGTATGTTAAAATGATAATTTCCAACCAAACTAAGTTTTAAAAGTCTATAAATGCATGCTAGTTGAAAAGAAGTTTATGAAAGCATGTCTAAGTATTTATATACTTTATGTTACAAGGATTCGATGGAAATTCATGGCTATGTACTAAAGATGTTTAAGCCTATGTTTTATGTTACTATGTTTTTACGTATACATGTTTTAATGAGTTAGTCTTATGACGAAACCGATACTGAAGGACAGTGAAATTAAGAAGGTATCCGGGCCATAGTACCTAAGGTATGACGATACTTAGTTATTACCATGTGCACGTAGGTAGAGTAGACGTTGGTAGTATTGAGGTTACTCCACACCAACTAAGGATAAACGTCGAGGGGTCGAGCAAACGGGATTCTTTCTCAACTAAGGATACAGATGTATAATATTTTTAGCATTGTCGTGTTTTAAAGTTTTAAGTGTGAATTTGCTTTGTAATTTCCAGTGTAAAACTTGATGTTTATGTTTATTTGGTCACTCACTAGGCTAGTAGCTCACTTGTTTTAAATGTTTGCTCCTCCCCAGATAGTGGTGAATTCCCCAGAGGTTAACTGCATTGTTACTCTGCCCCTCAAAGACTCCAGTTAAAGATCAAGAAAAAGAGAAGTTCTAGATGTTTATTTGTAAATATTTGTACATATGTGTGCTAATGACGATCCCTGGCTACAATCCCAGGGACATCATAAATAGTACCTGCTACTCCTACTTTTTCGACTTCGCATATGGGCTTTATATTCTCTACGGCGTCAACCATAAGTTTGATTACATCGCGTTCAGTTTGAGCTGGGCGATGAAAAGTTTGATAAACAATAGCACGAAGGAATCTATTCCAAACATATATGCCATGGTTCCTTACTTCGACAGGGTACAAATATCTCAATTTGAGATTTTGAGATACTTTTTCAGACCTATTGCCGATACTAAGTAGCAGCCACAAATTTGTATCCATTTTTCATGATATTATGCATGGATCAGATATATCATGGCGAATTCTGAAGAAATTTCGGATTCCCGGCCTATTTCGGCACTAGTGAAATGGGGTGAATCACCCAGATCTTGAATCAACTAGTGGATCATCAAATCCCTTTCAGCATCCAATGGATTCCCACCTTCACCATTTGGTTGATCCAGGTGATTCCGTTGTTGAGCTGCTGGGGCAGCGGCGGGTTGGGGCGCGCAGCTTCCGCCTGCCCAGCAACCTTACTCTATAGCGCGCCCCTTTCAACCTAGGTTAGGCAAGCTTTCACAGAAAGACCTTGTTTTGGTTCTGGTACAGACCCTAATGAAATTGAGTATTCAGGGGCCAGTCAGTCAAGCGGTTCGGGTTCTCGGTAGGTTCCCGTTCGCCTGCCCCCTCATAGTCCATTAGTGGGTAGGGTGCATTCGGGATTCCCGTTTTTGGTGCCAAATTGGATCCCTTATCGTCTATGATAGGTCGATCCAAAAAGGGCGAAATGAGTCGCAAAATAGATGGATCCTGGGGGCCCGAGCCATCAGTGAGATACCACTCTGGAAGAGCTAGAATTCTAACCTTGTGTCACGTATAGGTCGGATGTTTCCGTGAACAGTAAGCAGCGGATCTCCTCTTATTTATTTTGGGAAAGCTGGTGGCCGCGTGCCAAGAGCCATAGTTAGTTGCTGTTTCCATTTGCTTGTTTTTTTTTCTTGTTGTTGATACCGGCAAGACCCAGCCAGGATCGCAGCGGCGACTCTTTTGCGCTAGGAGTTATGTTATTGTCGTTTAGTTTAGCTTTCATTTAGGAGTGAAAAGGAACATCTTTATGAGATGAACGTAATCGATAGATCGACTTTCTTTGGTTAGGACAAATTCAATAGCTTGCTTTAGGGTCCTTCACATAATCTCTTACCGTGCCCCTTACCTCAATGAGTCAGGAGCCGAGCCATGCCCACCATTGGCCATGGGAGGAACTGATCCTTCACTTCCTTTTGAGCTTTCGATTGACGGCGTCCATTTGAATAGCCGCGCGACGTGCTGTTATGGAATCCGAAGATCATCAGCTCCAGGACCGCCTTCTTTGAATAGCTGGAATGTTTTTCTGAGCCTAGCCAAATATTTAGGAAAATCAAGCTTTTAAGCCAAGTTTTGGCTAAGAAAAAGGCAGGCCTGTTTTGATTTTCTTTCAATTAACATGCTCTCCTGGAAGGAACTCCTTCGTCCAATGGATCAAATTCATTGTTTGAGCCTATTGCCAATTTGAATGAGTCAATTTAAAAGTTCAACCAACCCCATTTTCCGGATTCAAAATCTTTAGAAAAGACTGGACCTTCGACCAGGGTATTCGACCCTTGTCGAAATCGGAACCAACCACCCCACTCTAATAATAGGAGAAAGAAAACGCTCGACAAGTTGATGGCCGCCGGCCAGCAAACTTCCGTAACACAGATAATAGATTCGAAATAAATAGGATTCTGCTTTCACTGTTCTCAAGGTATCTCCTGACTCGAAGATTAGGGCTTTCTCCCAGCCAGGCAGCTGTCGCTCAGGCGGAAAGCATTTCGAAACTATTAGTCAAGCGTCGATGCTTTGCATACGCGCAGAGCAAGCTATGCGGAGAAAGCTGCAATCAATAGATTTTCTATTCCTCCCTTCCCGAAAGCGAAAGGAAGAACGTGAAATTCTTTTCCTTCTTGTTCGAAAGAATCGAAACACATCGAAATGGTACCAGCCGTACTTAATAATAAGAAGGATTGGCCAAGAAATATGTTAAATTGTCCCTCCTCCTTCGATGCTAGCAACCGCGTTTGACCCTTTTCCGCGCTTCTTTCAATTTCCTTACATTCTAGCTGAAGAAGGACTTGACCAATGTGGCCTTTTTGATCTCATTCGTATTCCGATCGAAGAAAGAAGTTTCAGTCTCATAAAGCAAAGACCTCTTTCACATAAGAAAGTGGAGGCGGGCTTGGGTACGATCTAACTAAAAAACGATTCAACATGGAAGAGGACCGGACAATAGCCTTCGTCGAGTAATGGGAAGCGGGCTAGTCCCCGAAAATGCTCGTTCCTCTGACGTTGGGGCTTACAATTCACCTTGTGACTCATTCCTTCGGTCGAGCGTTCTTCGGACGTCGATCAATCTATCACAGGCCGCTCTGTCATTGTCTGATTTTTTGTCGCGCTCGACCTTGTTCACCCTTTCAGCTAAGTATCCCGCTCTTTCCTTGAGTAGACAACACAAAGAAGGTAGCCGTTCCATCATGAGGGAATGTCCCAGACTCTCCCAAGTCGTAAGCGAGAACACAGCCCTCGATTTATGTGTTATTTATCCATTTTTACTTTTTTTATGCCAATGTTGGTGACTCGTGAGTGCGGCACGCACCTTTTTTTTTGTTTGTTTCGGAGCCGTTTTGGCAGGGCGTACTAAACCCACTTCGTACCACACCACCGGGTGGCTCGCCTGAACCCCGTTGTTCAAAGGAAAGGGGAGGTCCTGATGCCGGGACGGAGCCGTATGAGGCGAGAGTGTCACGTACGGTTCCTTTGAGAAGGGTGTGATACCACCACCTATCAGGCCCGACGAGCGGTCCACGGAGCTGCATCCCTACTCACCTGGTCCATGCACATCGCTCTCTCCGGGTCATCCATTACGAAAAGACCTTCCTCTGAGTGGATATGTGGAAGTACGCTATGATGATCCAGAGAAACGTGTGGTTTCTGAACCCATTGAGATGACCCAAGAATTTCGCTATTTCGATTTTGCTAGTCCTTGGGAAACACAAAAAGACCCTTCATTATTATATTATTAGATAAAGGGTAAAGGAGAAAAAACCAAAGCGTCGGAGCTGACAACTGCGAGAAACGTCGAATAGGAAAGACTTGGTATATAATCCGTGCCTTCGTTCTGGCTATAGTCCATTAGCAAGCGAGTAGGGGAACTTCTTCATCTGGCCGCATTGCATCAATATGGATCAAATAATCCATTGGGTGTACATTCAGAGATGGATTAGGGACTAGTGTTAAGTGTTGGGACCCAAAACTCTGTTTATGTATGTAAGATGTAACTATGTTGTTTGTAGAACCCCAATGGTTGATGCATGTGAATTGTGATGTGTTATGGTGTAAGTTTGCGGTGATGTGTGATATGTTGTGATCATGCAAGTTTTTCTAACAAGACTCAAGTATAATCCTTATTAGGTTTCCTGGTAAGTCCAGGGTCGAACACAGGGACACTAAATATGCGACAGTCACTTTGATTCCTTTGCAGTGGTAAAAACAAATGAAGTGGATGGTATTTTGATTAAGAATTTTCCTATGTGACGGAGTTGAACACGAAGTTGATAACATCGAGAGTTAAAATGAGTATACGATGAAGGGGTTGAGAAGGGGTTTAGCTAACACTTCTTAAGATTATGCACAAGTTATGCGATCATGCTACACACAAATAACAGCACGTCATCTCTCAATGCAAAATGTCATAATTCCCATCTCTAGGACGCATGCGATGTATATGAAAAAGTCGATAGGACTTATGTATAAGCCTCTATTCTTGTCTATGCGATGATGAATGTTGCACACATAAAACAACATGACCGCATAATATCATATTCTATTTCTAGGGTGCATGCGATGTGTTAATAGCAATAGAACTTATGTCTAAGTTTCTATTTCTTGCTTATGAGGTTCTAATCTAACTATCTCAAGCCTAGATTCTAATTTGACTCTCTCAAGTCTAAAATCTATCTTTAGACTACTCTCTTAAGTATCTCTAAAGGGTGAATGACGCATACATAAGACAAGATGATCGCATAAAGTGTAAATCTTAAGTCATGCTAGCTAAGTACTTCTCAACCCATTCAGAACTTTAGCTACTTGTGCGAAGTATGGAGAGATTGAACATAGATTGAAATGAGATTTCCATTTTCTATAAATAAAGTACTGGATACAAAATAGCTAATGGAATTGAGAGATAAGAAGCCCACAAGCAATTTTTATAGAGCTCAAGGTAAAGCAGCCTTCCTTTCTAATGATTGCAATTATGGGCAGTCATTAAATCTCCTGCTCTGATGCGCCGATTAATGGTCACCGAAAGTTGAGTGTACTTGCTATAGTTGACTTTAACAGCTTGTCAACTAAATTCGGATTCGATCGTTATCAGCTTTCCGTCCCATCATGATTTATTGTGCTGTCACCTTGATGCGCAGTCTTTAAGTGGCCACCTTTTTAAGAAACTTTTCACGATCGCAGGCCATCACATGACTTTGCGATCACAATCTTCAAGCGCGCTGACGCCTAATTCCTTTGGATCGCAATTTTACTTGCGCCATCGCATTTTTCATGCACAAAATAAGTAAATTAACTGCTTTTATGCGATGAGCACATGCGATTGATATTTTCTTCAGTTTAGCGCTTTTGGACATGATATTACTTATTTAACTGTCTCATTCTCTTATTCTTTTACTTATTTGAGTTGTAATAACTTTTATTTCTACTCGTTATCTAATAACAGGCAGAAATGCACGTTATCATAGCGTTAAATTCTTAAACAATGTTGGATTGCGTTGATGAAATATGTTAAATTGCGTCTATTAAGCATAAATTCCATAATATTGCGGTAACATGCGTCCAACGCATTAGAATAGTTGATCTTTATATTTTTATGCGGAATATGCATTAATGCAAAGCAAAGATTACGATCATAGGAATTCATTGGTTGAGCGCAACTTCATCGCAAGGCTTTGCGTTGATCGTGCTCGCACACATACGCCCGAAAAGGATCGCTGAAACTTGGTTAGCGCAACATGGTGGGCGCATCCGGGTGAAAGAATAATTAAGAGCGATATGACAGAAAGCTGATGACAATCGGATCCAAATTAAGTTGACAGTCGATAACGGTCACGAAGTACATTCAGCTTTATCGGTGACAATTATCCAGCGCATCAGTCAGGAATTAAAGTTGTCCCATTTGTACAACTAGGAGAGAAAAGCTGCCTTTCACCATGGAAGCTTTATAAATACTAAGTGCATTCTTCAGAAGAGGGGTTCACGAATTTTACAATCTTTTGTTCCACAAGTTCATGCCTCAGTCCATAGTTTTTTTTCATTTTAAGGCGGACGCGAGGAAGAAAGTTGTGTCGGTAGATCGTTCCGGTAAGCTTGGGAAAGCGCCGAAATCTCCAAGAAAGAGAGATGGTCGATGCCTGCGGAAGCGAGAACATCTTTAGATCAAAATAGAGATTCAGTGTAAAATGCCTCGGTTAGCAAGGAATTGCTACCAGGCTCTCTACCTTTACTTTCCATTGTCATTTTGTACTCCACTTATTTATAAGAATGGAATTTTTTCTTTATATCTGTTCACTCTCTGTTATTCACGCATGAGTAGCTAAATTAGAATGGGTTGAGAATCGATTAGCTTGTATAACGAGGGAATTTTCATTCTTTGCGATTATTTTGTTTATAGATGCTTCGTTCGTCTATTAGAGATACTTGGGAGGGTAGTCTAAGGACAGGATCTAGACTTGGGAAGGTCAGGTTAGAATCTAGGTTTGGAAGAACTAGACTAGAATGCATAAACGAGAGATAGGCGCTTAAGAATGAGCACTATTTGTTGTTGTCAACGTATCACATGCATCCTAGAGATAGGATATGATTGTATGCGGTCATTTTGCTTTCATGCATTTTGTATCAACACATAGGACAAGAGTAGAGACTTAGGGATAAGCTCTATGGACACTTTGCATTCAACACATGCGTCCTAGACTTAGGAGCATCGCATTTACATTGGAAAATGGCTTGCTGTGCATGGTTGTAACATGATCGCATAGTCTAACGCATTCCCAAGTAACGCTAGCTAAAGATCTTCTCAACCCGTTCATTACATACACATTGCATTTATCAACGCAACTTTCTTTCTCAAATCTGCCATCTTTATTTATTTCTTTTTCATCAACGCAACAATACACCCAACACTTTATTTATTTACTTGGTTACCACAAAGTTTTCATAAAAATTACCAACGCAATCTATTTTCATAAGTCCCTATGTTCGACCTTAGACTTACCAGGAAACTCAAGAGTTTACACATGGATTCCACTGGGGAAACTTGAGTGCACAACGCAAATTCATCAACGCATATCAACCATATTACCACCACATAATTTCGAGTATCAAGTTTTTTGCGCCATTGTCGGGGACTTCGGAAAAATAGTTTGTTAATGGTAATTTTTGTGATTTCTTTGCCGAACTTTCAATCTCTGGTGAACTACGACCCGAAGATGGAGAGAACATTTCGAAGGAGACTAAGAGACCGCCAACAAAAACCACAATCCGACAAAGAAGAGATGGCGGAGCAGCCTGGAAATGGAGCACCAAACGATAATAATGTTATGACGAATCCGATTTTGTTGGCAAACGATCGCAATAGATCCATCAGGGACTATGCATTGCCAAACCTCTATGATTTCTCTCCGGGAATCATGAGGCCTGCCCTCGACGGAAGTAGATTCGAGATGAAACCGGTGATGTTGTAGATGATCCAGACTGTAGATCAATTCGAAGGAAGGCGTGGTGAGGATCCGCACACCCACCTCCAAAATTTTAATGAAATCTACAATACTTTTTTGTTTCCGAACATCTCTGCTGAAGAAGTTCAACTAACATTGTTCCCATTTTCTCTCTGTGATCAGGCTAGGAAATGGGCATATTCGCTCGAACCAGGAGAGATCACTTCTTGGGAGTAGGTGGTGGAGAAGTTTATGAAGAAGTATTTTCCACCTACCCAGAATGCAAGGCGAAGGAAGCTTATTATTAATTTTGAACAAGACATGGACGAATCGCTCAGCGATGCTTGGGAGAGGTTTAAAAGGTTGGTCCGGGATTGTACGCATAATGGGTTACCAGATTGCCTTCAAATGGAAATTTTCTATCATGGTTGAATCCCGCTACACAGACTGCTGCCAATGCGGCAACCACTGGTGGTCTGCTTGACAAAACTTACGATGAGGCGAAGAATATCCTGGACTGCTGATAACTTGTAGAAATACAAGTTATTTATACTGTTTTATTTAGATATTGAGGCAAAAAGAGAGGAAAGTTGCGTCAATAGTATACAAATTGGCTAAGAAATACGAAAATTATGAAATATCGTAAATACACCCATTAACACCATTGCGATGGCGAATAGAATGTTTCATCTCTGTTTTGCAGGAAATAAGTCACCGCATGCGTTCACGGCTCGAAGACAAAATAAAAAATGCATCTACGTCACATTGCGCCCATCAATCAAGAACGAAGAGGATCAATGCAATGACGACGCACGCGACAATCGATCATGAGCTTTAGCGATCAACGCAATTCCAACCGCATGCGGGAATTAAAAACAACACTGAATGCGGCGATAGATCGAATATGTGAAGAGCAATGCATTCGCAAACGATTTTGACAAGTGTACAACTTTTAGTTGTGTATTTCTGACGAATTGATTGCGTAAGAGAAAGGAATTTTTCATTCCGCCATTTTAGGAACTACCATAACTAGACAATAGGGACCACAAATTCAAAGAGCCAAGGTCTCGCCTATAAATAGCTTCTTCAAATTCGCTGATACATATACAGACATACATAGTTACAGAGATATATTAATACTAAGAGAGAGGCTGGTTTGAAGCGACTACAAAGTAAATCCGGGAGAACTTCGAGCAGTGAATTCTTCCAATTCCCGAAGCTGAAGCTCTGTGCAAGGTCAATTCTATCGGGAAAGCAAGACGTTGGACTCTTTCCGTATTTTTTTCTATTATCTATTTCATCCTCTGTATTCATCTTCTTTAATCCTTCATTCACAACATGTATCAAACGCTTAATTTTAGAATTAAATGTTATCATCGTCACCATTATCATTTCTCTGTCTTTTTCCATACATTTATAATCGATTTTCTTCATGACGTGTTCTTAATCCCCAGGGTACAAAGCGAGAATTAAGCGAGTGAGTTAATTTGTGTTAAGGAATTAATTAAGTTTAGCTAAAGCATGCTTGATGGCATCTTCACCTGTGAGAGCAGAAGTGAAGATGTTATTCCGCCTATCGAGAGAAGGTTGGAAGAATGAATTAACTAAAGCTAGAAGTATTTCTAGAGATGGAAACAACCTTGCGTTCATCACGTTCATCTCTGTTTCACCATAGACATATGGGAACGCGGTCGATCACCGAGAGGTGTACGCTAAGGGAAAGCGGAACCTTAGTTGCATTCTTAACATGATTGACAAACTTGCGATGTTTTTACTCTTTACTCCTTCTCTTTCCGCTTCATTCATGAGACTTGCCATCACATACATCGATTCTTTGTACAACTTCACAGTCAGCCCTCGACCCCAGTATCCTGTATCCTGTATCATGTATCTTGTATCATGTCTCATAGTAGTTTAGGATTTACTTTATCAAGTGTTTTTACTTTCATCGCAATTTATATTTCTGTACAAACACAAACTCTTTATTCATTATTAAAACCGGTCGCATGTATCACGTAAGTATCGCATTTAACGAAAACAATCCTCGTGTTCGACCTCGAATCATTATGAGAAACTTGCGTTGGAATTATACTTGGTTTCAGCGCAAGGAAACTTATGACACGCATTACTTCATCGCATACTACGAGCATATCACTATCAACGCATATACTTAGAACGTAGTATCGCATAAAATTATCTTTATCGCAAAGCACTTGAGCACATTTCGAGCATCATTCATTAATTCATATCAGTGAAATAGATAGACAACAATCCATTCGTATCCTTACAAGTTTATGGCAACATGAGCTTGTATCATTCATATTTATCATTGTCTATATGCATAAAGATAAAAGCATTAAAATTATATCAATAACCGCATCTCCAAGAACCATGAAGACTAGAGAGAGAGTGACCAGAGATTAAGACTTAAAGATTCTGACGCAAACAATGGTGCTATTATTTCATTACAAAACCAAATGACCGCAATGATGAATTTGATTCAAGGAATGGCGATCAGTAGTCCAACACTGCAAGGTGGGCAAATCAACGCAATAAGTCAAAACACCGCAAGGTGTGCGACTTGCGGTGATGGGCATGCAATGAAAGATTGCCTGCAAAATCCGCAATTTGTATATTTTGTGAAAAATAACCCATTTTCAAACACTTACAACCCCGGATGGAGAAATGTCCCCAATTTTCCCTGGAAGAATCAACAACAAATTTTCAATCTGTGGCGTAAAAAGAAGGGCCACCAGGATTCTTCCAATGTAACAATGGTCAATAAAGCAACCAAGCAAGTAGCTTAAAAAAACCACCGCAATCCTCTTCTCTGGAGAGCTTATTGAAGCAATATATAGAGAAAAACGAGACAGTGCTTCAAAGTCAGGCTGCTACATCCATTCGCAACTTCGAATTGCAAATGGGCCAGATTGTGAATGGGCTAAAGAGTCGACTGCAAGGGGCGTTCCCAAGTTCAACTGAGCTTCCACGCAACCCAGAGGGATCAGGTACGAAACAATGTCAGGTTGTGACATTGCGCAGTGGGAAGATTGTGGAGAGAGAAAAGAAGAAGCATAGTAGAACAACTTCCATCGCAACTGAGCCTGAGATTGCGGTAATGCAAGAAGAAGAAAGAGAACATGAAGCAGTAGAACCTGAGGTTGTGTCAACCTCGAAGTCAAATGAAACGGGAACCGTGAAAGTTCAGTTACCACCTTTCCCTCAGAGGCTAAGAAGAATAAAAATGAAGAGGTACAGTACCAACGCTTCTTATCTATGGTAAAGCAATTACATGTTAACATTCCTTTTATGAAGCGATTGAGGAAATGCCTGCCTATGCCAAGTTTCTGAAGGATATGGTAACTAAGAAGAGAGGCGCTGGGAAATTTGCCACGGTGGCATTAACGCAAAGTTCCAAATCTATGGTGGGCCAAATTATTCGATTATGCATACCAAATGCTGCTCAACAACGCATATTGTCACAATGCCATGACTCACCATATGGTGGGCACTTTGGAGGGCAACGCACTACAGCCAAAGTTTTGCAAAGTGGATTATTTTGGCCTTCATTATTCAAGAATGCGACTGACTACGCAATGAAATGTGATCGGTGTCAACGTACAGGCAACATTTTTTAGAAGAACGCAATGCCAATGAACACTATCTTGGAGCTGGAATTATTTGACATATGGGGGATTGATTTCATGGGGCCATTCCCTCCTTCGCATGGCAAACACTATATTTTATTGACCGTCAATTATGTCTCCAAGTGGGTAGAGGCAATAGCATGCGCTGCAAGAGATGCGGCGGTAGTCTCCCAATTCCTCAAAAGAAATATTTTCACTTGTTTTGGCACTCCCCGTGCCATCATAAGTGATGCAGGATCACACTTTGTCAATCACAATATCAAGGAAGGTAGTAAAACTTTCGCGGAAAGATTGAGCAATGAAGCTTGATGATGCATTGTGGGCATACCGAACCGCATTTAAAACACCAATAGGTATATCCACCTATGCATTGGTATTTGGCAAGGCGTGTCATTTGCCTTTGGAGCTGGAGTATAAAGCATTGTGGGCGGTCAAGAAACTGAATTTTGATTTGAAGAAGGTAGGGGAAGCGCGAAAAATGCAGCTGGTCGAGCTAGAAGAATGGAGGATTAACGCATATGAAAATGCGAAGATTTATAAGGAGCGCACCAAGAGCTGGCATGAAAAACGTATATGCGCTAGAAACCTCCAAGTCGGGCCAAAGGTCTTACTCTTCAATTCAAGATTGTAGCTCTTCTTGGGAAAATTAAAATCACACTGGTCCGTTCCCTTCATCATCAAAGAAATATTTCCACATGGTGCGGTGGAACTGATCACCGAGGATGGCAGTCGAACATTTAAAGTTAACAGACAATGGATCAAGCATATTTCGGAGGAGATTTCCAGCTAGAAACAGCCTCCGCAAAGTTGAAAAATCTGGACTACCCTCTTACATGACTCTTGAACTCTTATTCCTTTGTCACTTTACTTTTATTTAAGCTATCGGTATTTTACTCATTTTTCTTTCTCTAAAAAAAAAATTGATGTTTTATTTTAAAATCATTTGACCCTCTCTTTGTCTGTTTACAATGATTAAGGCACAGGATTGCAGAGATATTACAAGAAGAAGCAAATGATCTCATTCATCACCGCAATCCATAGAAGCAAAGATCACCGCAAGGATGGATGCTTTAATACACAATGCGAACGACAGCGTAAAATTTAGGGGTGTACTCTTCCTTATCTTTATTTCAAATTTTGTGCTATCACATTGCATTTTACTTTTCAAAGTTTTATCACCGCATCCTCCTTGATTACCACAATCATTTAACAAGTATATAAATTTAGTGAGTTACTGCAACCTGTTTCTTTGTCAAGTATTGTTTCAATGATGACAAATATGCTTCTATGTCTTTCGTATATATCAGAGTCAACTTAATCTTAAGATAGTCACCTCATGAAATATTTCTAGAAGTTAGGGGTTTGCTAGCTTTCTTTCAAACTCTCTTTAAAACACATTCTATGACCATCGCATGACTTATTTTAATTTCTTTTGGCAATGAGGACATTGTCGCATTTTAAATTTGGGGGTGAGGTATTTATTTTTGACCTTGCTATACAAAAAAAAAAACCCTTTGAGAATAACAACTCCACTGTCAACGCAATGGGAAACCCATGTTGATAAGAGTTAAGTTGTGAAAGGCACTTACTCGTAGATGGATGTCCGCATGACACATGTGGGGGCAAGCCAAAACAAAAAAAAGAGAGGAGATCCATCGTCTAAATTATCCATTCACCTGGATGCGCCCACCATTTTGCGCTAACCAAGTTGTGGCGATCCTTCTCGAGCAAATGTGTGCGAGCACGATCAACGCAAAGCCTTGCGGTGAAGTTGCGCTCGACCAATGAAGTCCTATGATCGCAATCTTTGCATTGCATGAACACATATTCTGCACAAAAATATAAAGATCAACTGTTCTAATGCGTTGGACGCATGCACCGTAATATTATAGAATTTATGCTTAATGGGCACAATTTAACATATTTCGTCAACACAATCCAACATTGTTTAAGAACTTAATGCTATGATAACATGCATTTCTTGTCCGTTTCACACCCCTAAAATTTAAATAATGCTTGTCCTCAAGCATAAGCTAAGATTCCTTTAGCAAGTCAACCGCAAAGTTTTTTCCTAGATTTCTCAAGAATACTTCGTTCAAATCTGAGTGCCAACTATCCAAAAAACAAATTTCACCGGGGTGTCAACTGATTTATCCTTGCACAAAAAATTTCTTCATTGCTATTTTTTTTAACCTTGCGTTGATTCGAGTGCCTTGCCTTCGTTTTGGCTTGCCCCTACGTGTGTCATGCGAACATCCAACTACGAGCAATGCACTCTTTCTCAAATGAAACTCATACCAATTGGGCAGTGGAGTTGCGGTCATTGATTTATGCGTTGATCCTTGTAACTTAC
>NC_052357.1:10553546-10595017 GCF_009727055.1 Benincasa hispida
CAATGGCACAGCAAGCCATTTTCCAATCTAAATACATGCTCCCTAAATGTAGGACGCATGTGTTGAATGCAAAGTGTCCATAGAGCTTATCCCTAAGTCTCCTACTTTTGTCCTATGCGTTGATACAAAATGCATGAAAGCAAGGTGACCGCATACAATCATATCCTATCTCTAGGATGCATGCGATGCGTTGACAACAAATAGTCTCATCCTAAGCGCCTATCTCTCGTTTATGCATTCTAATCTGGGTCTTTCCAAACCTAGATTCTAAACCTGACCTTCCCAAGTCTAGATCCTATCCTTAGACTACCTTCCAAGTATTTCTAATAGACGATAAGCATTCATCACAAGATAATCTCAAAGAATGAAGATTCCCTCGTTATGCTAGCTAATTGCTTCTTAACCATATAACTAATTTAGCTACTCATGGCATGGATATATAGAGAGTGAATAGATATAGAGAAAGGAATTCCTTTCTTATAAATGAGTGAGTATAAAAGACAATGGAAATAAAGGTAGAGAGCCTGGTAGCAATTCCTTATGACGAGGCTTTTACACTGAATCTCTATTCTGATCTAAAGATGTCCTACTTCACAGGCGTTGACCCTCTCTCTGTCTTGAGGCTTCGGCGCTTTCCCAAGCTTACCGGAACGATCTACAGGCACAACTTTCTTCCTCCGTGTAACAACTTAAATATAAAGAAAACTATGGACTGAGGCGTGAACTTATGGAACAAAAGATTGTAAAAGTCGTGAACCCCCCTTCTGAAGAATGCACTTGGTATTTATAGAGGTTCTGGTGACAAGCGACTTCTCTCTCCTAGTTGTACAGATGGGATAACTTTAATTCCTTACTAATGCAGCTAGATGGATGTATTTCAGGCCGGATAATCTGGAGGATTAGCTTCGTGACCGTATTCGGCTGGTCACGGTGTGAAATTTGGATGGCCGACTTCATTATTTCGTGCCCAGTCGTTGTAGATTTCCTTCACCTGGATGCGCCACCTTTTGCGCTAACCAAGTTGTGGCGACTTCCGGCCAATGTGTCGAGGCACGATCAACGCCAAAGCCTTCCTGTGAAGTTGCGCTCGACCAATGAAGTCTATGATCGCAATCTTGGCATTGCATGAACACATATTCTGCACAAAAATATAAAGATCAACTGTTCTAATGCGTTGACGCATGCACCGTAATATTATAGAATTTATGCTTAATGGCACAATTTAACATATTCGTCAACACAATCCAACATTGTTTAAGAACTTAATGCTATGAATAACATGCATTTCTGTCCGTTATCACACCCCTAAATTAAATAATGCTTGTCCTAAGCATAAGCTAAAGATTCCTTTAGCAAGTCAACCGCAAAGTTTTTCCTAGATTTCTCAAGAATACTTCGTTCAAATCTGAGTGCCAACTATCCAAAAAACAATTTCACCGGGGTGTCAACTGATTTATCCTTGCACAAAAAATTTCTTCATTGCTATTTTTTTTCTAACCTTGCGTTGATTCGAGTGCCTTGCCTTCGTTTTGGCTTGCCCTACGTGGTTCATGCGGCGACCAATCCATCCAACTCTACGAGCAATGCAACTCCTTTCTCAAAGAAACTCACTACCAATCTAGCCAATGGCAGTGGAGTTGCGGTTTCATGATTTATGCGTTGATCCTTGTAACTTACTTTTGTTTTGGCTTGCCCCCACATGTGTCATCGCGGACATCCATCTACGAGTAAGTGCCTTTCACAACTTAACTCTTATCAACATGGGGGTCTCCCCATGGCGTTGGCACAGTGAGTTGTATTCTCAACACAAAAGGCGTTTTCTTTTTTTTTGATAAGCAAGGTCCAAAAATAAAATACCTGCAGCCCCAAAATTTAAAATGCTCGAGACATGGTCCTTCACTTGCCAAAAGAATGTAAATAAGTTCCAATGCGATGGTGCATGAGAATGGTGTTTTAAAGAGAGTTTTGAAAGGAAGAGCGTAGGGGCAAACCCCGTAGACTTGCTCTTAGAAAATATTTCATGACGGTGACTATTGCTTAGGTAGCTGGATTGCGAGTGATGATTATATTACGAAGCACATAGAAGCAATATTTGTCATCATTGAAACAATACTTGCACAAGCAGAAACAGGTTGCAGTAGCTCCCTAAAAAAAAAAAAAAAAAATATTTAAAAACAACATCTCACTCTGTGCCTACCTCTCTCCTCCTCTCTCTCCTATGGTTGTAACATGATCGCATAGTCTGACGCATTCCCGAGTAACGCTAGCTAAAGATCTTCTCAACCCGTTCATCGCATACTCATTGCATCTATCAATGCAACCGTCTTTCTCAAATCCGCCGCCTTTATTTATTTCTTTTTCATTAATGCAATAATACACCCAACACTTTATTTATTTACTTGGTTACCACAAAGTTTTCATAAAAATTACCAACACAATCTCTTTTCACAAGTCCCTGTGTTCGACTCTGGTCTTACCAGGAAACTCAGCGGAATTTACACTTGGATTCCACTGGAGAAATTTGAGTGCACAATGCAAATCCATCAACGCATATCAACCATATTTCCACCATATAATTTCGAGCATCATTATCACACCCCCAAATTTAAAACAATGCTTGTCCTCAAGCATAAACTAAAGATTTTCTTTAAAAAGTCAACCACTTTTACCCTACCTAGACTTCTCAAGGTGCCTTATTCAAATTTCATGAACCAATGCCTTCTTAATTTCTATCCTGATCTCTTCCTAAAATATTTCTAATCTTTAGGGACCGCAAGTTTAACCTTCAAAAACACTTTACTCATTTCCAAGACATCGCATGATTTATTTCAAACTTTCTCCAACCGGGGTGTCTCCAAGTTATTTTTACCCTTGCGCGATTTAGATATTCTTTTTGCGATCTTGCACTGATCCAAGTGCCCATCCTTCATTTTGGCTTGCCCCCACGGGTGTCATGGGACATCCAACTACGAGCAAGTCGCTCTTTCTCAATCTAAACTCATGCCCATTTTATTTGGTAGCGGAGCTGCGATCACTTGGTTTATGCATTGATCACGATTCCCACCTTCGTTTTGGCTCGCCCCCACAGGTGTCATGCGGACATCCAACTATGAGTGGGATCCGATCTCAACGTTATGATTTTTTTTAATTAAAATTTCTAAAAGTAGCGAGGTAGAAAATAACAATACTAGCACCCTCAAATTTATACACAGCAATGTCCCCATTGCTGATGGATGAAATAACTCATGCGATGCTCTTAGGAAATTTCGCAAAAATTGTTTTGAAGGAAAGTTGTTAGACCGCTAACTTTTAGAAATATTTCATGAATTGACTGTCCTGAAATTAAGTTGACTCTAGTACATGCGGTAAGAAATAAAGGCATGAATTTCATCATTGAAATCATAATTGGTATGGGCAAGAATGCGGTGACTAAATAAAGTAATCAAAATTCATTGATTGCATCAAACTAAAGAGGATGCGATAATAAAATTTAGCAATATTAAAATGAGATGCGAGAAGTTCAAAATTGAAATAAAAGAGTTAAGGAAAGATACAACCCCCAAATTTGTTCTATTGCCCACATCATCTGTGAACGCATCCCTCTTGTGGTGAGCTGGTTTTTTTTATTGCGATGGGTTGATTCCTTGATTGCGATGGGCTGATCGAATTGGTCGCATGTTTTTAGGTTATCGCATAACTCCATCACAATCGTTCACTACGATCATTGCTAAATATCAAGAGGGTAAAAAGTATGAAAGACGGAGTTGGAAATTCTAAAGAGTAGTGGTTATACAAAAAGTAAGGTAAGTTCATGAAGAAAGATGGGACTGCTCGTTTCTTCTTCAGTCTTGATTCCTCAGGTCCACAGAGGTTTTCTTGCGATGAAAGTCTCCTCTGTGATACATCTTGACTCTTTGCCTATTGACCTTGAATTCGCTGGTCCTTCATCATTCATTAATTCGACCGCATCGTGCGCGAATACTTCTTTAATTATAAATGGTCTGGACTAGCATGATTTTAATTTTCCCGGAAAGAGTCGTAGCCTAGAGTTGAATAGCAAAACCTTCTGACCAACCTGGAGATTCTTTTCACACAGTCGTTTGTCATGCCAACGCTTTGCACGTTCTTTGTAGATCTTGGCATTTTCATATGCTTGAATTCTCCATTCGTCTAGCTTGAGCAACTGAAGTTTTCTCTCATCCCCTGCCTTCAAATCAAAGTTAAGCTTCTTCACTACCCGTAATGCTTATGCTCTAATTCCAGCGGTAAATGACATGCCTTCCCAAACACCAGCGCATACGGGGACATGCCTATGGGTGTTTTATAAGCAGTCCTATATGCCCACAAGGCATCATCAAGCTTCATGGCCCAATCCTTACGTGAGGGATTCACCAACTTTTTTAGAATCAACTTGATTTCCCTATTAGACACCTTTGCTTGGCCATTTATCTGGGAGTGATATGCGGTGGTGACCTTATGTTGGACATTGTACTTGAGCAGTAGTTTGTTGATGATGCCATTGACAAAGTGGGAGCTTTCATCACTTATTATGGCACGTAGAGTGCCAAAACAAGTGAAGATATTTCTTCGCAAGAATCTGGAGACTGTCTTCGCATCGTTTCCGATGCATGATACCAGTTCAATCCACTTGGAGACATAATCGACGGCCAACAGAATGTACTTGTGACCATTTGATGGTGGAAATGGTCCCATGAAATCTATACCCCATATGTCGAAGAGTTCCAATTCTAATATAATGTTCATCGGCATCACACTCTTCCATGAAATGTTTCCCATGCGTTGGCACTTGTCGCATTTCATAGAATAGTATCGCGCATCCTTGAATAGAGTTGGCCAATAATACTCGCTTTGTAACACTTTTGCTACATTGCATTGACCTCCGAAATGTTCGCCATAGGGTGAGTCATGGCATTAGGAAAGAATGCGCTGATAAGTAGTCTATGGCACACACAATCGCAAGATCTGGTCTGACCCCCTTTTGTAAAGATCCGGCTCGTCTCAATAGTAGGATTTACATTCATGCATAAGTCGCCTCTTTTGGTGGGCTATGTAATTTTCTGGAAATTGCTCACAGACCAGGAAATTGACAACATCTGCGTACCATGGTAATTCTTCAACTTTGAACAACTGCTCGTCTGGAAAGGATGTGTTCACCTTCAACTAAATGCGGTTTACTTCCAGATTCTCTAATCTCGATAGGTGTCCGCGACCTGGTTCTCCATTCCCTTGCGGTCAATTATCTCTATGTTGAATTCTTGGAGGAGGAGAACCCATCGGATTAGCCTCGCCTTTGCATCTTTTTTGGTCATTAAATATTTTATTGTCGAGTGGTCGGTGTGAACTATCACTTTGGATCCCAGTAAGTAAGATCTAAATTTCTCAAGCGCAAAGATGACCGCAAGAAGCTCCTTCTCTGTGGTAGTGTAGTTTGCCTGGGCGGAGTTCAAGGTTCTGCTCGCGTATGCGATGGGGTGTAACATTGTCTTTTCCTTTTATGCTAACACTGCCCCCATCGCATAACCGCTGGCATCACACATTAGCTTGAATGGCTTTGTCTGGTACTTTGAATGCGTTGAGGCATTGTGAATCAAAGTCAAAAGTTCTATCGGCCTCTAGCAACGCACTCAATGGTCGAGCTATCTTCAAGAAGTCCTTCACAAATCAACAGTAGAATCCTGCATGTCCCAAGAAACTCCTTACAACCTTCACATTTGCTGGAGGTAGAAGTTTTTCAATGGCCTCAATTTTTGCTTTATCCACCTCTAGCCCTTCCTTGGAAACCTTGTGCCTAAGCACAATTCCTTCATTAACCATGAAATGGCATATCTCCTAATTCAGCACCAAATTTGTCTCTTTGCATCTTTTTAATATCTTCTCCAAGTTGTTAAGACAAATTCATACGTTTTCCCGTAAACTGAGAAGTCGTCCATAAAGATTTCCATTGAATCCTCGAGATACTCGGAGAAGATCACCATCATGCACCTCTGAAATGTGCTTGACACATTGCATAATCCAAACGACATGGGCAAAATGAAAACATTCCGTATGGGCAGATGAATGTGGTCTTTTTTTGGTCTTCAGGTGCGATCATTATCTGGTTTTAGTCTGCATACCCATCAAGAAAACAAAAGTAGTCATTTTCTGCTAGTCGATCTAGCATTTGATCAATAAAAGGCAATGGAAAATGGTCCTTCTTCGTCACCACATTGAGCTGACAGTAGTCCATACAAATCTGCCAGCCAGTGATGGTCCTCATAGGTATTAGCTCGTTGTTTGTGTTTGGGACTACTATCATTCCGTCCTTCTTGGGAACTCATTGCACGGGGCTAACCCACGTGCTATCGACGATTGGGTATATGATACCAGCATCCAACCATTTAATGATCTCCTTTTTTACAACCTCTTCATTGTAGGGTCAGTCTATATTGAGGTTCGAGACAAATTCTGTTCATGCAGTATGTTGGGCTAATTCCTCTTATGTCTGCTAGCGTCCACCCGATTGCTTTTATGTACTTCTTTAGGATGCTGGGCAGTGCATTTTCTTGTTCTTTTGGTAGCGCAGAGGATAGTATCACCGACAAGGTTTCATTTTGCCCAAGGAAAACATACTTCAAATGACTTGGCAGAGTTTTCAGTTCCAAGGTAGGTGGTTGTTCTAAGGAAGGTTTTTTTGTTTTTATCTCTTCATTCAAATTCAATTTTTCTTTATTGTTGACTGTCTCTGTGATCATATGGCAGGTTTCTACTGATGCGGTTACATCCTCTCTTTCATCTTCTTCTTCTTCGGACTCCGACTTTTCATCGCAACTATTTTCATTGTCAGATTCTGATAGGTCTTCATCTTCTGCATACTTCATGGCTTTGATGATGTTAAACCTGAGCTTCTTCACATTTATACTCATCGTGATCTTTCCTTTGTACACATCAATTTGAGCACGATCAGTACATAAAAATGGATGTCCAATATGATAGGCACATATTTGTCCGCCTCGTAGTCAAGAATGATGAAGTCTGCCAGTAGAATGAATTTATCAATTGTGATCAAGACATCCTTCAACTTTCCCTCAGGGGTACTAGAGACTTGTCCGTAAGCTGGAGAGTCACCGTCTGTGAAACCCGGATTTCAATTTTTCCTACTTAAGCAGGTGATTAAAGGATTAACTAGGAGAAAGTTAAATCCTATGTTGAAAAAAAAAGGAAATTTCTAAGTGTTGAATAGATTTTCCTTGAGTAGCTTTGAGTTAAGCTTAAATCCCTGAAAATTTGACTAATTGTTGGACTAGGCATTGCTATGCATTGGCCACAAGATCTTGGAAAGATTACTTGAGCAAAGGGAAAATTTGAAAATTTGGCTAAGTATAGAATGTTATGTAGGATGCGTTGGAAGGAGGAAAAATTTGGAAATTTGGCTAAGTATAGAAGTTGTGTTGATGCATTGGAAGGGACAAATGCGTTGGAAGAAGTTGTGTTGATGCGTTGGAAGGGACCAATGCGTTGGAAGAAGTTATGTTGATGCGTTGGAAGAAGTTGTGTTGATGCATTTGAAGGGACCAAAACGTTGGAAGAAGTTGTGTTGATGCGTTGGAAGGGACCAATGCATTCGAAGAAGTTGTGTTGATGCGTTGGAAGGGATTTTGGTGATGGCGTGTAGATGAAGGAAGGAAAATGGAAGTGATGTGTTGAACATTCAAGAGTTTGTGGACGCATATGAAGGATGAACTCGTGGAGGATGTCATCCAGACATGTGCCTTATTAGGAAGAATTCTTAAGCCTTAAGAAAAAGAGGTGGTAGCATAAGAAGACATACAAAGGTAAGGGCCATGCGTTGGTGAAAGGAGAAGAAGACACACTGGGTTGTGCTGATGCAAGATTGCGTTGATGGTGTAAGGAAGAGACACTTGGTCATGCGGCCAAGTAAGAGGTGTCGGCCATGGAGAAATCTTGAACGCCTATAAATAGGACCAAAGACTTCATTCTTTAGATCACAACTCAAAATACATTTAAGAAGAGTGGAAAAGTTGAGGAAACCTTGCGTTAGAGCAAAATCCATGCATTGGACCTAGAAGTTCAAAGAGGACGCAATGGACAGTGAAGTCTGGAAAGCAGCAATGACTTGGAACGAGAAGTTCTCCCAGAATACTCGTGCGTTTAATGTGATTCCAAAGCCATCTGAAAGCTAAAAGAGTCTAGTTTTCATGGTGGGGCTGCCGAAGAAGAAGCTCCAAGGAATCGAGCTGGAGAATGAGGAAAATACAGAAGGGTCGAGCTATTGGGTAAGCAGGGCCAGTCTTGATGTTTTGATGATTCCGGCCAAACCACGAGGAGTTCTGAGCTAAGATTTTAGGGTAAGATTCCTGAGACATTAGAACATATTGTAGAAGGAAGTATCTCTAGATAAAGCCTATAACTTTCAGTAATCTGAGCTTTAAGTTGAATTTGGATTTTAGGGTTCAAAAGGGAGCCCGAGGTGACAAAGGAACTTCTAGAGAGGAAGGTTCCTAAACGATCAAAGTGAGTGACTAAAATGTTTTCAATGTTTTAAGAAACCATGTGCTAAAGAAAGATCTTTCAAATAAAGACATGCCACAGTTACACTTCTGAAAGGTTTTATTGTTGGTTGTTGTTGTAAACTTGTATTTAAGTCCTAGAGTTGTATAAACGTTACATTATTGTAATATAAGATGGGCCTACTTAATCCGCTGTAGTTTGCCTTCTTGATTTAATCTGTTGGATGTTGAATTTGTACATTGGTATCAGAGTTATTTTCCCAAGAGTTATTAGGCAGTAAATGTCAGCCAAAGGGTTGATAACTGTTACAGTCACGTTCTTTCTCAGGCTCGAAGGGTAGTCTGAGGCAGGGTGTGACACCGTCGTGGGCGTCAGCTGCTCCACATTCAACTGTTTGAAGATTGAAAGGGGCATTAAATTTATGCTGGCCCCAAGATTGCATAGCGCTTGACCGATATAAATCCCGCCAATTGAGTAGGGTATCGTAAAGCTTCCTGGGTCATGCATCTTTGGTGAGATTATAGTGTTTGATGTTTACGTTAATGCCACCGTTGTGAACTTTCCCGTGCTTCTTTTCTTTGACATCATGTCCTTAAAAAACTTGGCATATTTTGGCATCTGCTCTATCGCTTCTGTAAAAGGAATGTTGATGTGTATTTGTTTTAACATTTCCAGAAAGCAATGATACTGACGTTCGTCATTTTGCTTCTTCTTTAGTCTTTGCGGGAATGGTGGTAGTTGTACTTTCACTGTTCCATGTTCTATAGGCTTAGAGGTGGACGCAACTTCAGGTTCCATTGTCTCGAGCTCTTCCGATTCATTTTGCGTCAACAGGTTCTTGGACTCCATCGCATTCGGATTGGCCTTGCTAGGCTCTTTCCTTTCTTCCGCTATCGTCTTCCCACTTCGCAGGGTGACTGCTTGACAATGCTCTTTCCCTGTGGTCCCCGAGTTGCGAGGGAGGTCAGTTGAGCTCAGTAGCGTCTCTTACAGTCCATTTTTTGGCTCTCCCACAATCTGTCTTATTTGGACTTCTAGATTGTGGATGAAAGTCGCCTGGTTCTGGAGAACCGTCTCATTCTTTTCAATGTACTGCTTGAATAGGTTCTCCAAAAAGGATGATGGCGGTGCTTGCGAGCTGCTGGCTTGTTGTTGCTTTTGACCGTTAGTTCGTTGGAAAAAATCCTGGCGGTCTTTCTTTATGAGCCATAGGTGGGTAACTTTGTTGTTGGGTATTTTTCCATGTGAAATTAGGGTGGTTTCTCCACCCGGGGTTGTATGTATTTGAGAAAGGGTTGTTATTTACAAAGTAGATTGACTGCAGGTTCCATGGACACTCTTCAATCGGATGTGAATCTCCACATGTTGCACAATTGATGCTCGTCTGTTCAATTGCGTTGACTTGCCCTATTTGCATTCCAGGGTTGTTGATTACGATTCCCTGTAACAAATTAATGATCGCATTCATTTGATTCTACAAAGATGCGATGGCATCGTTGTTTGCATTACCTTCCCTTGGTTTCACTCGTTGATCGCTTTCCTGCCAATCTTCATGATTTTTCGATATGCGATCAAGGATATTCTTCGCCTCATCATAAGTTTTATCAAGCAGACCGTCTGTTACTGCCTCATTGGCAGCTGTCTGCGATGCAGGATTCAATCCATGATAAAATATCTCCATCTGAAGGCATTCTGGTAATCCGTTATGCGGACAATCTCGCACTAATCTCTTAAACCACGCCCACGCGTTGTTGAACAATTCGTCTTCTTCTTATTCAAAATTTGTGATTAACTTTCTTCTTCTTGTATTCTCTATAGGAGGGAAGTATTTCTTCATGAACTTCTCGACGACCTGTTCCCACGAAGTTATCTCCCCTGGTTAAAGGGAATATGCCCATTGACTTGCTTGATCGCATAACGAAAACGAAAAAAGCGTTAGTCGAACTTCTTCAGCTGAGATATTCGGGAATACAAAAGTGTTACAAATTTCAATAAAACTCTAGAGATGGGCATGCGGATCTTTACCACGTCGTCCACCAAACTAACCGGCTATCTGGATCATCTGTAACTTAATCGGCTTCATTTCAAACCTTGAGTCATCCAAAGATGGCCTCACGATTCCTGGAGAGATATCATACAGGTTGGGTGACACATAGTTTCGGATGGGTCTATTGCGATCATTCGCCAGGAGGATGGGATTGGCCATTATGTTGTTCGCATTTGCGGCTCTTTCTTCCGGTTGTTCTGCCATTCTGGGATTTCTTTCTTGTTGTTGTCGGCGGTTGTTTCTCTGTCTTCTCCAGAATGTTCTTTCGATCTATGGGTCATAGTTGGGCTTAGGATCTTGTCCTTCGCTCATGCGACGCCTGCTTCTTCCCTTACCAAAGGAATGGCAGTGCACAGAGGTCAAAACCTGTAAAGAAAATCAAAGAGGTTTACTGTTAGCGCAATATGTACTGTAGTCCCCGGCAACAACGCCAAAAACTTGATGCATGCGAATTGTGATGTATTATGGTGTGAGTTTGCGGTGATGTGTGATATGTGGTGATCATGCAAGTTTTCCTAACAAGACCCAAGTATAAGCCTTATTAGGTTTCCTCGTAAGTCCAGGGTCGAACACAGGGACTACTAAATATGCGACGGTCACTTTGATTCCTTTGCAGTGGTAAAAACAAATGAAGTGGATGGTGTTTTGATTAGAGTTTTTCTATGCGACGGAGTTGAGCGTAGAGTTGATAAAATCAAGGGTTACAATGAGTATGCAATGAAGGGCTTGAGAAGGTGTTTAGCTAACATTTCCTAAGATTATGTACAAGTTATGCGATCATGCTACACACAAATAACAGCACGTCATCTCTCAATGCAGAATGCCATAATTCCTATCTCTATGACGCATGCGATGTATATGAAAAAGTCGATAAGACTTATGTCTAAGCCTCTATTCTTGTCTATGTGATGATAAATGTTACACACGTAAAACAAGGTGACCGCATACTATCATATTCTATTTCTAAGGTGCATGCGATGTGTTAATAGTAATAGAATTTATGTCTAAGTTTCTATTTCTTGCTTATGTGGTTCTAATATGACTCTCTCAAGCCTAGATTCTAATCTGACTCTCTCAAGTCTAGATTCTATCTTTAGACTACTCTCTAAAGTATCTCTAAAGTATGAATGATGCATACATAAGACAAGATGATCGCATAAAGTGTAAATCTTAAGTCATGCTAGCTAAGTACTTCTCAACCCATTCAGAAATTTAGCTACTCATGCGAAGTATGGAGAGATTGAACATAGATCGAAATGAGATTTTCATTTTCTATAAATAAAGTACTGAATACAAAATAGTTAATGGAATTGAGAGATAAGAAGCCCGACAAGCAATGTCTTACTTCCCATGGCCTTTTACACTATTCTTTTTCACTCCAACTCTGTTCTTGATGTGTATTCTTGCTCTCGCAAGTGTTGGCCCTCTCTCCTTTGTAACGCTTTTTGGCAGTCTCTCGATCTATCTGGGAATGATCTCTCACATTCCTCGTCTCCTTACTTGTCTCGTCCTCTGAGTATGAGTATGTATGTGAACAAACTAACAGTTCTCTCTCTCTTGTTCTGTCTCTTCTTTATTATCTTTGTTACAATGGTGGCCTTCGATATTTATAGAGCTCAAGGTGAAGCAATCTTCCTTTCTAATGATTGCAATGATGGGCAGTCATTAAATCTCCAGCTCTGATGCGCCGATTAATGGTCACCAAAAGTTGAGTGTACTTGCTACAGTGTGGCTTTAACGGCTTGTCAACTAAATTCAGATCCGATCGTTATTAGCTTTACGTCCCATCGTGATTTATTGTGTTGTCACCTTGATGCGCAGTCTTTATGCGGCCACATTTTTAAGAAATTTCTTACGTTCACATGCGATCGCATGACTTTGCGATCACAATCTTCAAGCGCGCTGACGCCTTATTCCTTTGGATCGAAATTTTACTTTTACCATCATATTTTTCCTACACAAAATAAGTAAATTAATTACTTTTATGCGATGGGCGCACGCGATTGCAATTTCCTTCAGTTTAGCACTTTTGGACATGATATTGCTTATTTTACCATCGCATTGTCTTATTGTTTTACTTATTTGAGCTGTAATAACTTGTATTTCTATCCGTTATCAATGGTTACTGAAGTTGTTTTAAGTTCTTAAAGCATAACGAATGTTAAGTCATTTTTCCAGAGTTTTCTAAGTAGGTTAAGGATGTCAGTTAGGCGGTAAATGCCACAAAAGGGTTAGTAACTACTGCCGTCACACTCTCTTTCAGATTAAGAGGGTAATCTAGGATGGGGTGTGACACAATAAGCTTACTATTTTGGGGATTCATCTGATTGGGGTGTTGGGAACACAACTACACAAAACGATATTCACTCTTTCTCTAATGTCGAGGTAAGTAGATAAATTGCTCCCTTAAAGGCTGATTTCGGAGCTTGAACAATGTGATGCCACACCCTCTCTTGGCCCGAAAGGGTTTGATCATAGTTGAACTATGACTTATTGTTCATTAGCGGGATCAGTTGTACTTAAGGAGTTAGATGTAACTATAGGGGAAAAACGATAATTTTAGCCCAATTGTACTTATGAGCAATTTGTGAAGGGTAATTGTACTGTTGAATGGTTATATCCCATGGACACAGAAATATATCTATAGTGCGAAGAGTGCAGTTGTCGGTGTTTAATAGAGTGACCAGCAATTAATGGATGTTAAATAATCATGTTGAATAATTTAATTAGAGGAATTTAATTGATTATTCTAGTACCATTGGAGCTTCAATCTACAGGTTCATAAGGTTCCCTATGTAGCTCAACTCGAATTAATGAGAATTAATCTTAGATTAATTTGAATTGTTTAAATTAATTGAGGAAATTAATTATATATGATATAGTTAATTTAGATTAATATAATGTATTTGATACATTACAATATAGAGTTTATTTTGAGAGGAATTAAAAATTTGAATATGATTCAAATAATAATTATATAGATGGGATTCATATAATTAAATTTAATATGAATTGGATTTATATGAAATACCATGTATCAGTGAGAGAAATTAAAACTATAGGTTATATTGTATTTTATAAAATATAAAAACTATAGGTTATGTGTTATATTTAATATAACATATAGTTATATATATGAATGGTGCACACATACACAAGGTGACCGCATACTATCATATCATATTTCTAGGGTGCATGCGATGCGTAATAGCAAACAGAACTTATGTCTAAGTTTCTATCTCTTGCTTATGCGGTTCTAATCTGACTCTCTCAAGCCTAGATTTTAATCTGACTCTCTCAAGTCTAGATTCTTTCTTTAGACTACTCTCTTAAGTATCTTTAAAGGGTGAATGATGCATACATAAGACAAGATGATCGCATAAAGTGTAAATCTCAGGTCATGCTAGCTAAGTACTTCTTAACCCATTTGGAAATTTAGCTACTCATGCGAAGTATGGAGAGATTGAACATAAGTTGAAATGAGATTTCCATTGTCTATAGATTAAATGTAGCATACAGAATAACAATAGAATATAGAGATAAGAAGCCCGGTAGCAATGTCTTGCTTCCCGTGGCCTTTTACACTGTCTTTTCACTCCAACTCTGCCCAGAAGAATATCTTTGCTCTCGCAAGTGTTGACCCTCTCTCCATTTGTAGCGCTTCTCGGCAGTCTTTCGAGCTATCCGGGAATGATCTCTTGGCGTCTTATTCTCTTCGCTCATCTCCGTCTTCTAAGTATGACTACTAATGGCTAACTATCTTGTATATGATCTCTATTCTATCTATCGAACTTGTTAACCTTGTGGCCTTCGATATTTATAGAGCTCAAGGTGGAGAAGCTTTTCTTTCTAATGATTGCAATGATGGGCGGTCATTAAATCTTCTGCTTTGATGCACCGATTAGAGATCACCGAAAAGTTGAGTGAACTTACTACAGTGTGTCGTTAATGGCTTGCCAACTAAATTAGGATTCGACCGTCATCAACTTTTCACCCCATCATGATTTATTATGCTTTCACCTTGATGCGTCGTCTTTATGCGGCCACCTTCTCTAGCAACTTCTCGCGAGCACATACAATCGCATGACTTTGCGATCACAATCTTTTAATGCGCGCGGATGCCTAATTCCTTAGATCACAATTAAACTTGCGCCAATGTATTTTTCCTGCACAAAATAAGTAAATTAGCTACTTTTATGCGATGGGTGCATGTGATCACAATTTTCTTAGTTTAATGCTTTTGGACATGATTTTGTATATTTTTACCATCGCATTCCCTGATTGTTTTACTTATTTGCGTTGTAATAACGTGCATTTCTACTCGTTATCACTTCCCTCTCAAAATTCTCTCCTTTTCCCAAAAAGATTCAGATCCCACAACTTTTAATATTCTCATCCTACCCTAAGGAGAATACAGAGGATGATGTTGTGGTGGTGGACATTTTAGATTGCTACGTTCTTGGGAGTTCTTTGAATTATTCGTGACTGGCCGAGGAGGAGATTCATGAAGAAGTTGTTCTTCAAGGGTAAGTGTTTTCCTAACCCTTATCCTATTTTCTAAAGCATTTTATAATTTAATTTTAATGCATATTAATTTGTCCATAAATTATTATTCTGTGAAAATATGGAAATAGGGACGACCCATGATTTCACAATGGACCTCACAGTTCTGAAGGAAATCAGACATGATGGTTTCCATGAGCAGCAGAATGATCGTTCTAAATTCCATTCATATTTGAACATAAACAATTACAGTACACGAAAACTAATTGGTCAAGCAACATACGAATTTACAACATGTTTTTCAATAAGATCAAGGGATAAAATATACATACCTTTGAAGACTCATCTTCAAACTCCTTCAATCACGAACACTCATTCAATCTCCAAGACTGCAAAACACGAACGCTCGAACACAGCGACCACAATACGGCACGATCAAATGGCAAACTCGAACACAACGATATCCAAGATCAAGAACCCCATGAACAGCCTCCAAAACCTCGACTCAGTTGAGTTGAGTAAGACACCACCACAATGGCTACCTTGGTACTCTCGGTGTGAGAATCTAGAAGTTTAGGCTCTGTATGGACTTGGTTAGAGGAAGAGGTCAGAGGAATAATAATTCTGTAAACGATTGAGCAAGTGGGATATGACAAAAGTCTATCGTATAGACGAATGCCCAATCGTTTAGCAAATGCTCCGCGATCTTATAACAAATGCTCCACGATCGTTTAGAAGATGACCAGTTGAGTGAACTATCGAGTAATGTCACTCCACGATCGTTTAGTCTCTCTTCAGCTATCGTTTAGTTGATCCTATTCACTTTACAGCAATACCGTGAGTCTTTCCGAGAATGGAAAATCTCAAATCTACTAAATTTAGGAAAACATTTTTCCTTTTTATCTCACAGTTACCATGAAACCACCAATAACCTCCCATTCAATTGGTTATTAGAGAAAAGGATATAATTATCAAATAATTAATATTATTAAAAATATATATGATAACCAACTTACCATATTATAGTAATAACTTATAGTTTTTTTTTTCTATTTCATGGTACTTAATATAAATCTCATTTACATTAATCCCCACTTGATGTATCTCATACATCACAACGATTATATCATATATAATCGATTTTTCTCTCGTCAATTTGAACATTTCAAATCAACACCAAGAACTTATTCTCAACTTGACTCCATTGAGCTACCAAGGGGACCTTATGGACCTGTAGCTTGAAGCTCTAACAGTACGATAACGAGCAGAAATGCACGTTATCATAGTGCTACGTTCTTAAACAATGTTGGATTGCGTTGATGAAATATGTTAAAATTGCGTCCATTAAGCATAAATTCTTTAATATTGCGGTCGCATGCGTTCAACGCATTAGAGTAGTTAATCTTTATATTTTTGTGAAGATTATGTGTTAACGCGATGCAGAGATTGCGATCATAGGAATACTTTGGTCGAGCGCAACTTCACCGCAAGGCTTTGCGTTGATCGTGCTCGGAAAAATTCGCCCAAGAAGAATCACCATAACTTGTCAGCACAACATGGTGGGCACATCCGGGTAAAAGGATAATTAAGATCGATGGGACAGAAAGCTTACGACAGTCAGATCCAAATTAAGTTGACAGCCAATAACAGTCACAAAGTACATTCAGCTTTATCGGTGACAATTATCCGGCGCATCAGTCAGGAATTAAAGCTGTCCCATCTACACAACCAGGAGAGAGAAGCCTCCTTTCACCATAGAAACTCTATAAATACCAAGTGCATTCTTCAGAGAAGGGGTTAAGCAATCGATTACTTCATCACTTTACAAGTTCACGCCTTTGTCCATAGTTTTATTTCATTTTAAGGCAGATGCGAGAAAGAAGGTGTGCCGGTAGATCGTTCTGGCAAGCTTGCGAAAGCATCGGAAGCTCTAAGACAGAAAGAGGGCTGACGCCTGCGGAAGCGGGAACATTTGTAGATCAGAATAGAGATTTAGTATAAAAAGCCTCGGTCAGCAAGGAATTGCTACCAGGCTCTCTACCTTTACTTCACATGGTCATTTTGTACTTAACTCAATTATCAGAATGGAATGTCTTTCTCTATATTTGTTCACTCTCTATTATTTATGCATGAGTAGTTAAATTAGTTGAATGGGTTGAGAAGTAGCTAGCTAGCATAACGAGGGAATCTTCATCTTGCGATTATCTTGTTTATGTTTACTCTATCCGGTGATACACCACTATCAATGTCTATTTATGATAGACATTGAAAGTGTTCTATCCCTATTTATGATTGATATAAAGTGATAGATATATTTTCATTATATTTTGATTGTTTGCTTGATAGAGAGTGATAGATATATTTCTATTATTATATTTTGATTGTTTGCTTATCTGCTTAATAGTAGGTATACTTTATTAGATATATTTCGTGGGGGCTAGTTATTGGATTATATACATAGCTAGCTGGTTTGGTATTTTGATATTTGTTTTGTTTGGAGTTTTGTTTGATTGATTTTATAGTTTCAATTGATAAAGAAGTACATATATATATATAGTGATAGAAGTTTATCACTGTTTATCTGTAATAGACAGTGATAGACTTTTACCACTGTCTATCAGTGATAGTTAGAGATAAAAGTTTTCTATCAATATCTATCTGAAAGTATTCTATCATTCTCCCAATTGTATATGTTTTGATATTTGGTTGTTTGGCTAGGGCTACTTATTCAATTGTATATGTTTTGATGTATATATTTTTTTTTTAGTTTAGTTTGCTTATAAGATCCATGATGCGTTGTTAATGCGATGAAATAATGATGTAGAATGCGCTGGTGGAATATACGTTGTGCATGAAAGTTTTCTCAATAAGATCCAAGTATAAATCCTAATGAGCTGCCTGGTAAGCCCAGGGTCGAACACAGGGACTAAGGAAACAGTATGCGATGGTAATTTTCGATCACTTTGCGATAACAAATAAATCAATGAGTTGGTTGGTGTGTTGTTTAAAGTATAAAGTTTGTGCGGTGGATTTGAGAAAAGAGTTGATTATGCGAAAGATACAATGAGTATGCGGAGGAACGGGTTGAGAAGGTCTTTAGCTAGCGCTTTCTAAGATTGCGTTCAAGCTATGCGATCATGCTACACTCATGCGACAGTAATTCATTTTCCAATGCAAATGCGATAGCTCCTAGTTTAAGGACGCATGCGATGTATGCGATGATGTCTATAGAGCTTATTCCTAAGTCACTATTTCTTGCCTATGTGATGATGAAAGATTCACACAGGTACAAGGTGACCGCATACAATCATATCCCATCTCTAGGGTGCATGTACGTTAATAGCAAACAGAAGTTATTCCTAAGCTTCTATCTCTTGATTATGCGGTTCTAATCTGACTCTCCAAGCCTAGATCCTAATCTAACTTTTCCAAGCTTAGATTCTATCTTTAGACTACCTTCCTGAGTATCTCTAATGGAAGAATGACGCATATATAATACAAAATGATCCCATAGAATGAAGATCTCCGGTTATGCTAGTTAAGTGCTTCTCAACCCATTCGACAGATTTAGCTACTCATGCGTAATGTAAGGATAGAAGATAGATATAAAGATGCAATTTCCATTTTATAAATAAGTTCAGAATACAAAATAAAAATGGAAGAATAAAGGTAGAGAGCCTGGTAGGAATATCTTGCTTCCTAAGGCTTTTACACTGAGTTATCTCTATTCTGCCCAAAAGATGTTCTTGCTTCCGTAAGAGTTGGCCCTCTCTCTATTTTTGACGCTTCCTGACACTCTTCCGGGTTAACCAGGACAATCTCTCGACGTAATCTCCCTTCACTCGCCTCTGCATTCTAAGTAAAGAAAATTATGAACAAGGCTAACTTTCTTCTATATGGTGAACTTTCAAAACTGAGCGAACAGAACCAAACTATCCAAACTCCTTAAACGAAGGTGGCCTTCAGTATTTATAGAGCTTTAGAGTGAAAAGCTTCTTCTCTCGAATAATTGCACTGATGGGATGTCATTAATTATCTGTCTGATGCGCCGAATATTTGTCACCAAAAAGTTGAGTGTACTTGCTACAGTATGTCGTTAACGGCTTGTCAACTTAATTTGGAATCGACCGTCATCAACTTTCTGTTCCATCGTGATTTATTAAGCTTTCACCTTGATGCACCGACTCTATGCGGCCACCTTCTTAAGCAGATTTTCACGAACGCAAACGATCGCATAGCCTTGCGGTAATCTCTTATGCGCTCGGACGCTAATTTCCTTGGATCGCAATTTCTTCTTGCGTCACTGCATTTTCCTGCATAAAATACATAAGTTAGCTGTTTTAATGCAATGGATGCATGCGATCACAATGTTGTAAACTTAATGCTTTTGGACGCAATATTATATATTTTTCCATCGCAATCCTCCATTTTCTCAAGGTTGCCTTATTCAAATCCTATATACCAGAATCTCCTTAATTTTTATCCAGGTCTCTTCTTAAAGTGTTTCTAAAATTTAGGGACCGCAAGTTTAACCTTCTAAAAGACTTTACTAGTTTCTAGGGCATCGCATGATTTATTTCGTAAAATAAAAAAACTTTTTCAATTGGGGTATTTTTAAATGATTTTTACCCTTGCAAAATTTAGATATTTTTTCTATGACCTTGCGTTGATCCAAGTGCCTATAGCCTTCGTTTTGGCTTGCCTCCACGTGTGTCATGCGGATATCCAACTATGAGCAAGGTGCACTTTCTCAGTCTAAACTCTGCCCATTTGGCAGCGGAGTTGCGATCATTTTATTTATGCGCTGTGTAATGCGTTTTTGGTGTATGATATTAAGTGCTCATAATGATGCGATACTAGTTCTATTTATGCGTTAATTAGGGATGTTCATGTAGTATGCTTTGCGTTGTCACAAGTTTCCTTACGATGGAACCAAGTGTAATTCCACCGCAAGTTTCTCAGTGTGATCCGAGGTCGAACACGGGGAAGTGGTTTCGGTTATCGCGGGATGCTCATGGTATATGCGACCAGGTTTTCAATCTTTTAAAAGAAGTTTGTACAGGTAAGTAAATAGCAGTAAAATAAAGGAAAGCAGTAAAGATGCGATAAAACATAAAAATATAATAAACCTAAGCTAGATGTTACAAGATACGAACTTTATGCACAAGATGCTAGGATTAAGACTGGTTGTGAAGTTTGTGCAAAGACATGAAATGTGGCGACAAGTTTTATGAACAGAATAGAAAGAGAACACTAGAAGAAATTCGGGCTTTAATGTCGGTTGGCAAACGACATTAAAGATAGTATTATTAAAGCCCTTTAATGTTGGTTGCCTTTAATGTCGGTTTTAAACCGACATTAAAGGGCTTCAATAACACAGCCTTCAATGTTGGTTGCAACCGACATTAAAGACCTTCAATGTCGGTTGCAATCGACATTAAAGGTCTTTAGTGATTAAAGCCTGTTGGTTGCAACCGACATTAAAGAACCTACATTAAAGACCTTTAATGTCGGTTGCAAACGACATTAAAGCCTGTTTTTTTTATTCTTAACCGACATTGAATAAGTCTCATATACTAAATGGTGAGATCCAGAATACCAACTCCTTCAATTCCAAAAGCTAACCTTGAAATTACCATTTAGCTTACAAATAATTGCAAAGAACAAAAACATATTGACAATTCCAGTATCAAATAATACAAACTCCTTTTTTTTCTTAATCTATCATTAGCTGAAGACAAACTAACAAATGCAATTGCAAGCAAACCCAAGGTAGTAAATTCCAAAGCTTCGATGTATCCCATTGATAGAGCATAAATGAAAACCGCAAGACATAAATTGGATCATATTGTTCATGTTCGGAACCATGTTAATGTCCCTGCATCAGTGCATTAGAGTATTAATTTGGAACAGAAAAGTATGAACAAATTGTAAAAAGAAGCCTACTGATTTGTAAAAAGAAGCCTGCATCAGTGCATTCGTCTTTTTCTCAAACTTTTCAAATCATAACAGCTCGTGGAAAATAATCTAAATGCTTCAAATATTAAACATGAACCTCTCTACAAACCGGGCATTTAGACTCCTGGCTGGCAGCCTTCGATCCATCACAAATCATCACTGAAGCAGCTAAACAAACACATGATTTTCAGAAGAGATGCCCACAACCCAAAGCATATGGATCAAATAATGTTTCCTGTAACATCAACATAATTTAAAGTCTTATCCAATAAACTACAAATAGAGTCACTTGAAAACACTTAGAAACTGTGCTTAAAACTGCAAGTATTCAAAAATACACTTACCAAGAACAATTTTTATGTGAATTCCTTGCTGTTGCAAGAAATCCATCTCCTCCCCACCCCTTCCAAACACCTAAAAAACACACAAACAACACCATTAAAAGTATATGGTAGAGGAAGAGATTGAGAGAATACAAATGTGAGGCAACTTCAATCAACATGATTAAAAAGAAAACAGAAAAGTAGCAAACTCAAGTTTATAGGATACTAACTATTTAAATCGGATGTTAAAGAATGCTAGTAGATACTAACTATTTAAATCGGAGAATCCATATGATATTTGATGATATATGCATGAACCTGCTTCCCAAATTCGATAGATTGCAAGAAACAACAAGCATTCAACACGATTCCGAGCGTATAGTTTGTAGGATAAGCTCCCGCTTCCAACATTTCTATGAACACTCGAAAAGCAACAAAGATAAAAAAAAAAATCTACAGTAAATAAGTAATTGGAAGACCTGATGTTTTTGTATGTTCTTACCATTGTGCTTGAGTTCCTAGAAGGACAAATCACAATACAAAATACAGTACATCTTGGTGATTTGAACTGACATGTTTGACGCAATGTTTTTGAGTTGAAGACAAAGATTTAACGATAGATGGAAGCCGAATGGGATAGATATTTATCCAGTTTATGAGCATCGGTAGATAGATATCTCGTTTGACTCTTATACAAGTCAAACGAGAGGGGACTTTATGTGCAAGAGCGAGAGTGGAGGTATGAGCGAGAGCTTTCAATATTGTGAAGATTTCAATATCTGGTATGAGCGAGAGTGGAGGTATGAGCGAAAGAGATAGTAGCGAGAGCGAGGGTGAGAGCGAGAGTGAGAGCGAGAGTGGATGGACTTTATGAGCGAGAGCTAGGGATTTAGGAGAGAGGGGAGGGATTTGGGCGAGAGCCGAGAAGGGAGGGATTTGGCCTTTATGAGCGAGAGCGAAAGGGATTTGGGCGAGAAATTTGTTGTTTTTTTAGCTGGTTTATATTCAAAAACACTAAAATGTAGCCAAATAGCATTACCTCAAAAACAGATTCAAATCCTTCATATTACCTCAGAAATAGATTCAAATCCTTCATATTAACTCAGAAACAGATTCAAATCCTTCATATTCAAATCCTTCATGTGACAATCTGCAAGGAAAAAACTCAAACCTAGATTAAAATTGACGTAAAAAAGATCTAAAAAAAGGGGAATGAAATTGCAAATTGAATTACCTCATAAACAGATTCAAATCCTTCATATCTCTACCGATCTCTCTGTTCTTTCTTCAATTTATTTTTTCAATCATCGTTGGAATCTTCTCAAAGCATTGACTATGACTCCCGCTGCTTGTTTATCAATGGCAACGGGAGTACGAAAAGATGCAAAATCGATTTCAAATTGGTACTACATGGACCGGCATTGCCGACCTATCTACAGGTTCTGCCATTTCTTGTTGGTTCCACATATCTCTTACTTCTCTACCTCAGAAACAGATTCATCGAGTAGGTGTTTGAGGGAGTGATGATCTAAGAGATTGGCTTTTTTGGAATTTTTGGTCGCCATTTTTGATAGCTTTCAGTTTTAATTCTCTTTGCCGTCTCCGAAGGTTTGTCTGAAATCTGAGAGAGAAAGGAGAGAAACAAAATGTAACCTAATATCATTTTCGTAAGAAACAAAAATGGGGGGGACTGGGGAGGAGGTGGCTGATGGCGAAAATAGGGTTTAGAAAAGGGATAGATAGGGATAGAAGCGGGAAATGAAAAAAAATGGGGGGGGGGAATGGGTTTTGTTTTTTTTAAGGAAAAAATAGAAAACCGGTTCTTTAATGTCGGTTTAAAATCGACATTAAATGTATACCTACATTGTCGGTTTAAAACTGACATTAAAGATCCGTTTTTTTTTTAAAAAAAATAAAACCGACATTATACATCCGGTTTCACGTTTTCCAACCAACATTAAAGCCCAAAATTCTTGTAGTGGAAAGACGAATAATACAAACAACGCAAGTTCTTAATTGGATTGAAGGTACACATATTGTTCCGCTCTTCTCTTAGCATACACCTCTCAGTGATCGGCCGCGTTCCCCACATGTCTGTGGTGAAACAAAGTCTAACGTCATGAACGCAAGGTTGCTTCCATGTCTGGAAGTACTGCTCACTTTAGTTAACGCACTCTTCTGACCTTCTCTCAATAGATCCGAATGACATCTTTACTTCTGCTCTCACAAGTGAAGATGCCGTCTAGCATGCTTTAGCTAAATGTATTTGATAACTTTAATACAGATTAAGTTCTTGGTGATTCATATTGCTCATCAAGAGATTAAGAAAACATCATGGAGAAAGTGACTAATGGGTGAACGAAAATAGACAGAAAATGGTAAATGGAATCTATCGAAACATTTAATATTTCTACTAAGCGTTTGATACATGATGTGTGAATGAAGAGATAAAGAAAATATGGAATACAATGAAAGAGAGATAGAACAGATACAAACAAGTGCCAATGTCTTGGCATAGATTCGATGGAGATCTACTTGTCAGATAGGATGGTTTCGATGTTAGGAAGAGCTTCCCTCTCAGGCTTGCTCCACCGGTAGCAGGGATATTTGCACAGAGCTTCGATCGGTTATATGGTAGGTCAGATCTGAGATTCAACTCTTGGCCTTATCTTGTTCTCTTACTGGATTTCTTCTCTTCAGCACTCAACTCAGCCTTTTCTCTTTAAAATCTTACAGCACTTAGCCCCGTATCCAATAGCATATTTTTCTCTGAAATCAATGGGGTATTTATAGGAGCAGATCTTTGACTCTGTCCTTGTGGTCCCCATTTGATTTTTATGGTAATTCTGGAGATGGAGGGATATTATTCCTTCTGTTATGCAATCAGACCATCAATTCTTCACAACCGTTAGTTGTACACGTGTCTCAATCCTCCGCTCTCGCATTGCTCAGTTGCATCTTTCGATCATAGGTTAGCATGCAGTGTTTGTTTTTATTACTGCATGCAGTTGAAGCATAGCTCTAGACCGACTGTCACATTGTGTCGTCACTGTGGTAATCGTCTCTTCATGGTTGATCGACGAGCACAATGTGACAGAGATGCGTTGATTAGTCTCTCATGAGCCTTGAGCGCAAGCAGTGACTTGGTCTCCTGTAAAACAGAGTAAAGTTCAGCTTGTCTTCCATCTTTTTGGCGTTAATGGGTGTAATCGCAAACATTTATAATTATTGTCATACTAGGCTAATTTTCATACAATTGGCACATAATTACTAACTTTTGGCCGCAATATCTAGATAAGGTGGCATAAATAACTTGTATTTCTACAAGTTATCACGTTGATCACGATTCCTACCTTCCTTTTGGCTTGCCCCCACCCCGGGTGTCATGCGGACATCCAACTATGAGTAGGATCCGATCGCAACATTATGATTTTTTTTTTTTTGTAATGCAAAAAGACAAATATGCGATAACAAATAAAATAAGGGTAACGAAAGTTCAGGAATCATTGATAGGAAAAAGGATATTCCGAAAAGGATTGCGTCCCTAATGAGTTTGAGTTGCATAGTAATGCAGGGACTGCTTATTTCAATCTGTGTTTTTTATGTCCAAGGAAACTTTCTCTTCTTTTCTCGATCTTCATGGATCTTGATTGCCTTAATCCGGAGCTTTTTCCCATTGACGTTCATTACGATCTCCCCTTTGTGCACATCAATTTGAGCGCGACTAGTCTAGAGGAATGGTCGTCCCAATATGATGGGCGCATCTTCGTCCGTTTTATAGTCCAGAATGATGAAGTCTGTCGGTAAGATAAATTTGTCAATTGAGACTGCGACATCTTTCAACTCTCCCTCGGGATGTATTCGGGATCTGTCTTCAAGTACGAGAGTCTCCGTCGTGGGCGTTAGTTTGCCCATATTCAATTGTTTGAAGATTGATAACGGCATTAAGTTTATACTCGCCCCAAGATCGCATAGTGCTTGCCCAATGTCAACCCCTACAGTTGAGCATGGTATCGTGAAGCTTCCTAGGTCGCACATTTTTTGTGGCATCATAGTATTTTGCGTTACTGCCTCTGTAACTTACCTTCATCATTTTGTTTCTTTTTCAATCCTTGCGGGTATGACGGTAGCTGTACTTCTGTTTCGTGTTCTAGAGGCTTAAAGGTGGACGCAACTTCTGGGTTCATCTTCTCGGGCTCTTCTGAATCATATGTCAACGGGTTCTTGGTTGTCATTGCATTTTCTCTAGTGGGATCTTCCCCTTCTTCCGCTATCGTTTTTCCGCTTAGCAAGGAGACTGCTAGGTATTGTTCCTTTCCTGTACCCCCAGGATTGTGAGAAGCTCAGTTGAACTCTGCAACGCTCCTTACGGTCTATTTTTTAGTTCGCCCGCAATTTGCCCTATCTGAATTTCAAGATTTCGAATGGACGTCGCTTGCTTCTGAAGAACTGATTCATTCTTTTCAATATATTGCTTCAGTAAACTCTCCAAAGATGAAGATTGCGGTGCCTGCGAACTGCTGGCTTGATTTTGCATCTGACCGCTCGTTGGAAAAATCTGGGTGGCCCTTCTTTTTGCGCCACTAATTGAAAATTGTGTTGTTGATTCTTCCACGCGAAGTTAGGGTGGTTTCTCCACCCAGGTTTGTACACATTAGAGAACGGGTTATTCTTTATGAAGCATACTGACTGCGGATTCCTTGGGCATTCTTCAATCGAATGTGCTTCTCTACAGCTGACAAAACTCATGGTCATTTGAGCAATTGTGTTGACCTGCCCTTTTTGCGTTCCTGTGCTATTGATTGCGATACCTTGTATTAGGTTCATCATCGCGTTCATTTGGGTTTGTAGGGATGTGATGGCCTCATTATTTGCGTCACTATTTTTAATTCTTAATCTTTTATCACTTTCTCTTCAGTCCTCATGATTTCTTGAAATGCAATCAAGTATATTTTTCGCCTCGTCATATGTCTTATCCAGCAAACATCCAGCTGCTGCTGCATTGGCAGTCGTCTGCGATGCAGGGTTCAATCCGTGGTAGAAAATTTCCATTTGTAAACAGTCTGGTAAGCCGTTATGTGGCCAATCTCTTACCAGCCTCTTAAACCTCGCCCAGGCGTCACTAAGCAATTCATCAATATCCTGTTCGAAATTAGTGATCAACTTTCTTCTTCTGGCATTCTCTGTCGGAGGGAAGTACTTCTTCATGAACTTCTCCACTACCTGTTCCCATGATGTAATCTCCCCTGGTTCGAGAGAATAAGCCTATTTTCGTGCCTGGTCACACAACGAAAATGGAAACAATGTTAGTTTAACCTCCTCAGCGGAGATGTTTGGTAAAACAATCATGTTACAGATCTCAATGAAACTCTGGAGGTGGGCGTGCGGATCTTCGCCACGCCTACCACCAAATTGTCTGGCAGTTTGGATCATCTACGACATAACCAGATTCATTTCAAGCCTCGATCCATCCAGAGTTGGCCTCATGATTCCTGGGGAGAAATCATATAGGCTGGGCGACGCATAGTCCCGAATGGGTCTATTGCGCTCATTCGCCAAGAGAATGGGGTTGGCCATTATATTATTTGCGTTTGCGGCCCTCTCTTCCAGTTGTTCCACCATTCTTGGAGTTCTGTCTTGTTGTTGTTGGCGGTTGTTTCTCAATCTTTTTCAGAACGTTCTTTCAATCTCTAGGTCATAATTCGCCAGAGATTGAAAGCTGCAAAGAAAATAAAAAAAATTATCGTTAACATAATGTACTGTCGTAGTCCCCAGCAACGGCGCCAAAAACTTGATGCATGTTGTTAATGCAATGAAATAATGATGTAGAATACACTGATGGAATATACGTTGTGCATGCAAGTTTTCTCAGTAAGATCCAAATATAAATCCTACTGAATTGCCTGGTAAGCCCAGGGTCGAACACAGGAACTAAGGAAACAGTATACGATGGTAATTTTCGATCACTTTGCGGTAACAAATAAATCAATGAGTTGGTTGGTGTGTTGTTTAAAGTATAAAGTTTATGCGGCAGATTTGAGAAAAGAGTTGATTATACGAAAGATATAATGAGTATGTGGAAAAACGGGTTGAGAAGGTCTTTAGCTAGCGCTTCCTGAGATTGCATTCAAGTTATGCGATTATGCTACACTCATGCGACAGCAATTCATTTTCCAATGCAAATGCGATAGCTCCTAGTTTAAGGACGCATGCGATGATGTCTATAAAGCTTATTCCTAAGTCTCTACTTCTTGCCTATGCAATGATGAAAGATGCACACAGGTAAAAGGTGACCGCATACAATCATATCTTATCTCTAGAGTGCATGCGATGCGTTAATAGCAAATAGAACTTATTCCTAAGCTTCTATCTCTTGATTATGCGGTTCTAATCTGACTCTCCCGAGCCTAGATTCTAATCTGACTTTTCCAAGCCTAGATTCTTTCCTTAGACTACCCTCCCGAGTATTTTTAATGGACGAATGACGCATACATAATACAAGATGATCGCATAGAATGAAGATCTCAGGTTATGCTAGCTAAGTGCTTCTCAACCCATTCGACAGATTTAGCTACTCATGCGTAATGTAAGAAGAGTGAACAGCTATAAAGATGCAATTTCCATTTTATAAATAAGTTCAGAATACAAAATAACAATGGAAGAATAAAGGTAGAGAGCCTGATATCAATATCTTGCTTCCAAAGGCTTTTACACTGAGTTATCTCTATTCTGCCCAAAAGATGTTCTTGCTTCCACAAGAGTTGGCCCTCTCTCTATTTTCGACGCTTCCCAGCACTCTTCCGAGTTAACTAGGGCGATGTCTCGGCATAATCTCCCTTCACTCGCTTCCGTCTTCTAAGTAAAGAAAACTATGAACAAGGCTAACTTTCCGAACTCCTTAAACGAAGGTGGCCTTCGGTATTTATAGAGCTTCAGGGTGAAAAGCTTCTTCTCTCGAATGATTGCACTGATGGGATGTCATTAATTCTCTGTCTTATGTGCCAAATATTTGTCACCGAAAAGTTGAGTGTACTTGCTATAGTATGTTGTTAACGGCTTGTCAACTTAATTCAGAATTGACCGTCATCAACTTTCTGTCCCATCGTGATTTATTAAGCTTTCACCTTGATGCGCCAGCTCTATGCGGCCAACTTGTTGAGCAAATTTTCACGAATGCAAATGATCACATAGCCTTGTAGTCACAATCTCTTATGCGCTTAGATACTAATTTCCTTGAATCACAATTTCGCCTTACGTCAACGCATTTTCCTGCATAAAATACATAAGTTAGCTGTTTCAATACGATGGACGCATGCGATTGCAATATTATATATTTTTACCATCGCAATCCTACATTGTTTTATATCTTTCCGCTGTAATAATGTGCATTTCTGCCCGTTATCAATCCACTTCATGGTTTAGTCATTTTATGATATAAAGAAAAGAAGTACGTAGAAAGTGATAAAATTCTATTATTATCTATCAATGATAGATAGAGATAGAAGTTTTATATCAATGTCTATCACAAATAGATACTAATAGACTACTATTAGTGTCTATCTGTGAGAGACATTGAAAATGTTCTATGTTGTCTATCATTCATACCACTACCAGAGTATACATATCTTTTCTTACATATTTGTCACTGGGGGCTACTTACTGTTGGTGTTTTGACATTTCTTTTGCTTGTAGGATTGATTTCATGCTTTAGTATATAAAGAAGTACTTGATAGAAAATGATAGACACTATCATTGTCTATCACATTTAATGGTCTCTATCATTGTATATCGCTGATAGATATGATAGAAGTCTATCAATATCTATCAGCGATGGAAAGTCTATCACTATCTATCAATGATAGATAAAGATAGTCTCTACCAATGTTCATCGAATGATAATAGTGAGTGATAGTCAATGATAGAATATAGCATTGTCAATCACTAATAGACATATATCACTTGCTTATTGCTGATAATTGTATGTTTAAATAGATGGAAATGGAATATGAAATTCAAGTAATAATGCAAGACCAAAACAAGGTTTTGAGTATAACAATATTCATCTCATTAGATGTAATACAAACTAAAAAGAAGCAATTAGATTATATAAATTTAATTAGTTTTAGAAATGGTCCTTTTGGCCATTTTCTAAATCTAAAAATCAAGAAATGCCTACAAAATTCATAAACTACCTTCTAAGAAAACAATGTGTCAAAAGGAAGCCAAATGTCATGGCTTTCAACTTCAGTGGGCATATATTAGAATTTGGATTAAAAGAATTTTGCTTAATCACAGGTTTAAATTTTACTCAACTACCACCCATAGATTTAAAGAAACAAGATTAGATCTCTAAACTTAGGGAAAGATTTTTTAAGAATGATGATTCAATTGATAGGAAAGATGTTGAGAGAAGCCTTAAGTTCTTACAAAATTCTGAAAGTGATAGTGTCAAGGTTAAATTGGCAAACCTCCTCTTCTTGGAGCCCTTTTTAATCCCTAGGCTGGAAACATGTTGACATGTTGGACAATGAACAAGCCTTTAAAACCTATCCTTGGGGACGATTGTCATACAACTTGACATATCAATTTTTTAAAAAGGCTTCTTCTACTAAGAAGGATTTTGTGTACCTTCATGGTTTCCCTTTGGCACTAGTTATTGGGCATTTAAAATAATACCAAAACTTTCAATAATAGATCTTGGATTTGGAAGAAAACTTGGCAATCAAAGTCCAAAATTAATATCATAGGAGTTCATGGAACCTGCTCATTGGAGAAATCTTGAAGAGAATATATTTCAAAGAAATGATGTAAGTATTTCTTACAATTTCTTAGCTTCATTTTTGTTACTTGCACTTGTTTCTAACAAAAAACAAATAGTAGTCTATCTCTGATAAACAGTGTTAGACTACTATCTGTGTATATCACTATCACAAAAAGCATTTGTTAGTATTTTCCTCTTTTTTATGTAATGATTTAACATGTGTTTACACTTGTAATTTTGTGTAATTCCACTAGTTCCAACAGAACAAGAATCATAATCAACAACCATCAAATATTTGATATATTTCGAAGAAAAGGAGAAGGGATCAGATAGAAAGAGAAAGAAAAATAGAAGAAGAAAGAAATAAATAAAGAGAATTAATTGGAGAAAAAAAGGAGTATGGGAAAATATAACAGAGGAAATAGAAGAACTGAAAAATGCCCAAAAGAGGGTAGAAAAGGAGCAAAAAAGTTTGAAACAAGGCCAAGAAGAGATCATCATAATGTTAAAAATAATCATGGAAAGACTGAATGATAAATTTCCAATTGAAAAACTTCTGCAAGAAGAACAAGAAAAATAGCTTGAGAAGACCATGAAAAAACAAAACTCCTTCTTATAGCTTATAAATTCTTGAAAGAATATAATGAAATTGATAAAAGGGTGAATTATGCATGGCTCAGGTAAGTCTTTTGCTATGTGATATTTTATTTTTTAAATGTAAACATACATTTACTAACTAACAAAAATTATTTTTCTTGTAGATTAAAATTAGGAATGAAGTAAAGGTCTGTATACAAGTTTTTGTACTAATAGATAGTGAAATTGGGAATGAAGGAAAGGTTTGTATCAAATATCACTATTTTTTAAATATCACTATTTATCAATGCTTTTTTATTCCTTTTGATTTATGTCTTAATAGGAATATCATTCTTTTCATTTTTTTTGTGTTTGATTTATGTTTTTTATTTTAGGAATCTAATATACAAAAGCAAGTGATCTAAACACAAGATGATTTCGAACTTATTCAAACCCTACATTTAGAAATTCCAAAAACACAAAAATTGACACTAGAGTTGGAGGATGGAAAGAAAAGTTTTGATTCCTCTCTTAAGTTACTTTGTTTTAACTCTTAAGCAACTTTGTCTTGATAGACAATGAGGTCTATTATTGCCCATCAGTGTCAATCACTGATAAACAATTCAGCCACTTCCTTGCTCGTGTATGGTCCTAAGGATCTGATCCTTATTGGATACACTGATTTTGACTTTCAGACCGATATTGATTCAAGAAAATCAACTTCGGGGTCAGTATTCACTCTTAACAGAGGAGCAGTTGTGTGGAGAAGCATCAAGCTGAGCTGTATTGCAGACTCCACAATGGAAGCCGAGTATGTTGTTGTAAGCGAATCAGCAAAAGAAACATAGTTGATCCATTTACGAAGGCCCTCTCGGCTAAAGTGTTCGAGGGTCACCTAGTAGGACTAGGTCTACGAGTTTTGTATCACTAGGGCAAGTGGGAGAATTGATGGGTATTATGATGCCCTAGTTTATTGTATTTGTACATTTTATTCTCTCCATGTAAACTCAACATTGTATATATTTGTATATATTGATCCACTGGAGTTTTAGTCCAACTGGGAGTATTGTTGGGTTTTATATCCTAAAAACTCACAGTTTGTAAAATGATAAACATTTTCTATTATCAATATACTTGTTATTGATCTCATAAATTGTATAAAAGTCTAAATTCAATAAACTAAGACCTATGACTATTGTATGTGTACTTGAACTTTATGTGGAGACGTAAGAGTGGATCGGGTTTGAGTAAATAGTCAAAATGATCTATGGTACATGAATGAGGTTGGGTACCTTATTCTGGTAACACCATTGGATGCGGCCTACTCTGTAGTTGTTACAAAGAGTTATAAAGTGCTACATACGATGTGATCCTAATTCGTACATGTTATGACATGAGGAGTGGGGGCGTCATATGCAATGAGTTTGCATAAGATCAGGATGAAGAAATAAGTCACTCTTACTTTATAACGTTGTTTACTGTTTAAGACTGAATATTTCACCTAGATGACCTAGGTTAATCGATCTTAATCTTAAGCTAGCTAAGAACTCCTGTTTGTTCGGGATTATCCTTTGATCTGCAGACGGTGAGAGTAGTCCAACAGTACTGCTCAATAAGCTTACCATTTTGGGGATAAGACCGGATGAATAGCTGGGGACATAACCTTGCAAGATGGAGTTCATGCCTACCTGATTTAGGGATAGGAGAAAGGTTGTTCTCTCAAGTATTGAATCCAGGTCTTGAACAAGGGGCCCCACCCTCTCACTAGACTGAGAGAGTTTGGTTTGGTGATTGGATCACAAACTAGTTGTTCATTAGAGGATCAGTAGGCACTTGAGGAATAATACGTAATCTCGGGGGTAAACAGATATTTGACCCAGCCGTTATTATGAATAATCTGTGAAGGGTCGACTTGCTGATTATGGTTAAATCATGTGGACATAATATATCTACAGTGAGGGAAGTGCAACTATGGGCTTTAGTGGAATGACCCATTAGTTAACGAATGGAGATGAATCTGGTCTAATGAGTTTAGCCAATTAATTTCGGATCATTGGTCCCATGATCTGTAGGTTCGCGAGGTCCCCCTATTAGCTCGTAACGGACTAGCTCTAGAATAGCATGATAAGTTAATTAAAACGTTCAAATTAGAATTAAGGGAATTAGTAATTATATGATATATAATTATGTTTAATTTTAGAATTAAATGGAATAGGAGAATTTATATATTTAAAAATGATTTAAATATATAAAGATGGATATGTGTTAAAATTAATTTAATATTGATATTAAATTAATTAAGTTTTATTTAATAATTAATTTATGAAATTAATTAATTTTTCATTTTAAAATCAAATTTTTATTTTTAGATAAAATTAGAAAATTGGAAAACAAAACACACTTAAATAGAAAAATGAGTTTTTCCATCATCCATCTTTGAAGTAGCTCACTGATGCGTTATTTTATGTGGTGAAATTATGAAAGGAATTGAAGTGATGGAAATGCGTTGTGCAACAAGTTTTCTCAGCAAAATCCAAGTATAAATTCTACTGAGTTTCCTGGTAAGTCCAGGGTGGAACTCAAGGACTAGGAAAAACGGTATGCGGTGATAATTTTTAAGAAGACTTTGTGGTAACCAGTAAATCAAAGAGTTGTTTTGGGTTATTGTTTGAAGAATGAAAAGTATGCGGTGGATTTGAGAAAAGGTTGATTATGCGGTAGATACACTGAGTATGCGGAGGAGCGGGTTGAGAAGGTCTTTAGCTAGTGTTTCCCAGGAATGCAATCATGCTACACTCATGCGACAACAAATCATTTTCCAATGCAAATGCGGTGTTCCTAGTTCTAGGATGCATGCGATGAATGCGATAATGTCCATAGAGCTTATTCCTAAGTCTCTACTTCTTGCATATGCGATGATGCAAGATGCACACAAAGACAAGGTGTCCACATACAATCATAACCTATCTCTAGGATGCATGCGATGCGTTGATAGCAAACAGTGCTTATTCCTAAGCTTCTATCTCTTGATTATGCGTTCTAATCTGACTCTCCCGAGCCTAGATTCTAACCTGACTTTTCCAAGCCTAGATTATGTCCTTAGACTACCCTTCCGAGTATCTCTAATGGACGAATGATGCATACATAATACAAGATAATCACATAGAATGAAGATCCCCAGTTATGCTACCTAAGTGTTTCTCAACCCATTCGACAGATTTAGCTACTCATGTGTAATAAACAGAGAGTGAACAGATATAAAGAAGTAAATTCCATTTCTATAGATAAGTTCAAAGTACAAGATGACAATGGAAGATAAGGATAGAGAGTCTGGTAGCAATCCCTTACTTCCCAAGGCTTTTACACTGTTACTCTATTCTGTTCAAAAGATATTCCTGCTTCCACAGGAGTTGGCCCTCTCTTTGATCTTGACGATTCCGGCACTCTTCCAAGTTCACCGGAATGATCTCTTGGCACAATCTCGCTTCTCTCACTTTCGCCTTCTAAATAAAAAAAAAAAAACTAACAACAAGGCTACTTCTAACTATGGAGAAAATTATCTAACTGTCGAACTAAACGAACCCCTTCACTAAAGGTTGCCTTCGGTATTTATAGAGCTTCTGGGTGAAAGGTTTCTTCTCTCTTATGATTGCACTGATGGGATGGAATTAATTCTCTGTTTGATGCGCCGAATATTTGTCACCGAAAAGTTGAGTCTACTTGCTATAGTAGTTCGTTAGCGGCTTGTCAACTTAATTCGGAATCGACCGTCATCAGCTTTCTGTCCCATCATGATTTATTATGTTTTTTACCCAGATGCGCCCACCAAGTTGCGTCGGCTCTATGCGGAAATTCTTCTTGAGCATATATTTGCGAGCATAAATCACCGCAAAGTCTTGCGGTAACACTACGCTCGACCGTTACTTTCTTGTGATCGCATTTTCCGTCTTGCGTCAACGCATATTCTGCACAAAAATACAAAAGTTAACTGTTGTCATGCGATGAACGCATGCGACCGCAATGTTATGAACTTAATGCTTTTTGGACGCAATCTTATATATTTTATCAATGCAAACCTGTATTGTTTAATAATTTAGCACTGTAATAACGTGCATTCTACCCATTATCACACCCCTTGTTTGTCCTCAAGTATAAGCTAAAGATTTCCTTTAGAAAGTCGACCGCAATCTCTTTTTCTAGATTTCTCAAGGATGGCTCATTCAAATCTTATACACCAAGATTTTCTTAATTCTTATTCAAGTCTCTTCTTAAAATATTTCTAAAATTTAGGGACCGTAAGTTTAACTTTTAAAAAGACTTTATTGGATTCCAAGACATCGCATGATTTTTTTTAGACATTATTATTTTTTTCTCATACCCATGTGGCAGCGGAGTTGTGGTCATTTTTTTTTATGCGTTGATCACGATTCCTACATTCGTTTTGGCTTGCCCTCACGTGTGTCATGCGGACATCCAACTACGAGTAGGATCCGATTGCAACGTTATGATTTTTTTTTTATAGAGCTAAAAATAGCAAGGTCGAAAATAAATACCTCACCCCTAAATTTAAAATGTGGCAATGTCCTCATTGCCAAAAGATTGAAATAAGTCATGCGATGTTCTTAGAAAGTTTGGTAAAGGTTAGTTTGAAAGAAAGCTAGCAAACCACTGACTTCTAGAAATATTTCATGAGGTGACTGTCCTAAAATTAATTTGAATCTAGTGTACACGAAAAAATAAAAGCATGTGTTTCATCATTGAATCCATAATTGGCAAAGAGAAAGCCTGCAGTGACTTACTAAATTGATCAATGTTAAATGATTGTGTTAATCAAAGACAAAGAGGTGATAAAACTTTCAAAATTAAAATGCGATGCGATAGTGCAAAATTTGGAATAAAGTCAAGGAAAGATACAACCTCTAAATTTGCATCATTGCCCGCATTGTGATAAAACTTTCAAAATTAAAATGCGATGCGATAGTGCAAAATTTGGAATAAAGTCAAGGAAAGATACAACCTCTAAATTTGCATCATTGCCCGCATTGTGATAAAACTTTCAAAATTAAAATGCGATGCGATAGTGCAAAATTTGGAATAAAGTCAAGGAAAGATACAACCTCTAAATTTGCATCATTGCCCGCATTGTGATAAAACTTTCAAAATTAAAATGCGATGCGATAGTGCAAAATTTGGAATAAAGTCAAGGAAAGATACAACCTCTAAATTTGCATCATTGCCCGCATTATTTGTTGACGCATCCTGCTTTGCGGCGATCTCCTTTCTATGGATTGCGGTGACAAAATTAAGTAGTTCGTCTTCGTGTAGCGCCTCCGCAATCGTTTACCTCGATCGTTTGCAATGAAAACATTGAGAGGGTTAAATAACTAAAAAAATAAGTTAACAAAAAAAATTTCCTTTTTTTTCAGCAGAAGTAAAATGAAGATGGATAAATGATAATTGAAACATCATAGTAGTGAGAGTTCATGAATCATAAGTAAGTAAAAGGATACTCCAGAAGACTTGCGCCCTAGATGATTTTCTATCGCATGCCAGTGCAGAGGCCACTCCATTTTCCTTCATTCCGGATTTCTCAAGTCTACAGAGGTCTTTTCTTCATGAAAATCTCCCTCGCAATATGCCTTCACTCTTTGCCCATTAACCTTGAATGTACAGGTCCCTTCCTCAGTAATCAACACAACTGCACCATGCGGGAATATTTCATTAATTATAAAGGGCCCGGACCAACGCGAATTTAACTTGCCGGGAAAGAGTCGTATCCGTGAATTGAAGAGCAAGACCTTTTGTCCAACGTGGAGATTTTTGCCGCATAGCCGGTTGTCATGCCAACGTTTTGTTCGTTCTTTGTAAATTTTGGCATTTTCATAAACTTGCGTTCTTCACTCATCAAGCTCGACCAGTTGTAGTTTTCTTGCTTCCCCTGCTGCTTTCAAGTCGAAGTTAAGTTTCTTCACCGCCCACAGCACTTTATGCTTCAACTTTAGTGGTAAATGGCATGCTTTACCAAACATCAACGCATACGGAGATATGTCATCGGTGTTTTGTAGGCAGTCCGGTATGCCCACAACGCATCGTCCAACTTTGTTGCCCAATCTTTTCGCGAAGGCTTTACCATCTTCTCCAATATCAGCTTAACTTCTCGGTTGGACACTTCAATCTGACCATTCGTCTGTGGATGGTATGCGGTGGCCACTTTTTGGAGGATATTATATTTCAGCAATAGATTTTTGACTGAGTAATTGACAAAGTGGGAGCCTTCGTCACTTATTATGGCACGTGGAGTACCAAAACGCGTGAAAATATTTTTCTTTAGGAATTTGGAGACTACTGTCGCATCACTTGCGGTGCATGCTAATGCTTCTACCCACTTGGACACGTAGTGGACGGCTCATAGAATATACTTGTGACCATTCGAAGGTGGGAATGGTCCCATGAAATCAATGCCCCAGACGTCGAACAACTCCAGTTCTAGAATGATGTTCATGGGAATCGCATGTTTCCATGAAATGTTACCCATGCGTTGGCACCAGTCACACTTTATCACGTAGTTTCTGGCATCCTTCAATAGTGTTGGACAATAGTACCCACTTTGTAATACTTTCATTGTGGTGCGCTGCCCTCCAAAGTGTCTGTCATATGGTGAATGATGACATTGCGATAATATGCGTTGATAAGCAGTATCCGGTACACACAGTCGCATAATTTGGTCTGACCCCCGCTTATACAGATTTGGCTCATCCTAATAATAATATTTGTATTCATGCTTGAGCCTCCTCTTTTGGTGGTCGGTATAATCTTCGGGAAATTGCTCGCAAACCAGATAATTTACTACATCTGTGTACCATGGCAATTCTTCAATTTGAAATAGCTGCTCATCTGGGAACGCTGCGCTCACCTTTGACTCATTGCGATCAACCTTAGGATTTTTCAATCTGGATAAATGGTCTGCAACTTGGTTCTCCGTCCCCTTGCGATCAATTATTTCCATATCGAATTCCTGAAGGTGGAGAACCCATCTAATCAACCTCACTTCGCGTTCTTCTTTTTCATCAGATATTTTATCGTCGAGTGGTCAGTGTGGATGAGTACTTTTGTTCCCAACAAATACGCTTTGAATTTCTCCAATGAAAAAATTACCGCAAGCAGCTCTTTTTCTGTTGTGGTGTAGTTAGTTTGAGCAGGATTCAAAGTCTTACTCGCATATGCGATGGGATGTAATATTGTTTTTCTCTTCTGTGCCAGCACTGGTCTCATCGCATACCCGCTCGCATCGCACATTAATTCAAAGAGAAGTGTCCAATCTGGTGCGATCAACACGGGCGTGGTCGTCAATGCGTTCTTTAAAATCCTGAATGCATTGAGGCAATTGTCATAAAAGTCAAATTTTCTATCGGCCTCCATCAATGCACTCAGCGGTCGTGCTATTTTTGAAAAGTACTTGACAAAACGTCTGTAAAATCTAGCATGCCCCAAGAAACTCCTTACAGCCTTTACACTCGTTGGAGCTGGAAGCTTCTCAATTTCTTCAATTTTTTCCTTGTTCACCTCCAACCCATCCCTAGATACCATATACCCCAGCACAATGCCCTCTTTTACCATAAAATGGCATTTCTCCCAATTAAGTACAAGATTCATCTCCTCACATCTTTTCAATATCTTCTCCAAGTTGGCAAGACAGACTTCGTATGTGTGTTCATATACAGAGAAGTCGTCCATGAATATTTCTACAGAGTCTTCGAGATATTCCGAAAAGATGGTCATCATGCACCTTTGGAAAGTGCTCGGCACATTGCAGAGGCCGAACGGCATGCGGAGAAAAGTGAAAGTTCCATACAGGCAGGTGAATGTGGTCTTGTCCTGATCTTTAGGGGCAATCATAATCTGATTATAACCGGCATACCCATCCAAAAAAAAGTAAAAGTCATTTCCGGTTAGTCTATCCGACATTTGGTCAATGAAAAATAAAGGGAAATGATCTTTCCTCGTTGCCGCATTCAGCTTGCGATAGTCCATGCAAATACGCCATCCGACGATAGTTCTTTGCGGTATCAGCTCGTTATTTGCGTTAGGGACTACCGTCATCCCTCCTTTTTTTGGCACACACTGCACGGGGCTGACCCACGTGCTGTCTGATATCAGATAGATGATGCCCGCGTCTAACTACTTGATGATCTCCTTCTTTACAACCTCTTTCATCGCAGGGTTGAGTTTGTGCTGATTTTCGATCGATCCTTTGTGGTTTTCTTCGAGATGAACTCTATGCATACAGTATGCGGGGCTAATTTCTCAAATTTCTGCGAGCGTCTAGCCAATCGCTCGCACATATTTTCTCAGAATGCTCAGCAACGCATTCTCTTGGTCTTCATTAAGTTCAGAGGAAATGATAACCGGTAACTTTTCATTCTACCCCAGAAACGTATACTTTAGGTGGTTGGGCAGGGTCTTCAACTCTATTATTGGTGGTTGTTTTAAGGACGGTTGCGTTATTTTTCCTTCTTCATTTATTGTCGACTCTTCTTCTTGGGTTGCGATCATCTCATCTTCCTTGTCTGTTTTTTCTATGATCGCATTGCATGCAACAATAGATGCGATCGCATCCTCATTTTCGTTTCCATCTTCAGGCTTCTCTTCTTCATTCAAACTTTGTTCGTCATCAGGCATCCTCATCTTCGTTTTCGTCTTCAGGCTTCTCTTCTTCATTCAAACTCTGTTCGTCATCAGATTCATTCAGGTCTTCTTCGTCAGGATACTTCATGACACGGATAATGTCGAACTTGAGCTTCTGTTCATTCACGCTTAAGGTGATCTCTCCTTTGTGCACATCAATCTGGGCACGACCGGTTGATAAAAATGGTCGCCCCAGGATGATGGGCACATCCTTGTCGGCTTCGTAGTCCAAGATGATAAAGTCGGCTGGTAATATAAATTTGTCGATTGTGACCAACACGTCCTTCACCTTCCCCTCCGGATGCACCAGAGATCTATTAGCTAATTGGAATTTTCGTGGCGCAAGTTGCCCCATATTCAGCTGCTTAAAAATTGACAGAGGCATCAAGTTGATGCTGGCTCCAAGATCACACAGCGCTTGCCCAATGTAAAACCTCCAATGGAGCAAGGTATAGTAAAACTCCCAAGATCGCGCATCTTCGATGAGATTATAGATTTCGAGCTCTACGTCAAAGCCACTGTGGCAAACTTACCATTGCCTCTCTTCTTGGCAACCATATCCATATCCTTTAGAAACTTCGCATATGCGAGCATCTTCTCAATCGCTTCAGTGAACGGAATATTAATATGCAATTATTTTAACATAGTCATGAAGCGTTGGTACTGTAACTCGTCATTCTTCTTCTTTCTGAGTCTCTGTGGGAAAGGTGACAACTGTACTCTCATGGTCCCCTATTCTTTTGGCTTTGAGGTGGACGCAATCTCTGGCTCTATCGCTTCTTTTTCTCTTTCTTCTTCTCGAGTCACCGCAATCTCAGGTTCCAGAACAATTGGAGCAGTCCGGCTCAGCTTCTTCTTCTCCCCTACCACAGTCTTTCCACTCCGCAATGTCACCACTTGACACTGCTCTTTACCCATACCCCCTGGGTAGCGTGGGAGTTCCATTAAACTCGGCAGGGCCCCTTGCAGTCTGTTCTTGAGTTCGCTTGTAATCTGGCCCATCCGTAATTCCAGGTTGCGGATAGACGTCGCCTGATTTTGAAGCACAGTTTCGTTCTTTTCAATATATTGCTTCAACAAACTTTCCAAAGAGGAAGATGGCGGCGCCTGTGAACTGTTGACTTGATTGCTCGATTAACCGTTATTTCGCAGGAAATATCCGGGTGGCCCTTTTTTTTTGCGTCACTGATTGGAAATTTTGCTGCTGATTTTTCCATGCAAATTTGGGGTGGTTTCTCCACCCAGGGTTGTACGTGTTAGAGAATGGATTATTCTTCACAAAATAAATAGATTGTGGGTTTTGCGGGCATTCCTCCATTGTGTGTCCTTCACCACAAGTCGCACACCTTGCAACAGTCTGGTTGATTGTGTTCACTTGCCCACTATGCGGTGTTGGGTTGTTGAGTGCGATTCCCTGTATCAAGTTCATCATCGTAGTCATCTGACTCTAAAGTGATGCGATAGCACCATTTTTTGCGTTATTATCCTTTGTTCTCAATCTCTAATCGCTCTCTCTCCAGTCCTCGTGATTTTTAAAGATGCGATCAACGATATTCTTGGCCTCATCATACGTTTTGTCTAGCAGACCTTCAGAGGCTGCTGCATTGGCAGCGGTCTGCGAAGTAAGGTTTAATCCGTGATAAAAGATCTCCATTTGCAAGTAGTCTAGTAATCTGTTGTATGGACAGTCCCTTACCAGCCTCTTAAACCTCACCCAAGCATCGCTGAGCGATTCGTCCATGTCCTGTTCAAAATTAGTTATTAATTTCCTTCTCCTAGCATTCTCAGTTAGTGGGAAATATTTCTTCATAAACTTCGCTACTACTTGTTCCCAAGAAGTAATCTCCCCAGGTTCGAGAGAATACGCCCATTTTCGTGCCTGATCACACAAAGAAAATGGAAACAGAGTTAGTCAAACTTCTTCGGTAGAGATATTCGGGAACACATAAGTGTTGCAGATTTCTATGAAGCTTCGGAGGTGGGCGTGCAGTCCTCGCAATGCTTTCCCCCGAACTGTCCAGCAATCTAGATCATCTACAGCATCACCAATTTCATTTCGAATCGAGATCCATCAAGGGTAGGCCTCATG